>NC_092636.1:63952315-64552315 GCF_039555335.1 Amphiura filiformis | reverse complement strand
GGTCATGAATTATGTTCCACAAAAAACAGAATCAATATGTAGTGACTCAAACTGATTCAAAATGGTCTCAATTCAACCATAAATTTAAACTACAACAATTAGACCTAAATTCTTTATTTAAACACTTACGTGCTATCCAGGGTGTTACTGTTGCTGAAAATGACAAAAGAAAGATGAAATACAAGAACAGTGTAAAATAAAGTAAAAATTTCTTTATATCTTTATTTCAATTTGGGCATACTAGTATATTTGTAATTTGGCCGCCCCACATTTGTGATGGCCGCCCCACATTTTTCAACCTTGCTACTGCCCTGATTCTTAATCAATTCGCACAACACATCCATGGGCAACTATTATAAGAACACTACTTTTGATAGAGTAAAAGGGTCTAATAGGGCTACGGCTATGGGGTGTCTTCGTTTACAATTTGATGCTGTCTAAACGACCATATTGAGCCATTATGTTTGCATAATGTGAACAAGGTTCAAACAGTATCTCTCTAAATGTAAAAGAGTGAAAAACTCACTCCCCAAAAGAGTGATTCACTTATAAAACCACTCAAAAATGAGTGAAATGTGTTTTTTAAACTTTAAAACCACTCAAAAAGAATGAAAACCACTCTAAAAGAGTGAATTTTAACTCGTTCAAGGAGTTAAATGAAGGACAACACATTTTTAGAGTTGTCCTTCATTTAACTCCTTGAAAGAGTTAAAATTCACTCTTAAATAGTGGTTTTCACTCTTTTTTGAGTGGTTTTAAAGTTTAAAAATGCATTTCACTCCTTTTTGAGTGGTCTTATAGTGAATCACTCTTTTCGGGAGTGAGATTTTCACTCTTTACATTTAGAGAGTAAGAATATACAATGTAGATGTAAGGAAATGGAAATGCACAAACCATATTGTAGGTCTTACAACTGACATGACACTGACACCTTGGCTATCAGGTTGGACCTATAACTTCGAAAGAATTAACAGTATTAGGCCTAAAATACCAACATGCCTACGATCACGAACATTGCAAGCTCCTTGGTAGGCTGGCATCCACAAGTTTTTACAGAAAAATTACAAGATCAGTGAATAACTTCATGTTAAAATAATTGTTGAACATGGTTTTTTACATAGGCCTAATTATTGTATTAAAAAAAAGGTGTAGTAAAGCTCAAAACATTACCTGATCCGTCGGTAGTTTGTGAAAACACTGAAAAGAAAGGGAAATATAAAGGAACAAAAGAAATGTATTAAGATATAAAAAAAATAACGACTTTAATTACCAGCCTCGTGAAAAAGGTTGAGAGTTTACAATTTGGTATCGACTGGCTATTCTGGAATATCACAAAGATGCAAATGAGATGCCTGAATCTGAATGTTATCTTACCGGTATAGCATCTCATTACAATATAGTTTTGATATTTTACACCACGTTCATGTGGCGGAATGAAGTGATCGATTGATGCTGATTTTATGTTTTATGCTTTCCCGATAATTTTGAAGTGGTGTTTTCGAAACAAACTGGAAGGGTAGCCTTTTTACTTGTTTTCAAAAAGTAATTTTAACCTTGATTTTTACCCCCAAATTTCCCTCATTTTTCGAAGCCCTGTGATGTCCCCCTCCCAATGCATAAATCCTTTATTCAAAGTATGACAGCTCTTTAACCAAACATTTGATGCAAAAGTAATAATTCAACCCTACTATAAGGTAATATCACCCCTCACTCCCTATAGACTTGATCCACCAGCCCTTCAACCAGTTGACGCATTTATCCAAAAATTAATGGCAAATATATCGAAAAACGTGATAATTAAATATGCCGATTTGTCTATCTAATTTCAAACAAAAATGCTAAACAATAATACAATTTTTGTGGTGATCTTTTCCTTCGCTATCATAGGCCCTATGGACTAAATTATTACTTTTGCATCAAGGTTTAATTTTGTATTAAGGTTATAGTTACCAAACCCTTTGAAGGCAAGGTTTAATGTAGGCCTATAAGAAGGAGGGCAGAAGGGTAAAACAACGTTTTGAAAACAAATGAAAACGACTATTCTGCTAGGAAGTTTTGTCTCCAAAAAACAAATTAAAAATAATAGGGAAAGCAAGGAACATACCTCCATAAAATCAGCATCACTTTCGTCACATGAAAAGATGATCAGATGTGGAAAATGACAAAGAATTCGAGGAAATTTTCTCAGACAACAAAATGCCGAAAAAAGGGCCAGGGATTGGGTAAAGCATATCACAGCCTTAAATTAAAAAAAAAAAACTCGGTCGAGTTTTCCAAAGTTTTAGAAAATGACATACATAAAACGGAGAGTTAATGAAATGAAGAAAAGAAGTAAGAATCAGAATCAGATTTTATTGACACTAGCGGACTAGTGCCCGCGATCCGCGCAGGCCTCCGCTAGTTGCGTAAACGGGAGCGATTACTAAAACGGGAAGAATCGCTGAACAGGTTAGGCCTACATGATGATATAGAGACTTATTCTGTCGGTCGGACATCCGGGCTATCTCTAGTCTCGGGCCCAAACTGCATGTGGCTCACGGTTTGTTATGAACAACAGAAACCGACTGTGAAGGAGGCTACATAGCGATGTTGCTGGAGTGGCATTAAAAAAAAAAAAAAACAACACTCGACCATGGAATTTAATTTTAAGTTTGTCAGTATATAAACGGTAAATCAAGTAAGTTTCTTCCACTCTGAAGACTTAGAAACGGTTGTGTGATTCCACTGACTATTTGCGGTCGAAATTTACATAACACCAATGACAGAAATCATCAACAAAAATCGAATCAGGGACTTATTTTCACTCGAACATCATCAACCGGAAGTGACGTGACACGGACCGACAGAATAGGGTAAATGGCGTTTAATACCACGCCGAATTGCTATTTTATTACGTAAATACCCTAAACTATAACCCCGAACCCTAAGGTCCATGTATTGACTATTGTCCTTTACTGAAAAGGTTAAAACTCTGTCCATTCTTATAGACTTCATTTTTAGCTCGTTCGCTCTTTCTTTCGGTCAGGGCTTCTTTCTCTTTCTTTCTCTCTCTTTCTCTTTTGGCAGGCCATGGGGAGCAGGATTTTGCTGATGATATTGCCCCAGGTCCGTAACCGGGAGGGGAGGGGCTGGGGGCGGCCGCGCCCAAATCCCAAAATGTCCCCTTTTTGACCCAAAAAGTGCGAGAGTAGCGAGCGAAAAATTGGGTTTTTTTACGATTTTTTTGATTAAAAAAGATCGAAAAAAGTCCACTTTTTCAAAATCCACCCCCTAGTGTAAACAGGTCCAAATTTTGAAAAAAAGTCCACTTTTTCAAAATCCCCCCCCCCAAAAAAAAATTCATGGGTAATCAATCACCAAGGACATGGAAAACAAGATCAATGCTTTTGCAACATCTCAGAGTCATGTTAAACAAAAAGCATGTGGATCGGATTCCAAATGAAACCATCAACAATCTGACACCACTCCGCTCAACTCAAATTTCTTGAAGACTAGGCCTACGAGCCTTTGAAAGAATATGCCCTTTAAATATATTCCACCACATGGGAAGATAGACGAAACCGGCACACTGTACTTACAGTAATCAGTATGTCCAGCACCTCCTGGGAGAGAAGGATGCTGCTGCAGCCAAACACATTTGTTTCGCTTGCCCAAGATCGAAATAACCGACTGCATGACTGATGATGATAATGATGATGATGATGGGTAGCAGAGCAGGAGGGCAAGTTTTGGCAGGCCGAAGGGGGTAGGGCAATTTTATTAGGAGTGTTCAGAACATTAATTCCTCATGGGACAATGGAAATTTACCCCCCGCCCCCGCTCACACTTAAGCCTTGACCTTTTAAAACTTGATGCAAAATTAAACCTTGATGCAAAAGTAAAAATTTAGTCCTGATAGGCCTATGGTACACGGTGGTAGTCTATTAGTCAGTCAGATCGCCATACAATACATGCATGCATGCATGTTAAATTGTTAATCTTCGTCATCAGTGATGATTTAACAAGTAAAACGTTCGGATTCTGACAAATTATTGAGACATGTCTTACCTGCTGCTGTTAGTCCACAAAGTAGCAACGCCAATAAATATTGGCGTCCCATTTTACCCCAATACACACCGGATATGGCAGATTGTCACCTTTTTTTTTACTGCACAAATGGTATTCTCCGTGTTTTCGGCAAGACAACGTTCTTCAGTTGTTGCTACGTTGACGCGTACATCGTACAGCTTGACGACGCGCCAATCAAACTCCCGCTCTGGTCACACGCGTCGCGCAGATAGATCTGATGACTCGCGCAAAGGTTACCTAGACTAGATCCTCCAGTCAGGGGCGTAGCAAGCATCAAGTGCCTAGCGGGCCCATGGACAAGAAACAGTGCGGGGTCCTTTTAGCAGGATAATCAGGATTTACCATCGGACCGGAGGGGCCCCTAAAATTGCCCTGTACATATTTACTGTAAAATTTTCCTCGCTTCGCGCATATCATACTAAGCAAAGCAAAATTCACCTTCATTTTGGCTAAAATGATCTGAAATTAAAAATGTATCTCGTGCGCAAATGTCCTAGTAAGATCGGAACAAAATATGCTTATCGCCCACTAATTTACAATGCTTCTGCCACCACTGTCGATCTTATAGTTGGCCCCCAATTTGTAAACCAAACTTGGCCTCTTGAGTGTACATGCCTTCGTCCCCCCCCCCCCCCGGCCTATTTATTAGATTTTACAATGCTATTAATTTTTCAAATGACAATTAATGTTTTCTGGTTGTAACGAGTCCAATCTATCAAATATCAGATTTCATTTTGGCAAATATGAGTGAAGAAATGTTATTTTTGGAATACAATAGATTGCTCAATTTTTGAGTACAAAGTTGAGTTTTTTTAGTCTTAAAGAATACCTCCAGCATGACAGATACTTCTGTTGTGGTTTTTTTTCAGTGTACAAACTTTACATCATTCCCTTCCAAAATCCATGAAAATCATATGATATCAACGTTGCAAACGTATTAAAAAATAGTTTTTAAAATGCAAATACAATATTATGTAAAAATTCGTCTGTGAGGAAGCATGGAAATAGTAGTCTAGTATTTCAATGCATGAATAAAGTTGCAATGGCTTTATTAGACAAAAATCCATTGTGATACTGACATTAAATAACGAATTTCTGCTACGCTTATTTTTAGATGATATACTTACTTTTAGGAACTAGGCCTATATTAATTTTTATCTTACATACACGATACTCTTTTAAAAATGTTAAGAAAGGACATTTTATTTGACTCAACTAAATAATTCTAAGGTGTCCCAAAATGCTGATTTTTTTACACGATTGCAATGTACTATATTAAGCTAATATAGGCCTACCTGCAAAATTCAGCCATCATTTTTTGTGTGTGGGGTGTGGGGGGGTGTGTTTCTGAAAATACACCTTGGTTGCATGTGGTAAAATGGTCCTTTATAAATCCGCACGTAAATTGGGGCCCGCTTTTATTGAGACACCCTGTATATTATATCAACACTTTCTGTGAATAGGCCAACTCAGTTATATTAAGATAAACGAGCTAATTACTACGTACGCTTAACTTCCTGTGTGAAAAGCATTATAAATCATATTTTTTTGAAATTGCAGGGATCTGGCAAAAGTGTAGAGCGGTAGGCTACTTTTAAGAAATTTCGTTTAGCCAAGTCATTGTGTTTGTGTGTGTGTTGTTGTTGTTGTTATTTTTCTATTTGTCTAAACTTTGTGAAGAGAAAATTTACCTTAAATACGAGGGTTATTCAAAAAGTTCTACCTCCATCCTAATATCTCAGCTTCTGCAAAGAGTATAGCCCTGTCATATTTTCCATAATTGTCTTATAGCTTCTTTTATCTAGCTAGCTTGTGAGTAATATATTCCGTATTTTGTTTATTGGTAAAGTAAAATTGAAATCAGGATTCAGTGTTGTGGAAATGGAGACAATTTGTCTAGGCCTATAGGCTATATCTTATCTACTACAACTACAAAGAAGACTTCCCAGCAAACACACCGTTTTCGACATCATTCGCAAAAGGTTCTAAAAAGGTTGTCAGAAAACGTTTAAATATCGGGTTATATGAGGGGTATATTAAGGGTATAAAACGTTTTCATAACATTAAAAAACATTTTCTGATAATCTACTGCCCAGGACACATAAAATGTTTTACAGGAAACGTTCAACTGTCGGGTGATAAAGGGTATAACAACGTTTTAATAACATTCCAAAAACATTTTTGAAAACTTGATACAAAACATTCTATACAGAATGTTATTATGGGGTTGAAAAAATATTTTGCGAAAAATGTTTGCCCAAAATATTTGCAACAACGTTTTAAAAACGTTTTCATGACCTTTATATAACCCGACATTTAAATGTTATTAAAACGTTTTGTAAAAAACATTTTCAAAATATTTCTGTGTTTGCTGGGTGCAAACATTTTAACATAATGTTATTTAGGCTAAGTGTTGACAAAATATTTGGCAAAAAATGTTGCAAAAATAGTTTACAATAACATGTTGAACACATTTTAGAAATGTTGTTGTAGTGCGTTTTCATGACCTTTACATAACCCGACATTTTAATGTTATTAAAACGTTTTTACCTAAACCAAAAGCCAAAATATAACTTATTTAAAACGTTTTTAAAACGTTTTTGTGTTTGCTGGGTTAGTAGGCCTATACCAAACTGAAGCGACCATAAAATACCATTTGATCACTTGCTTCACTCCGATAAGACCCGTTGGTTTGTAGAAACAAAAGAAGATAAGAGTAAATAAGAACTGTAATCAAAGTATTTCTTTAAAATTACCAAAAGACATTTATGCAGAAATTGCCTGTATTAGCAAAAGGGCTATATCTGAAAGCATTTCAAACCTGCTATGGAAAAATACTTAGTAATAAACACTAATTTGAAAATAGCAAAAAGTGGTTGGGTGTCTTTATTTTTAACTTTCAGCTCTAAGACAGTATACGGATAATAATTATGTTAGCATTAAGATAATCATAATATTTGCATATCGAGCTAACCATGTATGAGAGATACACGCATATTTAAATTTTTATGTAAATGTATTACGAGTTTTTACCGTTTCCGGAGGTCACCTATGCAAATCTGGAAAAGGTATCAAAGTATTTGCCGTCATTTGTAAGTGTAATGCTGTTTAGGCATACAGAACCAAAGTTAAATTGGAAGAGGTGGTAAGAGCGGAGGTAGAACTTATTGAATTATGGAAGGCATATTTTTGGCATGTGAAATATTAATGAAACAAGATGCATTTTTGGTGCCTACGCACCAATATGAACCTTACGCCAATCGATCCGTGTTCAACGTATAAGTGACGTATATTTTATTGCTTAAACATTGGAAAAATAGGTAACCCTGAAAATAGGGACCCAATTTTTATGATTTTTCTTATAACTATAAAACTATTAGGTGTACCACCCACAGGTTTGTTTTATTGTATTCTTTTTTTTTTCTTAGTCATTTGACACCACCCTGGCCTGGGGTAATACTAGACACCATTGACTCACCATAAACTCTTTGACCCACCATGACACCCCCTTGACCAACCGTATTAACCTTTGACTCGCTATGACACCTCATGACCCATTATGACACTCCTTGCATGATGATCAATGACACCTCTTGACTCACTATGACTATGAGATTCAGAGGTAAACACTATTATTGAATCAACAAATTAATAGAGCAACTGAATGAACTGAGTGAGTGAGTGAGTGGGGAAGTGCATAACAACAAGGTGCAATTCACCGAGTGACTAACTTTAATGAGCTATACATCACCCAATTTACATCTCGCCGTGATTTAATAGTGTATTTACTATGCAAATAACCACTTTCCTTGCTCACAGTGTAATGGGAACTAACCCTTTGTTATGCTAAATAGCTTACCCAATTTAACGTGTTGAAGGCCACACTCGCCATACCTCAGTAAACATCAAAAGAGGAGCTAGCTGTCCGTGTGGGAATTTCTAGCCTACATATTTCTGTGTATAAAATTTGTGCATTTGCCAAATGCCAAATATGGGCATTATTACCAATATTTATGAATATTGCAAGGTACCTATAGGGAAAATAGCCGGATGGTGTCCAAATGCGGCTAGAATATGCCTTAGGGGTGGTGCAATAATTATGTGTACCCCCGGGGTGGTGTATTCTCAAAATGGTCTGCCAAAATTGCTTCCCCCCTTTGGCCGTGCAAAAAAAATCTTTGGCCCCTTTCGACGTGCCAAAAACCTTCCCCCCCCCTTTGACGTGCCAAACAATTTTGCACCCCCCCCCCTTACATATGCTAGATTTTGGGGAACCCGAATTTAAAACCTTAACTTGTCTTATCATAATTAAAATGCGAGCGCAGCGAGCCGGAAATTTTGCATATTTGAACGTGTTCCTAACGTTTTCCTACGCCTTTTTAGGGCGTAATATAGAAACGGTGCCCAAAATATCTGTGCCCAAAATTGCTTGCCCCCCCTTTCGACCTGACAAAAATCGCCACCCCCCTTTCGACCTGCCAAAATGCTTGCGCCCCCTTTTGGCCTGCCAAAAATCTTTGCCCCCCCTATAATTCACCACCCTGGGGGTACACATAATTATTGCACCACCCCTTATGGTCAATACTATCGAGTGAGTTTGAGATTTTTATGAATGAACTGTAATATGAATGGCAGCACGCCGTCATCCACATCCACATTCACTACGAAACGATGAAATGCTTGATTTAAATTACATCAGGTACCTGTGTCGGTTTTTTAATTTTTTATAAATTTTTTTGCATGTAATATGAAGATAACATATTCAAATCAATATTAATTGTGATATTTTGGCCTAAATACATTTGTTTAGCAAGATACGGCTTTCGAAAGGAGTGGATACGTGCAATTGGCCTATACCCTTGAGTGTGTGATTATTACGTAGCTAATTCTCCATACTAATGGAGTGAGTGAGTTTGGCTATGAATAAATAAATCCTAAATCATAAAATATTGAGAAATTCATTGATGATCATTATTGTATCTATACTATTAAATAAGAATAAATAAGCGACAAATGTAGAAAAATATCAGAACATTGGGTTAAAAAGTAAGAATTGCGGTCATTTTCCAAAAGCAAATAACGGTGATGTCAAAAGAGGCCGAGTATTTCTCTTTTTATTCAAAAGCCCCGTGTCTCACCCACAAAAGAATAAGAGATATGTTGTAGTAATGTTTCACCAACCTTGGTATAGAAATATGGTAATAATTGGCGACTGTATCCGTATTTTACCGCATTTGTTCTCGCTGCTGCTGATTCAAGTATGCAAATCAATTCGATAGGATCCATGACTAGACTCTTACTTCAGATTGGATACCACCGGTTGATTTGGATCACTTTCCCTCGGACCATCAATATGTGGTGAAGAAGATGTTGCGAGAAGAATCTGCATCATTTCCACGTGCCGAACAAGATATGAAACATATTACATCTCTAAATATGCACATCAAACTGCCTGATCAAAACCCCGTACAAGATCATATCTATCTGTACCCAGACCTCTCTACCTGGAAGTGAAGGAATATCTCTTGGATTTAATCCATCGTGGCTGGATTGTAAATTCCCAGTCCGTATGCTCTTCACACTGGTATGCGTGCGGAAGAAGGATGGGAGTCTTCGTCTGTGTGTGGATTACCGTGCCCTGAACGCTAAGACCATCCCAGACAGACAGCTGTTTCCCAAGATCCAAGACGTTCTCAATGCCCTCGGGTGAAACACCTTAGTATTTCCTTCCTTGTGCCTCGTTCTAAAAAGGGTGCTGGTGATAGAGCTTTTTCAGTGGCAGCTCCACGTTTGTGGAACACCTTACCGGTTCATATCAGAAATGCTGCTACTCTTGAATCATTCAAAACTATGCTCAAGACATATCTTTTTCCATAATGTTGTTTTTTGTATTTGATCATGTTTGCTGTTCTTTTTAATATGCTTGTTGCGCTTTGTAGCCACAGGAAAAGGCGCATTATAAATTATGTTAGTTAAGTTAAGTTTCTCCACCCTTGACCAGGGGGAAGGCCTACCACCAGGGTTTTATGGATAAAGAGTCACGGCCATTAGCAACCTTTGTAACTCCATGGGGCTTGTACGAGTGGGTACGGATTCCGTTTGGGCTGAACAATGAGCCCACAGTCTTCCAAAAGGTACATGGAAGAATGTTTAGGAGACTTTAATTTTGACATTTTGTACCACATATTTGGATGACGTTTTGGTCTTCAGCTCAACCTTTGAACAACATGTGAAACGGCTTCGGAGAGTGCTTTGCAGAATGCGGGAATCTGGTATGAAGCTTCGGCAAAGTAAGAATGAGCTGTTTCGGAAAGAAGTGAAGTACCTAAGAAAAGTCATCTCAGCTGAAGCTGAAGGATACCGACCAGATGATAAAAAATATTGTCGTCGTTCTTCAAGCACTAAGGAGCAGAGAGCTAAAGACTGATTGATAGGCTATCAATGGAAGTTCATTCCACAGTTCGCTCAGATAGCGTATCCACTCTACCAGATACTTGCCAGCCCAGAGGGCACATAGAATCACCCCGAAGTCCCCTGTTCTGTGGAATGAACTACACCGCCAGCCTCTCACTACCCTGTTGGACCAGATACTCAATCCCCATGTGATGGCATTCCCAGACTTCAACCTCCCATTCCAGCTGTTTACTAATGTCTTAGCTGGTCTGGGTGCTGTCCTCTACCAAGAACAACACGGAAAAACCAAGGTGATTGGTTACGGCTCCCGGACACTCAACATCGCTGAGAAAAACTACCATCTCCACTCTGGGTGTCACGAAACCGTAGTAGGTACAAATTTAGTACTTTCTGCCAATCAAGTAATAACGGGGGACCGCCTTGATGAGTAAATGACAGCAAACCAGTGAAAATACCCCAAAACTCGGTCAGTGGAGCTCCGCCCATCAATAGCGTCATTATCGATTGGATTAGTCGACCGTAGCGGACAATTCGAACGCTCATTGGATTAATATTATCACGTGGTAATAAATTTGCATTGGACAATCGATTACTATAATAGTTTAGTACTGCATATCTCGGTTTAATCTTCACTAAGGGGGTTTATGGCTGGAAAGGTCACGGTGAATTTGCCGCGGACATAACTGCACTATGACCTGATCAGGTAATTTGCCCGGACTGTCCAACAGTCCGACTCCAGGTAGCATGGTGAATAGCCGACACTTGTACTGATTAGTTGAAGCATTCCCTTGATTTCAGGATGCCTCTGGCTCTACATGTAGTAACGGTAAAACGGTTTAATACTGGGGCTAGACCTCGGGGGGCACTCGAATATGAAAGTGACGTTCCTGTGCCCACCAGCGTACGAAACTAGGGGTCTATCAGTGTAGAAATTTTCAGAAAAAAGGGGGTCATTCAGTGTTGGCAATGTCAAAAATGGGGTGATTTTGTATGGGAGGGCCCAAAATTTCACATCATTAACAATCAAAAATAGCCATTTACCCAATTTTACAGTACAAAATAGACAAAACTCAAAAAATGCGCGCGAAGCGCGCCGAAATTTAAATTTTGAGGACTAATTGTTCAAAAAAGGGGTCATTCAGTGTAGGCTACTGAAAAAATGGGGTCATTGGGTGTAGGATTTGCCAAAAATACCGGGGTCTTTTCATGGGCACATGACGTATGTCAATATATGGGAGTGCCCCCCCCCCCCGGAGTTTACTCCACTTTGAGAGTCACTTGATTCTATTCTGGCTCTCAGTGATGGTAACAAGCTTGCTGATAAGCTTGTGAACTATTTTTCCAAAAATAAATCTTAATAAAGCCTTGTTGAGTACGTGAGTACGTACTGTCATTCAAAACATCCTGCTGCAAGTGTCATTCTCGCTATACCGATACCGCTCATGGTCAATCTTGCACGACATCTGCAAGCATCCTCTTCTTCTATGATCAAAACAGCTATAGTCTATATCATTTTGCCATTTGCAACTGACGCACGATGTCGGGCAATTTTGCTTCATCTTCAGCAAGGTAAGTCATTGTGTGGGTTTAACTTATTAGGTTGGGGTGTGTGCTGGTGTTTGGGGCGTTAGGGTGTAAGTAGGCATAATGGGTAATTTGACATTAGCATGATTAGCATTTATATAAAACTTCATCCATCTTTTCTCATTATACAATATATGTTTTGAACTACTTAAATCAACCAATTGCAATCTTTTTTTAATGTTATTTTCCCCAGTTGTGCAGCCTCTTTGAATAACGTATGCGTAGTTTGCGGAGACTCGGCCAATATTGGTTTGCATTACGGAGTGCTTTCATGTGAAGCTTGTAAATTATTCTTCTATCGTCATGCCCGTCGACAAGATTTACATTGTTACAACTTACTCAACCAGGAAAACTGCAACATTACCAAAACAGATCGTACCTGTGTGTTTTGTCGAAGGAAAAAGTGTCTCGATTTAGGAATGAAAATAGATCGTAAGTACTGTAATATTATAGTGTGACCATTGTGTTTCGACTGATGCTACCGGGCGGCTCTAGTTAAGTTTGGGTAGGGATGTGCCGCTGAGAACCCATCCATATACCAATGTTCCAAGAAATTTCGACTCAATGCAATAACAAAAGTCAACATTTTCAGCAAAATTTTATGCAAATTGCCCAAGTTTGTACAATTTATCATAACTATTAAAAAAAAGGGGATTAAAAAAAAAGAAAGATTTGTGCGTCATGAAAAGTATATCAATTTATTAAGACGGATGTATGTTGGATCACAAAAGACAAAATACAGCATTTTGCTGTCTTTTGACCTATTACCCATTGAAATTCATGAGTGGGCATAACATATGGAAAGGTTTCTATACAATAACGATTCTCTTATAAACCATCATCCGCACAGTTTCAACCTTGATACACCGGAGTACACATTTTCGTCCAAGAGCTCTCAAGCAAGCAGTGAATTGTCTCCGCACAGTCTTTGATTACACGACAAGTGTTCCCTCTATCCAATCACAATTTTGTTTTATATCAAACGAAAGCTAACACTTCCCCCTAAGAACTTTTCGTCATTATGTCAACAGATAACGCAATTCAATGTTATAGCAAGGCGAATGTGGAAAATCTGTTGAAAACTACCTATCCAAGCACATTTTTTGACCAAAATATAGGTTTTAAAAGGCAAAACCTCAAGTGTTCCTTACAATGTTATTAAATGAAAAAGCACACTTATATTGTCCATATACTAGCGTCACTAGAATGAGCAATGGCCAATTCTCTTTAAATTGCTAATCTTGTGCAAAAAGTTACTATTTTTGCCTGTTTTGTCATACGGTTGTAAATTCAATGAACTATGACTTTGCTATTAAAAGAGCGCTTACAAATTGATATGAAGACATGTTTTTAGTGATATTAGCCAAAAATGGACCACTTTTCATTATTTTAAGCAATTTGCATTACAAAAGTTTGTATAACACCTTGTATTATTGATATGTTAAACAACGCTTCAAAAAGCTTTTAGAATAATTCAAAGGTAATACAGTTTGCATGGTAATGGCCATTGGCTTCCCCTCTTTTTCTTCCTTTTTGTTTTACTTGGAAATTTGCGTAAATGTGTGTATTAATGGCCGTTGCCATGGAAACTGCCTTATCTTTGAATTTTCCTAATAACTTTATACACTTAAAAGCAACCTTGATTTAATATAAAACAGGCTATTAGAAATAGAAAGCAAAACCCTTCAACATTTATTTATTTGACTATGGTAAGCTTAATTAAATATCGGTTTAACTGAGTGGCAGAGTTAGTAGCCTGCCTTAGTACCCTGACATTAGCGTAGTCTAGTTCTTATTAAGTAAAACACCTAATGTTTTAAAAGTGTCTTTTACACTAGCATTGTACAACACATCTTTATAGTGGTTTTCTTCAGCCTTTTCAATAAGATAGATGTTAACAGTAGAGGCCAGTCTGTCAGTTAGATTTCCTACAAATACGCTAGAGTCCAGATTACGGTAATCCCGCATGGTACATGTAGCTTTCATGGGTGGTGACTTACGTTGTTGGAGGACACAGCTAAGGGACCGATCGTTATTTACGGCAGGGGGGGGAATGGGTGTTTTGGCAAAAATATCGACAAAAAATTTCGCGTTCCCCCCTCGCGTCCGCAAAAAAATTTCCCAATTTTCTCCATTTAAAATTTAACAATCCCCCCTCCTGGTTCAACTAAAAATTTCAGGTTCCCCCCCCTCAAGACCACAAAAAAAATTTCGTGTTCCCCCCTAAATTTACCCATCCCCCCCCCTGCCATAAATAACGATCGCTCCCTAATCATCTTGTGGTCTAATGAAATCCTCGTCATTACGAGTCATTATAAGATCAAGTAAGTGACCTGATCTATGGGTAGCCTCATTGACATGTTGGTTAAGTCCAAAAGAGGATAAAATAACTTGAAAACGAGCAACCTCGGATCTATAAGGCTCTACCATGTGGAAATTAAAATCACCCAACATGATAAGTTTTCAACAAAGATACGACCTGCAGGAAATCTTCAAACTCCTCCATGAACCGACTGAGAGTAAAACCATTTGTTATGGTTGGGTGACGATCCAGGTCTTTGTGCCTAGTATTTTGCCTATTCTTTTAAAGACAGTTCTTGTTTATATTGATTATGTTATGTTTCATTGTTTAGGGTTATGGAGCAAAGAGCATCTCAAAACCAGAAAGTCTTCCAAAAGAAGAATTCATCGATACCACCAGCAAAACAGTCCGAGAAAAATGAAGAGGAAGTGGCAACTGGTGTGGTCACCGTAGCGCCACCCGAGCAGCAGATATCTGAAGAACATCGGCAATTGATGGCTGCATTAGTTACCGGGTTTGAAGCAGCTAAACCGCGCGGACCCGATAAGGTATTGTTAGACAGAATCAAAAAATCAAGATCTAGATATGAGAGAAGTACCATTTCACGACATACTACCTTCTTCTTGGTATTGAAGAATAGACGATCGAACACTAAATAGAGCTACTGTGGCACAAGACCCACGAATATCAGGCGGTGACTTCTGACCTCATTTTACATTTAACTTCATCTTTCATGTTTCCCTCTTTTCAAGGATGATTAAAACAATCGGGCCCATTTCAACATTTGACCTCGTTTGACCTTTGACCTCAAGTGACCTGAAGTTGACCTTTTCATGTTCCTCTTATATCAAGGATTCTTTGTACAAAGTTTAAGCCCAATCAAGCAAATTGCAGCATGTGACCTTATTTGACATTTCCTCGGGTAACCACAAGTTGATTTTTTTTCATGCTTCCCTCATATCAAGGATGATGTGCACCATGTTTAAGCCCATTCGGGCCAATTTTAACATTTGAACTTTGACCTCAGGTGACCTCAAGTTGACTTTTTTCATGTTCACCTCATATCAAAGTTGGTTTGAACCAAGTCTAAGCTAAATCGGGTTAATTTTAACATGTGACCTCATTTGAACTTTGACCACTGGTTGACCCCTAAACTGTGGTACAATCTATTTTAAGTTTGGGCGAGCAGTTCCTCTGATCAAGTATGGTGGTCATAGCATGTAATTTAAAGGAGGAGTAGCATTTTAAAGATTTTGCCTAATTACCCCTAATAACCCCCATGACCTTTGTCCCTTATCTGTGAACAACTTATATTAAGCTTGGGTCAGCGGTTCTTATGGCAACGTTTGGTCAAAATCGGGTCAAGCGCCTGACACTAGTAGCATTTTAAAGATGTCAATATAATGACCTATAACCCCTACATTATACATGACCTTTCACCCCTAACTGTGAACACCATAGAAAGAACTTGGGTCAGTGCTTCTTGTGTCGAGATTGGTACAAGCGTCTGGTACTAGTACTAGTAGCATTTTAAATGATGCCAAATTTTTATCTTATCCTTTACTTTTAGGCAATTTGTAAACAATTTAATTTTAATTTTACACTTACTCTGGGATCACCGAATGGGCCTTCAACGTAAAATCACTTTTACTAGTGAGAGGCGAAGTAAAATACATGCACTATGCGGATGACTTTTTAAAACTAAATAACAACTATTGTGTGTGTTTTGTTTTCTCAGTCTGCCTCATTTATAAGTGAGAGTAAGAAGATATACAAGGAGCTATATGCATCTTCATCGGATACCGATATCAGCTCTGTATTTGAGACAATGAATCTGTTTGACAGTTGTGTTGAAGAAGACAAATCAGCAGGAGAGTCCCCTAGCAAGGATTTGGCCAAGGGGGATATTTCGACAAGACCTGAAAGGTAAAGATATCAAGATAAGCTTTTTTCATTAGGTGGAGGCGCCGTATTTAGCGTTAGATTTGGATATTATAATCATATTCTTTATTTTTCACCTGGGTAAGTCGGGTGGAAAATAAAGAAAATAAATGTCCAAAGCTAACGCTAAATACGGTGCATCCGCCTAATGTCCGTGTTATGTCCGGGTGTTATGTATTCGGCATGCTCAGTGTGCAAGACTGACATTTCACTAGACCTTTTATTTATTAGGCTGAGAAATGCATGGCAAATATTCAATCAACGGGAATCACTTCAGTTATTGGTTTCTTACATCTTTTATGAAATTGGTTTTGTTTAATTCGGAATCGGAAAATTCAGTGTGGTACAATATATAAATATTATCATGAGTGGACAGCATCTGTTGTGCAATTTAGGATTCGTTTTATTAATATTTGTATCATGCCTTTATGTCAGTTTATGTGATGTGTTATGCTTATACCTCGCCGTTTGATTGTATGTCTCTGTCACACATAAACCGACTGGGTCTACGTACATCTCGAATACACCAGTCCGGCAGAATTTGGGTCTGATTTCCGTTCGATTCTCTATGCGTTGTGACCGGTAATAATCCTGCAGGCGTCTTATGTACTTCCGATCGTTGAATGTCCGGCAAATATCTGGCGAATCCGTCCCATGTGGCCATATTTGGAAAGTGTGGGTGGGGGCAGAGATCATTTGATAATGTAATAATGGCCGCGAAGCGGGCTTTTGGGCCGAGTATCCACCTTCAAGCACTTCCTTAAATAATCGCAGGTCTACTTTCATCTTGGGGTTATGAATATGTTCTGTGGTGGATGCCCGACGAGCCAACAAAGGCGAGCTTTATTATTTTATGTCTCTTGTGTGTTTAAATGAATACCTGATTTACTGTACAATTGTGAATATGAATATCAGGTGGCTGTTTTGATGATTGGATGAAGGGAACAGTTGAGGTGTTGAGAAAAAACAATCACAGAGGCATATATTCCAGCTAGATCAATCTCGCTGTGCTGGAAATGTTTGTGTACTCGGGTGTATCGAGGTAGAAACTGACTGTGCGTAGATGCATTGATAAGAGAATCGTTTTTGTAGTCAAACCTTTTCATGTGATGGTTACATACAGGACAGCCACGAACCCTTTTGGTAAGAGAGACTGGTTGTCAGATAACATGATTCTTTGAGTATACTCTTGTATTTTGTTTAAGTTTAAAATATAGTAACACTTTGTTATTAATGCTGTGTAAGTAATTCTTTGTGATTTTTAATGATTTTTTGTGATTCTTCTTAATTGTTCTTTTGTTTATAAAAACAAAACAAAATAAAAGCACTGGCACCGAAATATGTGCTCAGTGGAAAAGAGAAAAAAAAACCTTTTGGTAAGAGTGTAACACCTTCAATTGTTCATCCTAAGTGTACATTCGTGACAAAACCCCGACCCCATGGTCATACCAACTTGGTTTGACAGAAACAATTTCGAAAAATATGACTTATCAACACTATGTAGATGATTTTTTTTATAATAGGTCCCTACAATTGACTAGATTTGGATCATACAAAGAAGAATCGGAATCTGGCGGACAAGTGGCAGTTATTGATTGTGATGAGGACGTGAATACACAAGCATACAATCCAGCCATGTACATACAGGCAATGAGTCTCAACTTGTTGATGGTCGAGATGCTGGCAAAATTTGCTAAAACATTGCCTGGATTTTTAAATCTAGAATGTGCTGATCAAGCAGCACTAATAAAAGGTATTTAGAAATAATATGCTCTTGATATCATTTTTTGTTTATTGGATAAAGTATTATGCATTTTTTATAATGATATTTTGAATGAAAGGAGGAACTGACTGTAAAGCATCGCGGTGAATTACCTTATGATTATATTAATATTAAATTTATCGGATATATCATCAGCTTGGTCCAAGATTGATCACTACACCAGTAATAGATTCAATGCTTTGTAGAAAATAACCATATAACCTGAAAAGTATACTGAATTTGACTTTTATTTTTCCTTTTCCCCATTTTCTGTATACTTCTTAACCAACACCTGCGCCACCACCCATATCAACACCTGCGCCGGCACCCATCAAAGGGTCATTCGTTGAATTCTTGTGTTTGACGAGTATTCGACTGTTTGATTTGAAAGAGAAATGTTTTGTAAGCATGATCATGCCAGGGAAGAAGGTCGCCCTAAGTAACTTGGTAGATGCAGGATTTCCACCAATTGTTACTGTTATTGAGTATGCTACAAAGCTGGCAAAATTGAAGCTAAGTGACCAAGAATTTATCCTGATCGTTGCGATACGTATTGTATCACCGGGTACGTATAAGGTAGTTCAAGACGTGTTCAAAGGGTATCGAAACTGATCCTGAAGGGGAAATTAAATGAAGAAGTACCAATTTCATGCAATTTCCAAAACTTTTGCAGAGAGATACCCATACATGACCAGTTATATAATAATATTGGGGAAAATGGTTTAAGTTAATTATACAGGGTGTGTCCTATAGAAAAGCGGGCCCGACGAATGTGGTGATATTTTCAAATGTGTTTTGCAAAAGTCATTTACATATGTGAATGCCTGATCTTTAAACTATCATTTGCAAACAAAAACAGAGCTAGCTTATTTGATAAGAGTTTTAAACATGTTGAATTACCTCGGAAGTAAAAAATGGTTGCAAGATAACGAAGTGTTCCATTTCTGGCTACTTCAATGCGCACCATACTGGTAAATGTAACATACCCGCCGCTATTTTTACATTTGATATCAGGTCTTTAAAACTATTTTATTAATAAATAAACTCCAGTTCTTTGCTAAGGATAGATAAAATAGTATTTATATGCAAACACTAAATGACTTTTAAAAACACCTTGTAGATATCATTACATTTATCAGGGCCCGCTCTTGTTGGAAAGCTTGTATGCTATGACGTATTTTTGATCGTATAAAGGTACCACTTTCATCCGGGCCGCAACATTATTCTCAGATGACGACTGTTGTGTATAAATTTGAACATTCCCCAAATCAATTTCTTTCAACATGCGTTGTTTGGATGGAAAATTCCACCGGCCGTCATCTAATACACTTCCCGGGTACACTTCATGTCCAAATTTGTCCCAAAATCCTTAAGTCCACTTGGGATCTGGTGATTTTATATGTCAAATCTTTGTGTATTATTCCTTTAAAAATATCAGATCATCCTGAGTTGTTGGATTCGACTCGGCCAGTTGTTAGCGCCATTCAAGAGAAGCTACTTAACGCATTGACAGAAAGTGGCCACGTCAACCATGCAGAGATTCCAAATTTCTTGGCAAAGGTATAGAACATGAAGAATGAATATTATGTTATCTTTAAAATTCTCCCTATGAACCAGACCTTACTGGTCCTTACTTTAAAACACACTGGACAAGTATTGTATCGCTGGAAAAATTTTATATATTATACGTACTAAATTGCAGTATTCATTGCATGATGTAATTTTTACAACGATGTTGCAATACTTTGGCCAGTGGGTACCTGTATTTGGCGCGCGCTCCGGAGGTGGGTGGGTTGGTGGAAAAGTGGGGACGGTGATGTTTGGCAGATTTTGGGTGCATGCAGTTATGGGCATCAGTTTCAGGAGTAACTACCGTATGTGTATAAAACAGTGTGAATCCACTCCTTAACTAAAACTCTTATTCCACCATTGAAAAGGTGTTCAAATTAATCTGTAATCACGGCATTTTTTAAGTGTGGCGGGCATAGTCATGAAAAGGTTTCCATCAGTTAGTGACCTCCAAATCCCGAGTAAGAAATCAGTAAAACTGGTTAAACAGAGTATGGTCACCATGGTCACTGAAAACATCGGATATGGAAATTCTATTAATTGCGATGATGTAGTCCTAGAATAATCAGTACAAATCGGAATTATAAATAAGCTCGAGTATGGACAAGAAGACTACATGAAGCTTAAGTCGAGAACCTCAACAGTGCTCTGATAACAGCTTGTATACCGGTATAATGACCTCACATTTCTATTTCTTTTATACGCAGGTTGTTGCTTTTCTGACAGACCTTCAGCCGCTCATCACTAAATGCGAATCCACTTTTGTAAAGCACAAGCTCAATAAACGTTTCTTTCAACCGCTACTTTCGGAAATATTCGATGGCCAAGATGAAGATCAAGTTCCAACGTGCTAGAACATAACGGGTGCCTTAATAAGAAACTAAATCGGATATACCTTGTTTGTTTGTTTGTTTACCCATGTTGGTCCGTGAGGGACACATGCTAATCCATGGGAAATCCATGGACCGTTCCAAGCTCATACTATTTAAAAAAAAAGCACAAGCCTGACCAGTGTAGGCTAATAAAAGCAATGCTGGCCTAGATAGCTTTGATAAACAAAGCAAGAAATGGAAGAAAATAGCAAGGAAAATGAGAAAGGAGAGAAGGTCACTCACAAACACAAATGTGCAATTTTACTCTTCAGTCTGCCGCCTGGACAACCAATTCTTTAGAAATGCTTAGTCGCGCTAAAAGTCGATCGATACATGTAAAAATCAGCACAATTCAGAGATACACCTTTTTGCTATGAAATTAATTTTCTCGGTCAAATATAAAGCAATATTTTTTTTTTTTTTTTTTAATGTCAGTTAAAAACTTGGTGCTTGAATATACATTTTTTTAAATCCTGGTGTTAAAATTAAGCATCAAATTGTGTCTTTTAGTGTGATATTTTTGATTTTTATAGGCCTTGAATTCGCCTGCGAGCTTTTTACGGAATTCATGTTTTAGCGTCTCAAACATAGTTTGCTAAAGAAAGATATTTCCCACCTCTGTAAAGCACATCGTGTGGGTCTATATGTTATAGTTTTGTCAGAATGTCCGTTTTTGTTTTACCCTTTTTCCATTTATGCTCCGAAAATGTCAAACTAAGTAAAGTAGGCAATGGTGAGTACTTTTATCTCGAGAGCAACCAACAGAAATAGTCGATATTTCCTTTGTTGTTATCCAGGTCAATTTTTCATTGAAAGCAAATTGCCCGACCAGCGATTAAATCCCCAATTGGGTGTTCTGGTTAAACATGATCAGTAGGAGCGCTATAGGTCTGGGAATTTCTTTTGCTATATTGAAGTTCTGGCAACACTATAGCCATGCCGGTATTCCTATTAAACCCAGGGATATCGATCCAAAATGCTAGTACTAGCCTTTAGATTTCACGTGTTGATTTAGAAATTTTTCAGCCGACAGTGAAAGATGGTGAAATCAAAACGGAAATTCTGACAAAACTATGATATATAGCTCACGGTGATGTGCTTTAGAAAGTTGGGGAAAATCCTTCATTAGCGAACTATATTACTTTGAAAAGCTAAAAGGTTGATCAAGAAAAAGCTCGCGGGCCGAGCTGAAGCCTATAAAAATCGAATATCTTACACTAAATGACTGAATTTCAGGCCTAAGTTTAACACCAGGATTTTTAAAAAAATCAGTATCAAGCATTATAGTTTTTCCAGCCATTTACTGAAAAAATGAAAATTATTGCTTTTCATTTGGCTGAGAAAAATTTTTACACTGAAAAGGTGTAACTCAAAATTTTGCTCATTTCAACACCAATTTCGATCGTTTGTATTGCCTCATTAAATGACTGAGTGAGCCTTGCAGAACAATAAGAATCGGTTGTGCAGGTAGCTGACTGTCTTAGCCCTTACGACAAGTTGTACAATGGGGGTCACTTACCACAATGACCATACGGATTTTTCTTCTCTTATTTTTAACCGCGCAGCTCCGAAAGACTCCTGAATTTTATCAAAACAGATGAGCATTGACAGACCCATAATTTCAATAATAGACAAACCCCACTTAATACAGGAAATATTTTGCCGTTGTTTTGTATCTATATATTATGACTTTGAAAGTAAAATGTGATTGTATAATTTCTTGTTACTGTCTGTATGAGTAACATTCTTCTTCTTGGTTGAGTCGGTATCGACAGATAAGCTGCATTTCACCAACTTTTGGGTCTTGGTCGCGGTTTCATGGTGCGTGTCTCAATCTAATTGTTTTGTTTAGTACCTTAAGTGAACCGATTCTTGATATTATCAAATGTGCTTGCCTTGATTGTTTCTTCTCCCCTTGCATTCCACTCCCTAATTGTTCTTGAAAAATAGCTGTACTTAGGGGGAGAGTGGGGTAAGTTGAGCCAAGGGGTAAGTTGAGCCACCCCCTCTAGAAAGAAAATTAAAAACTTATCTTACTTTGCAGTTCCACTTATGTGTATATGACATAACAGCAGCTTCTCAAGTGTAATATGGAATTACTTGCACATAGGGTAAGAAAGCTGCATTAGAAAGTTCATTTTTCGCACTTTTGTTGAACTTTTGGCAAAAACCAATTTTTTTCATGTTTCACCCAGACAGAAAAAGGCTAAAATGATAGCATTCCGGATATTGAGGATGTGATATATGAACACTATTTTAGAAAACTATTTACAACTGTAACAAGTTTTAGTCAGGTGGGAGGCTTGGTTGTTGACAAAAAGGGTCACATGGGGTAAGTTGAGCCATAGACCATGGGGCAAGTTGAGCATAGGAAAAACCTGCAGAAATTTCCCCAATTTTTTTATTCAAAGTAAAATCTTGTCAGAAATTACTTGTATGCAATATTTAGATCAAACTACTTCTATATCAAACTATTTTTCAAAATAAATACCTGAAAACAGCAATTTAAAAAAAAGGCAAAATTGAATTTCACAGCTATGGCATATACTGTGCATTTCTATGGTGGCTCAACTTGCCCCCGCGACTGGCTCAACTTACCCCACCGTTGGGGTAAGTTGAGCCAATTTGCAAATGATTTTTGGCATCTCACTGTGCGAAAGTGCAAAATATTGATTACAATTTTGTGGTATCATAACCAAGTAAACATACATATGTTTCATTTGTAACACTGCATTTGGGTCCTGCTTTATTTATTTGAGCGTAGTGAAAGTAAATGTAAAAAGTGGCTCAACTTACCCCCACTCTCCCCCCCCCTAATGTAAGTATATTATGTGATATTATGTGTTGAGTATTGTATAGTTTGCAAGGTTATTGGGAAGATCATTTGTATAGATCAGAATATCCAGTGGTCCTGTGACTGTTCCTTGAGGCACGCTGGAAGTAACCCTCTTGGTCTCAGATGTGATCCCATCGTAAACCACTCTCGGGTTTCTTTCTGTTGGAAAGTGTCTTATCCACTGAAAAATGATTTTTGCAGATTCCCCCCTGATTCCGTAAAAATCTAACTTGCTAAACAGGCGTTCGTGCGGTACTTTATCGAATGGTTTTTCGAAATCTAGTATGGCCATGTGCACATTTTCTCCTTCCATACTTTTTGTCAGATTATTCAACGTCAGTATTAACTGGGTCTCTGTTGAATAATTGGCCCGAAATGTGCAATATTTGTGACCATACAGTAAGCCAAATAATTAAGGTACCAGTTACGTTCACCCCCTGTATATCCTAAACAAAGGCAGATATGTCATAATTGGAACCAGCAGCCAATAGCTGCATCTTGTAGCTCGAATTTAACACCTCATTTGTTGGAAATTGTTCAAGAAATAAAGACACGACGATCCAAAAACCCAAGGAAGATGCAAATTTAAAAGTTGCAGTTTGCCACATTGAATGCCCTATTGATTTGTATCGCGAACAAGAGAACTAGCGCCGTGCTTTCATTGATTAGCACAAAAAACTAGCGTCGTGCTTTCATTGATTAGAACACAAAATATGCAACTTTTTATTTCGTATCTTCATTAGGTTTTAGATCGCCGTTTCTTTAATTCTCAACCGATTTCAACAAATTAAGGTCTTAAATCAGAGCTAACATCGACTGCTTGTTTTAATTTGGACACATTTTGTCTTTATTTAGGATATACAGGGATAAACACAACTGTTACCTTAATTATTTTGCTTACTCTATAGACTCTGCTATATAGAGTATAGCGTAAACCTATGTAAACCTAATAATATGTGCGGTTTTTAATAGCTTGTCTATTCAAAAGCGTTTTTGTCACCATGGGGTCTTCCTGTTGGTTTTGTTTTGGCTGGGTTTTTTCTCGATGTTCGGGGGGAGTAAGGCAGGTTGTATTAATTGCCCCAGCTCAAGCCATATCAGTAACGTCACCCTTGTGAGGTAGTAACTGCGGCGGGGCTATTCCCCTTCTTGATTGGCTGCCTTACGACCTTGCCAGGCTCGGACCAATCAGATCTCTTGTTAGTGAGCGTCTGGTACTTCGCGGTTTTTTCCCTTTCCATCTCATTCACTTTTTCGGCTGGAGCGGTCAGGTTCGTTTGAAAATCCCGCCCAACCCACCCAGTTTTGTAGCTGGGGGAGGGTTTGGTGGGTCGTGTCCCAGACCTGTGGTGTTTGGGGGTAGCTGGCCAGGTCTGCGCAGTCCCCGTTCCGGATGTGGGGGTGGGCTGGCAAGATATCTTGCAGCCGTGTGCTCAGCCGGGTATGGCATGTTTTTCAGGGGATCAGGGTCTGGACCGTGTCTTTTTGGTAGTTTCAATGGTCGTGTCCGGAAAATATTTGGAGGTGTGTTGCCCCAAGTGGGATCCACCATCCAAATCATCAAATAATATGTCCAGAATCCGTTCCCACCTTTTTGTTCCCTATCAATGGGTAATCTCTGTAGATAGTCCTACTTGTTCGTGCATCAGTGTGGTGCTTTGACCGTTTCAGCTAATTCCGCAAAAAATTAATGTTAATTGGGTGGTATCATAAATTGGCTGTGTGATGAGTTTTTTTTCTCTCTGTGCATGTAGCCTAAGACCCTCTGAGGACAAAGCGTAAACCTATGTAAAATATTTGCATAATTTTCATTCCATCAATATTCTTGTACATTTGCGTAGTAATTGTAGATAGGATTTGTAAGTTATTTGGTTTGTTCAAATAGAATATCGTACCCTGCTACGATAATTGCCTAACTCATTTTGGTAGTTTTGAGGAAAAAGTACAAAGATGGTTCAAGCATGCATATAAACATATTTATTCACCAATCTTTGGAAAGAAAAAATTATTGATAATGAGACAAATTTTTAGACTTGTTTCAAGTCCTTTGGCGTCCATAGTTAGTGAATGTAAAATTCATGGAAGCTTTGCCACAAAAATTTCTGTTTCAAAAGTTATGCTTTAGAAATAATTATTTAGCATCATAACATGATAACTTTGTAAAAATTTATTTGACATTTGAATTGTTGCGGTCAGATATTGGACTTTCTTATCTTACTTGACTCCAGGCATACTGTGCACTGCAGGGGTAGTGTTTGAGCAAAATGCCCACCACGCCCACCCCACAAGGCACACTTCCTCCCTAGTTCATGTTTCGTCCTACACAAAAATCTGACCTGACTAAAAATTTTAGAGAGTCCAGTATATGATAGGCCTACTTCTACCACTGATTATACATGGATCCAATGAAGAGCATGAATAGAGAAAAAGTAAGGAGGAAGCCTTGATCAAGGCTACAAATTTTAAGAAATTATAAGACACGGTCAGGGTGATTACATAACTGATTATGATACATATGACTTTCAATGCCTTTGGTCTGTGACTTTGGCAAAAATCAGAGCAAAATCTTCTGGTTTTAAAATGCCTAACTCACCATTTATCACCTGTCAAAATTGCCTAATTCACCCCAAAATCTAGTTGATGATTGCTCAGTGTCAATGGCACTATATTAGTACATCAGGTGGACATACTAATACAGGACGGTTCGCACCCTTTCAATTTCGGACCCGTGCACTTTCGCCCCCTTTCAATTTCGCACCCGTGCACTTTCGCCCCCTTTTTAAACCGCGGGTAATGTGCTGCTGTTGATTGATGATGCACGATCGATCGCTTCAACTCCCGGCGGTACAGTGGGGTGTTGTATGTGTATAGTATTGGTTGACTTTTGAGTGTTGATTGTCTGTGTTTGCAGTACCGGTACTGGGTTCAGCGTGTACAAAAGCAAATAGTATGTTGATGGACTCTCCGGTTCGATTGAATTTAATAGGCCTATATTATTACGATATATTAAATGTGCTTCGACTAAAGATTGGTATTCATTATGTTTTTGATTTGTTATTTTGTTTTACTTAGCCCTATTTTATTTTATTTCATTTCTATTTTATTTTATTTAAAGCCTATTAATTATTTTTATTTTATTATTATTATTATTATTATTATTATTATTATTATTATTATTATTATTATTATTATTATTATTATTATTATATTAATTATTATTATATTATTGTTATTAGAATTATGTTACCTTATTAGTACTTTATAATAGGATATATAATTTAGTATTCAATTATTTATGGCCTATAAAGTATAAAATTTATAGGGCCTAATATTGATATGGCCAAAAATATGATGGCTTATAATTTATAATTTTATCCCATCTTTATGTTGCCGAATTGATCTTCTTTGACATGACACTAATGGAAAAAAATATTTAGCAAATTTCTCAAAGACAAATGCGCACAAGCAAAACAAATGCCTGCAGCAGCTTTGCGATAATGCTGTGCCGACTTTCACCACCTTTCTTCACCGCGAGTATTACCTGCCACTAGTACGCGAAAGCGCCGGGCGTGACATGGGTTCAATCAATGCAATGGTAGCCTACGGTGACTAGGCAGTAGCACGCATATATTCGTCCCAGAACACACCCGTACCGGATCGATTGCTTGACAAGTCTCCGGGCCACGCGGCCGCGTGATTGTATAAAGTGTGACTCCTTCAACCCATTATGTAATGAATGACTTACGCGAAAGCGCCGGGTATGGTGTGGGTCCAATCAATGGTAGGGTACCGTAAACAGACACGCAAAAGTGCCATATGCCTCTTGACGTACGATCGTAAAATATTATTAATCAGGAAAGTTTTCTGTTCGTTTTAATGAGAAATGTAAATAATGAACCAAATGTTTTAACTTTTATGTCTTTTAATGAATGATGTATTTTGTCTGTGTTCTTAATTAATTTAATATATATTTCTACAAGTGTTACGTAAATTGTATAAAACAAAGAAATGTCAATACTTTTAATGAATTTTGATATATTTGATGTATGATTTTTTGATGTTTATGCATTTTGATGTTTTTAAAAAATTCTTACATATATAGGGCTTATGTATAATTCTACAAATTGTTATGTATATTGTTTTTATGATACAGAGCCCCTGTAATAGCAGATTTATCTGAAAGGTAGCCCTGTATAAATATGGTTTTAATAAATAACATAAAGTAAATAAACAAATTTGTGGAAAAAATGCTATCCAATTCTGCATTGTAAATGATTGACATTTATGTGTTCATGATTCATTTTGTTTACTGGCCTGTCAATCACGGACTCATTATGACGATGCTTTATTAACACCACGGCACATCTTATATCTTAATCTGCTTAATATGCCGACAATTTTAAGGCGGGATGTTTGAACTCGAAGATGTCAATAATGTAATATAGCATCTATTTCTTAGATAATAAAGATGGTGTAAAGGAGATGAATTTCTTTCTTTATTTTTCTTTTCTTTTTCCTTTTTTTTTTCGTTTTTATAGTGCCTTTTTTCTTCTTTTTTTTAAATCAAGAAAGCTGCTTTGTCTTTTGAACCCTGTTTTGTTTTTGGATGTTGCTGCACATAATAAACAGTTTTAAACAATCAATTTATTTCTATCAATTAGATTTGTTCAGTTCATCTTAATTTCTTTGGATTTCGTTTTTTCTTTCCCTTTCTTTCGTTCTTTCCTTTCTTTCTTTTTTCGTTTGCATGATCAGGCTATAGGGGTCCGACGCATAAATGACATCTATCTTAAAGGAGTATTTCGTATCCTAGTATCATCTTTTTATGACATTTTTTAGTAGACATGGTAGATATGCTTGAAAAAATCTTATTCCCAAAATTTCAGTTGATTCCGATTTTGCATATGCGAGTTATGCATGACTATGTACTGCTCCATAGGCCACTGTTGTAATTTCGTTCTGGTACACCAGAACGTAATTCAAAATTGACGATATTTTTGCTAGACGAATTAAATCTGCAAGAATTATTTTTTGGACATAAACATTGTGTAGCCAGAGGTTTCCAGTGGTATAAAAATCTTTTTTTTGTTGAGAAAAGTGAGGGCTAATAATATAATAATAATAATAATAATAATAATAATAATAATAATAATAATAATAATAATAATAATAATAAAATAACTTTATTTATACACGGTAAAACATGTTCAATACAATATTGATCTTCCACATGTCCGTGTGGATATTAAAACATTACTAAAATATAAAATATAAAAGTTTGTTAAAAGATAATTATAATGCAAAAATGTACATAGACTAATACAATATTTCACTAAGAGACAAAAAATTTATAATAAATGAATATGATAAAATAATCTGCATTCATCCTCATATCATTGTTATTCTTCTTCTTATTATTATCATATTATTATCATTATATTATATTATTAAATAAACTTTGTTTATATTATTAACATTGTTATTATTATTATTATCATATTATTATTATTATCATCATATTATATTATTAAATTAACTTTGTTTATATGTTTTGTGTTACTCCCCCATTGGATGTTGTGTCATACTTTCATTGTTTTTAATTTTATCCATTGCTTGTTGACACTTGTATCCTTTTGGATCCATCCTTTGGTCGTCAGTTGGAACAAATTTTCACTGTTTTTATACATATTATAATTAATAATTAAATATAAATTTATTATTATTATTACTATTTATTATTATTACTATTTTTATCATTGAATTCTAATTATTTCATTATTTTGGGTAAGCCTGCTGCTAAAATATCTGGCCTGTAATATATACTGAGAAAAAAAAATCGTTCCTCTATTTTGTTATAAAATATCCTTTCTTTCCTTCCTTCCCGGGTTTATCATGACTTAATAAGTGCATGCCCGACGGGCCCCAGCACTATAAACATACTACGCCGCACCGCCGGGAGTTCAAGCAATCGATCGTGCATCAATCAACAGCAGCACAATACCCGCGGTATAAAAAGGGGGCGAAAGTGCACGGGTGCGAAATAGAAAGGGGGCGAAAGTGCACGGGTCCGAAATTGAAAGGGTGCGAACCGTCCAGCATTCACTAATACATGGTGTCCTTGAAAGAACTGTGTCGTCGGGAACTGAATTGTTTGGGTATTTTAAGGCCCCGTTTAAGGCAATACATATAAACCAACCATAACTAAATAACCGTTTTATTGAGGAATATCAGCTATCATATGCTTTTTGAATTCTGACAATTGACCGCACCGTTTGTGAAATAAAAGATGTTTACGAAAATTCCTCATTTTCAATCCGTTCCACGGAGTCAAATATCTATCAATGACAATAGGCATCGTGCGCTGATCATCGATTGATATCTGAATCCATGGAAAGGTTTGAAAGTGAGGGAGTTTCGTAAAATTCTTATATTTCAAGAATGGTGTCATATCAATTGTCAAAATTCAAAAAGTATATGATAGCTGATTTTTTCCTCAACCACACCAACCAGTTATTTATTTATGTTTAGTTGGCGTTAAAATGCCCAAACAATTAGATTTCCGACGATACAGTTCTTTCAGGCACCCTGTAGAAGCATGATTTAGGCAAAAAGCTACATTCGTTTGAAAAGTGAGTTAAGCAATTATCATAGCAGGTTGACGATATCATTATCAATATTCTTGTTTATTTGGGTAGTAATTGTAGAAAGGATTTGTCATTTATCCGGTAATTAAGCATATACTTGTTTTCATTTTGCTTGTGTGAATTAGTTTAAAAGTTTCAAATAATTTTGTTTATGGTAGTTTATAAAATTCTTGTAAAGTAAATTCGGCATATATAATAATATAATTGACACGGTCTTGCTTCATGGAAACCTTACTGCAAATCATAAGTCTCGTCTTCACTTTCACGTAGCGAGTTGGCGCAGCGGTAGTTCGCTCGCCTTGCACCACTGAGGTCCCGGGTTCAAGCCCCGGACGTGCAAAAGGACTGTATTGCATTTGGTTTATCCCGATTCCATGCTCGCCTTCGCAGGTTTGCTAAGCAGACGTTCACGGTACTGTATCGAATGCTTTTCGAAATCTAGTATGACCATGTGCACAGTTTCTCCTTCTTCCATACTTTTTGTCAGATCATTCAACGTCAGTATTAACTGAAATATGTATAGTATAGCGAAAACCTATATTAAACCTAATAATATAGCGTAAACACGGTAAACGTATGTGAAATATTTGCATAATTATCATTCCATCAATATTCTTGTACATTTGCGTAGTAGTTGTAGATATAGGATTTGTAAGTTATTTGGTTTGTTCAAATAGCATATCGTTAGGTTGACGTTATTATTATCAATATTCTTCTTTATTTGGGTAGTAATTGTAGATAGGATTTGTCAGTTATCTGGTAGTTAAATATGTAGGCCTACTTGTTTATGGTATACGAGTGGATATGAATGAATTAATGTAGTGTAGTGTTGAAGTTAAACTTTAATTCATTGTTTATGGTAGTTTATAAAATTCTTGTAAAGTAAATTCGGCATAGGCCTATATAATGATGGACCTTGTCAGGTCTTGCTCCGGGTCTTGCTTCATGGAAACCTTGCTGCAAATCAAAAGTCTCGTCTTCGCTTTTACGTAGCGAGTTGGCGCAGCGGCAGTTCCCTCGCCTAAGTCGTCTTGCACCACTGAGGTCCCGGGTTCAAGGGCCGCGCCCAAGGACTGTATGTTAGTGTATTTTCAAAATGTCGCGCTAAAAAAGTCATATATCGGGACTTTTATGAACCAAACTATGGCCTAAATGAATATTTCTTTTACGCAACGTATGTGTATTACCAATGTTACCTCCACTTAGCAGAATATTCCTTTTCCAAAACAAGCACTTTTTGCATGGTTTTTGTACCAAAACATCCTTTATTTTTTATTTCACTAGGGTGTCAATAATTTTGAAGTAGATTGTATAGATGAGGCGATTTGCGACGTCATTACCTGGCAATACACGTCTATTCGCTACTTGCACGGTTCCGCCATTATGCACTATGTGCGGGGAGAGCCTCGAACTGGCAGCATACATGAATGGGAATTGAACTAGTCATAACGTTCTGTGTAAGGTTACATAATTCTTCCTTTCTTCCAGTTCGAGGCTCTCCCCGCACATAGTGCATAATGGCGGAACCGTGCAAGTAGCGAATACTAGCCCTTTCCGGGGTTTCAACCTCAAACATCTCACCAGTCATGAACACACCCATTATTTCTGATAATAGTCTGTTTCTCACCCTTTATCTAATACGTATGCTCTTGCATCATCACAATTTCCATTGTTCCTTGCCTGGTAGTATGCACACCATTTTGTTCAGGGCCCGTTGTTTTAAAACTTCTACCACATCACAATACGGCTATTGAACAGTGTTAAGTTGATTTTTTTATTACTTCGTGGTCTGTGCAGCGCCAAGCGTACAGGAGCGTAAACAGAGGAAGTGGTAAATAATCACGCGGATTGATTGATCAACGGTCTTAACAAGACGGTTTACCCATTGGTCGTAGGCGCGTAAAAGGGGAGGAGACTTTGCCACTTCTATGCGACCACCAGCGTGTACCTGGACCAGGGAAGTAATAAAGAATTAACTTTATTGGTTGTATGCAATTCGTTCAAGCATATTGATACATACCAGTCCCTTGCCTTTATTGATGATAAGCAATGAGGTCAACAACTCATTTATATTTTATAAGCTCACACATTCTTTTTCACAAAATGACAAACCAACACAATTTCTCCGCCAACAGCACTTCCTATCATTTATTTATTATCATCATTAAGCTAACCTTAACATTTTTTTAAATTCTTATGCAACTTTACAAATATTTTGTTACAATGTATTTACACATCTAGTATATAAAGTAAAACAATACATATTAATTAAGATTTGTGGATATAAGCAGTTTTCAATTAATCAGATAAACCAGTAACATTGTACTAGATAAACTGCACATCATGAAAACATACTACCAGGTTGTGTCTTCATTCATTAAGAAGAGTATCCATAGAGGCCGTCAGCATTTTCCGCGGAATCCGCCATCTTGTGGGTATTGCCATTCTGCATGTCATGCATTAGACATTACGCCCCGATTACGCGGAAGTTGCCGCGCATGACGCACATCTTCAGTCAAGCGTCAATGCGATGATCTTAGCAACAAGGCATTCCATACCCACAAGATGGTGGCGTTGACGTCACAATGACTACCTCTAAGAGCTGCTGTATAAATGATTGCATCTCCATAGCACAATACTCAGTGCCACAAAGACATACATGCATTAGCCATCAGCACAAAGTAAATCTAATGACTAAAATGGAGTTACTTGTCGCTACACTACGAATGCATGGCAGCTAAATAGACCGATGTCTTTGTGCCCTGAGCTATCTCATCTATGGAGATGCAATCATTTATTCATGAAGTCTTTAGGCATCTGTTAATCAAGGCATTTACTTCAAAAACCAAGAATAGGAGAGAAAGGAAGGCAGAAAAACCATCAACAATTTTGATATTGCCTTGACAAGCTGTTATTATATTCCCATAATTGGCCCAATTAATTTAATTTGTTCCTTTGCTCAATCAAAATGTAATTTCCACTACAGGTTAGTAAAGCATGAATAAACATACCTCTTGTATGCTGCCAAATACAAAAGACACAACCACCATGAGTGCCATAGCAATTTGTTGATCCTAGGTTTCTCTACTTGTACTGAATTTCTTTCCCACAGTACAATATGTTTATTGCATAACAAAGGAGATGGATACAACAAGGATTAACAACCGGCCTGTACAAAATGTATTATGCAATATGCCTATTACCTTGTGGCAAGGAATTTCGGATACAAACAGACTTCCGGTTGACAAACCTAGGATCCAAATATTACATTTATTTTCAACAGGGAGTATTATGCTTGGTCTTGTCCTTACAAGTATGACTGAATGAGTTTTATCATCATTTTATATTGGGTTGTTCGGAAAAGGATAAGTGTAACTCGTACATTTAATGTGTACATGGTTTTAACTGCTTATTTCCACAAATCGTAACAATCCCCTTTGGCCCAAACAGTGTTTAACATACAAAAATTAAAATCCTAGCAGATTTAGCACTTGATTAGTTTAAGTTTTGCGTAAAAAACATCTTTACAAAAAAAGAAAACTCCAAGAACAAAACAGTTTAGCATGTATTATTCACCAAACTCTTGAATGGACCATTACATAGTAAGGAAACTGTATTTTTCTTAAATTACATATAGGAGTTAATATTACTAGGATTTTAGAGTGGAGTGTTAGATTTTAGTGTTTAAGGATTTTATCTTTTCAATGCAGAGCCAACTTAGGATTCAAATCAAATATGAATTCAACAGAAAATCCAGTTGATTCCTGCTTTTTTATGTCTTCTGTATGTCACCCTCCAGACTGTTTTCGGGTATTTGAGTCGTTTCAACACAAATGGGACTTTTTTATTCAGTTTTGTCTTGTAGCTATCACAGAAGACCAAGCTGTATATGTTTTTAATGAGAATATCTGCAACGTATCCATACTGCAAATGAACTTCTTTGTATTATATAACCTGGATAAATTTGAAAACAAATAAAACCCTTTGGGGAACCTGCAATATTTGCCTCTAGAATATAACATCATTACTTACTTCTCTACATGTACATGAATTTCCATAATCTTTTTTTAATGATTATTTATATATTAGATTTTCAATGATGGTTCTAGAATCGCATTTTGCATTCCGAGATGTATTTGATATCTTTAATTAGGTTACACTTTCGGCACAGTTATTTATATAATGCTTCATGTTGTTTAATAACTACACCAGCTGCACCAAATCAATGAATATTTCACAGTTATATAATTTAATTAAGGCCTATTGAATCCCTTCATCATTACTTTGAGTAAGGGATGGCTACAAACACCAACCAACGGTTGACCACCGGCATCCTGGCGGCTTAACAGCATTATATTGTTCTAACAATAGAAACCAGACGCAATCACCAGTTCCGCATGGGTTGGCACTGGTCGACCCACAGTTGGCTTTTGAAGTCATCTCTATGCAGCTTTTAATTCACTTAAACATCATGTACTAACCTCTGTGCTTCCTATTTTCCCTGATACATATGTTGCAAGGGGAAAATCCTTAAAGCACTTTTTTTTTTTAAATAACAAAGACTCACACTTTTCTGTGTGACATAGAATTTACAGACATTATTGTTGTTAAGTACAACAAAAGAAATAAACAAAAAAATAAGAAATAATAACAACAAAGAAATTTGACAATGAAACATCTTTTGAGACTGGAAAGTAATATCTCATAAGCATAGATCTGGAGACAGTTCCTGATGTTGATTCAAAATTAAATGACAAACATATGAGTTAACATTTACATATTGAACAGTTCTATACAGAGAAGTTACACGTTTGTGGGTTGAACAATAAATATTAAAGCAATCACAATGCAGGACTGTCATAACCATCCTTGGGAGCATTATATTGATAGTTAGCTACATGAGAAATGCTGTGAAATATGAGGGTAATAACCATGACTTATCAAACAATGGCATTTGTTCAAAATCCTTCCTGGCATACTCAAGCAAATACATAGATACCTTTGGTAATAACAGTAGAGATGGGGCATTACTGCCTTTTTTTAAAGTAAGTGAATAAGTATCGGTCAACACTTGACAAACTGAAGGATTTCTAAGTGAAAATACCTTATATTATGCATCTTTCCAGAGGATAGACTGATCACCCTCTTTAGTCTGCTCCCAAGAGTAACACATTTGTATGTTAGTTACTACTTCAAAAATGCTTCACATTTCAAGGAAATAAAGTTGTTAGTTTACTCACTCACATGCTTAATAAGTAATGTCCATTACGATCCTATTTAACTACCACAATGATATTTATGAATTAATCAAGCATTAATGCTGTATGTGGTGTAATTCGACAGTCCTGCATAATTGATTAAACCAAAAAAATAAAAAATAAAAAATAAAAATAAAATATTGGGAGTTGGAGAAGGATAAAGAGACAGACATTGTAAGAAACAACTACAAGAGCATACATTTCTTCTTTTTTGGTGGTTCTGGTGGTTCCAATGCTGCCAAGATGGCTTCGTCAAATACATTCTTTAGTCCTTTCTGTAATGGAGTAAACAAAACATTGTATACAAACAAATCAGTTGTAGTTCGACAAAAATTGTTTGCAGTTTATTACATCCAATTTTATTCAAATGAATATCATTTTGTTCGCCCAGCACAAGAAAGTCAAATCACAAGGTTTGAACAGAACAGTACAATATAATCATGCCTGAATTAAGAACGCGATTTGGCGGCTTTGATGTTCGTAACAGTTTCGTTGATTTAAAACAACGGGGATGTACTCACAAAAGTAACATGATTTTTTTCTGGAAAAAAGCACTTTTACTTATAAAAATTATACTTGAACTGAATTAGAATGAGAATAAAAGATAAAATTTTGTCTTTTGCCTATTCAATATCGTGTCATAATGGATGGGCTGGCCAATATTTTTATCGTAGTGGTTCTGGCGTCGGCATCCACTACTCAAAATATTGGCCAGCCCATCCATTATGACACGATATTGATAGGCAAAAGACAAAATCCTATCTTTCATTCTCTAATTACAAAGTTACACGCTTGATTGTATCTAACCAACCAACTACAAGGTCAAGAATTATACTTACTGCCCATGACTCAAAATATATTAATTCTATTGGTGTGAATTTCACTTTTCAGCTGTACCCCATTTGCAAGATGCTTTTGTAATATTTTCAAAAGGTGCACAAAGCTACACAAAATTGTTCAGTTGTGTCATAAAAGTTTTAGTAGAAATCTTTTCAAATGTTGCCACAAAACCAAATGTTGCCACAGAACTAAATGTTGCCACAAAAATTTTGCTATGTTATTTAAATGTTCAAACATTTTTATTGAAAACTCTTTCCCAAAAACATTTTACAATACGATCTTATTTTTTTATACAAAATGTGGTCTAACATTTTTGCAATTTTTTAAGAACCAACATTTAACGTCATCAAAACATTTGAAAAACATTTCAATGATTTGCAAAACATACTTGCGTTTACCTTGTTGTCATAGGAGGACTTCAATTGCACTCACCTGTGTAAGGGCGGAACATTCCACATATTTGACTGCTTTCAGCTCTTTGGCCAGCTTTTCACCTTGCTCTATTGTGATTGGTTTCTGTTTGTTCTTGGACAATTTTTCTATGGTACCTGCATCATCTCTCAAATCTATTTGTGTGCCGACTAGAAGGAAAGGAGTCTTGGGACAGTGATGTGTGATCTCAGGTACCCACTGTATTACAAAAAATGAAAAGTGTATATTAGCATGACAGTTTACCTGCAGGACACAGGACAGAGCCAGTAATCCTCCCTGACTGTGTTAACAATGGACTGGAGTATAATCACCCATAATTTACCAATGACCAAATGAATTGCCAACCCAGTTAGGAGTGGGTACTTCTCCTGCACCTTACTGACTGTATACTGGCAATTCAGTAATAAGAGCCCTAACGGCGTATCATTGATTTCCAGGGGCAGGCATGGGAGTTTTTTTGGTTTTTTTTTCAACTTTGGCCACTAGTGAGATGGGAAAATAAAATGATGAGTAAAAAAAAAATTTCCCCACCCAATAGACTTCTCCGTAGTCCACTTGCCAATTGTGCATACTCTGGCTATTACATTTAAGCTTAAAACTCTGATTTAATTAATTTGTGCACAATTGATAGATTTTCACATCTGATCTTTTTAGTCACCGTACTCCCTCTGTTTGTTAGCTTCCCAAGTGGACTACTGACTTTGACTTGCGGTTTACATTTTTAACACGGGACTCTATGGAGAGTTAGGCCAATTTCTGGCCTAACTAAAATTGGTCATGATGTAATGCATCTTTAAATGAATATGGCTTGTGATTGGTCGCCCAGATCTCGTTATTGTTTAAATCCTCCCGGTACATACCATTACCATTAACTATACATGGTACACAACAATATAATGCGGCGCTTTTGTGCTGGCGCAAAAGTTGGTGGATGAAAGTACGCATCTAGCGCGTACTGTACCACCATGCTTAGTCTTGTGGATAGATTTGATTGATAAACAAGTATGATTGACAGTGTGTTTTAGAGAACGAAGTCCCGGGGTAAAGTTCTGCTTAAGGGGGTACTACACCCCTCAATAAATTTGTGTCTATTTTTGCATTTTTCTCAAAAACTAATAACACAGTGGTAACAAGAGTCATGTATATTATAGGGCAAGGAATCCAATTACTACACTGGAATTTCTGTGACCCAAGACAAGCGGTTTGTTATTTATGATAAGAAATAAGGTACCGCTAGGATGTACCTCGTTTCCTATCATATAAACTGAACCACTTGTCTTGAGTCACTGAAATTTCAGTGTAGTAATTGGATTCCTTGCCCCAATAATATGTATAACTTTTGTTAATTACCAGTGTGTTATTATTTTTTGAGAAAAATGCAAAAATAGTCACAAATTTACCACAGGGGTGTAGTATCCCCTTAAAAGTGAAATTACATAGTCGATTTTTAAATCGGGCTTTCGCAAATAATAAACTGGCAGATTCTAAAATTAGAATTGTTCAGTATTGAAGTGCCATTATAGTTAGGCCTATGCCATTATGATATGTTGCATTCAATAATATAAGCCCATATACGTATACTTTACTTCTACTGTCACAAATATAATTATATAAACTTTTTCATAACCATTTTATACTAGTATTTTGATGTAATAAATATCAGTATAATTTCGAGTTCAACTGAATGCGTTCATCATGATTAATAACATATTTTTATTTATCAAAAATCGACACATTATTCTTTTTATAATTTTAAATTGGCAGCGAAAAAAACAAACAAATCCACCTGACCCAAACTCCCATGCCCCAATGAGAATCAAATGATGCGTCCCTGATTGTCATTATGATTACTCCATCTTTTATTCCAAATGCCTTTGTTTTCTATTGTATTATGGCATGTTTATTAGACTGTATCTCAAATAAAGCCTTGGCGACTTTGTCTACGTTTTGTGAGAGCAGATATCCCATAGCTTTAAAATGTGAATCTGCGAGTATAGCAAACTATGCATGTACAAAGTCCATCCCAAGGTAGGTGTTTTTATCCAGAAAAGCATCGTTATTTGGATTATAATCCCAATTTCTTTTAAAATGACATAATATCACAAGTAGCACTTAAAAGAAATTCTATTCAAAAGCAATACAAATAATTTTTCCTTTATTTTCAGTTTCCCTTTCTATTAAAAGGACATATGGGTTGTTTTACAATCAGGGTACACAGATTGTCTCACTGGGGGTGAAAAATGAAGTGTCTAGTTTTTCCTCAATTTGTTTTTGTGTTGTAGATGGGTCAAATAGGAAATCTGTAAAAATTTTAGGCGTCAAGTGTTCAGAGTTTCAAGTTATGCCAGAAACATGTTTTTGATACACACGTTTCTGTATACCCAATTTTTTGGAGAGGACACATTTTGACGGAAACCTGACATCCAACTTTCAAACATGTGATACATGGAAACTAAGTGTAAGTGGGCTAAGTGTTTATTATGAGTTTGTAGGATATATATTTAAGTGTTTTTCAAGAAAATAAAATTTTAGTCTTGGGTCAATTTTAACTATGGATTACGAGCTTGTATTCGGAGAGGACATTTTTTGACGGAATTTTCAACATAAATTTGAAGAAATGGTACAATTAATGAAACAGTCGCAATCTTACATGGTTCTCAATTTTGAACAATCATGTTTCAAACATTACTTCTGAAGTGTCAAAATATGTTTTTATGGTATTGCTGGCAGTGATATATCATTTTCTATCATATATCTATTTTGTCCCAAAATCACACAGAAATGTATATTTTCATCATTTGCTAAGCATTTCAAACAGTTTCTTTGTGGCTGTAGGTGGAACTAATAGGGGCCAATAATTAGGCATAGCAACTTTTAATTATAAGTTAATCTAATATTTGAAACAGGGCATAATATGGTGCTCAGCCCAAATGTACCCTGATTGTAAAACAACCCATATCAGAAGTAGCATAAGATAATCATATTCTATTCAAAAGCAAATATTGACTGCTCAGTACCAGAAGTGGGTAAGTGCAACTGCCCTGTGAACATTTGGCAATTTACACACAGTATACTGTACTACACATGGCAGCTATACATAGCAGCTATTGCACTTACCCACTTCTGCCACTGAGCAGTCGATATATGCATGCACAATCACAATAGAAGACACACGTCATCATCTCTCAGAACACAAAATTAGATTGTTTTAAAAAGGAAATCCTCCGGCAGTAGGTTACAATAATACAGGATATGAGTGACCACTGCGGAAATGGTTTATCTGTGTCCTGATCTAGCTAGTATTGCAATCTTTATATTGGCACCTTTCTCACAACATGTCACACCTTACAATAATCATAAATGTCATCTGCTTCCTTTTTTTACAAACTTTACAAAATTAATTTACCTTTTCTTTAACATTTTCAAATGATGAAGGTGAGACAACTGAAAAACAAACAAGGAAGACATCTGTTTGGGGATAACTGAGGGGTCTAAGTCTGTCGTAATCTTCTTGACCTGTCAAATAAAGAGAAAAATTAAAAGAATTGATTAGTAACAAAAACAAATACAACTTCATTGTCATAAATTCTTTCATTTTTGTGCAAAAGACCTAAACATGCATAAGAAATTTACGAATGTCAATGTAGCTTCTACTAGTTGAATATGCACCACCGTCTTGCTTTGAAAGGCATTGGGCACACAAAGAAATATGTAAGTTACTGAGTGTATGCTATCAAACAATCATCACGTGAATATTCTTCGAAGGAGACTTTTGATGGATTATCATTGCATCTTCCTCTTCTTAAAAGAGTATTTTGTGATCCTAACATTTTTCAGTAGATATCCACGAAAAAACTTCACAAAATTTCAGTTAATTCCAATTTTGCGTTTGCAAGTTATGCATGATGTGTATTACACTGCTCCATGGGCCAATGTTGTAATTTTGTTCTGGTGTACCAGAGCGTAATTCAAATTTGGCTATATTTTTGCTAAATTAATTAATCTGCAAGAATTTTTTTTGTACATAAAATCATTATTTAGCCAGCAGCAACTTTTTTGAAAAAAGTGGGGGGATGAGGCTGTGGATCATGAATTGCCCCTTTAATTAGTCTATGTATGTCATTTTGTTGGAGTCTGGTAGAGATTGGTAGAATTAGTGAGTTAGCCTATGAATCACTTAATATGAAAAACAATGTTTGCAATTTTTTTAACACCTCTATGCAGTCACATTGGAATTCAAAATTGTGACTAAAGATTTTTGGCTATTTTTCAACAAAATGTTTGGTCTACACGTCACGAGGACAAATTTTAAACAATGGTTGATTAATATGCTATCAATCAACGTGAGATTGATTTCATCTTCCGGCCATTGTCTCTTACCTGCTGTATCAAAAAGACCCAATGTGTATGGTTCACCACCAATCATTACTGTGACAGCATAATTGTCAAACACCTACAGGTTGAAAACAAACAATATCATTACAGTGAGTGAGATCAAATAGATCATTGATTTTGTTGCGGAATGACTAAATAAAACGTTTTACAGTGTAGACATAAACAACAAAGGGAGCGATTAATGGACAAATGGTTGTGTTTACTTAAGGTGGTATAGCAGGCATTTTCTAGAAATTAGGAAATGCATTGAGCATGTTTTAAACAGATTAATTGAGTAGGGTAAAGTACACTGATCAATATGCCGTTTGTTTGGAGCAAATCGGACATACGGTTTCCATAATACATCAATTTATATTTTTCTTTCTATCCTATTGTTTTTGTCAATAATGTCAATAAATAAGAGCACTTCCATAATGTCTCCAATACCACCTTATTGTGGATCAATCAGTGAATTTCTGTTCACACTACAATTGACCCAGGTTAGACCCGGGTTGTAACCTGCTACTTTCTAGGCTGGTTGATTTGGTTGCGGTTGTTTTCTGTTCCCGTGTATAACCCGAGTTGTACCGGGACCCCAGGGACTGCCGTTTGAAAAAGTGAGTGGAGCTATAAAAAGCTCTTCTCTAGATCTTTAGAAGAGCTATTGAAGAGCGATTTGTCAAGTAGATCAATATGCATGAGAAGCGTACATCGCGAGCGCCTTGCATGCTTCAAAGGAACAATTTGAGACCACTTGAAAGCTTGTGCGTTTTAGCACATTCTAGGCCTTTTGGAAGGTGGTGGTTGTTTTTGTTATTTTATTGTTGACTTCTACGGGGGCGAGGTTAGGTGACCCCCATCAACTGTACGTTGTTTTACATACATTTGTACATTGAAAATCAAAATTTATGCAAGTAAAATCAGTTGTCATTATATTTTGCTCAAGGAACCTTTGCCATGTGCATATTTTTGAAGGAAAAAGCAGTTTAGACCATGCCCTAATTCTCACTTTTTACAAATCATTCTTATTGTGCCTAAGAATATGTTCAGACACCATCTTTTGTCAGGCTTATGAGTGTTGACTCAAATTCCACTGGCCCAAACAGCTTCTCATCTTGACACCAGAGGAGGGTTTCATTTTTACAGCTCTTCCATCACATTTCAAAAGACAGTGTCTGATATAGTGATAAGGGTCAAAACATGGACACTAAGGGAACAACCCAAAAGTTTGATGAAGCCCTATAAACGAAAGTACTTTCGTTACGGAGGGAGGGGGGGTCAACAAGTTTTAAGGATTTAATATATAATTGTAAACTTTTAGTACTTTCTGAAGTACAATATTGACATTTTACAGTGGTTGCTTCAAAATGATTTCAAATAAATATAGAGTGCAGTACTTGTAAGTTTATTTTTTAAAGCAGCTGTACCGCCCTTTGATTTTTTTTATTTGAAAATCCAGCAAGTCCTAATTTTTTATGAAGAAAAATGTTTCCAAATAAAATAGAATTATTGTGATCAATATCCTAGTCCTGGCAATGTCGCACTCCACAACCCCATCGACCATAGCGATGGCCCTGTGCCCAATGAATACGGGTTGGAATTTTCGATATTTGACACTTACGTTAGAGGGAGGGGGAAGGGGCTAGCCTTCTAACGAAAGGACTTTTGTTTATAGGGCTTCATCGAACTTTTGGGTTGTTCCCTATCAAATAGCAAAAGGAAAAATAAACTTACTGTTGGAACATATTCTGAAGGAAATTTGTTTGTTGTATATGATATGAGTAAACATGTTTTACCCACAGCTCCATCACCTACTACAACACACTTGATAGTCTGCATGGTGGAGCACAGGAACCACCAAAACTTAGAACTTCTCAATTAGAATGGAAAGACCTGTAGTTAGCTGTTGATGAAAGATACAAAAACAAAAGAAATGTATTTTAATTCACTTCTAGGGTCTATTCCATTGTAAGTTCTGAAAGGTAAAAAAAAGGTACTGCTGTCATCGCGATACAGTTATATCAACTTGCATGTACATGTATGTCGATATGTTGTTGACATGTATCCATGTCGACATAAAAATGAGGACATTGAAATTTCAAAAAATAATATTCAGATCTCTGTATTTATACATTATAAATCATGCAATAGCAAAACACTCTATTTCATGTATTTCTACCATTATCATCCATCCTTGACAGCCAGAGACCTGTCCACCCGTCTTTTGGACAGGTAATTTCAAAGTAGACGGGTGGAAAATGTGGTAAATGTTTAACAGAATTTAAAATGCAAGCTACAAAATCTAGTAGAAAACACCCTGAATATTGCGATTTCAGCTCATTGCACTATGCACAATAAACTCCCAAACCCTTGCCAAAACTCGCACTGTATATGAAATGCAAATCTTGTGATTTGTGGGTATATTCCATCTCAAAATGTTTCATATAATGTACAGTGTAATTCCAGTCAATTGGTAATATAATGCTTAGGGCCATATGTGTCGTAACTGGGGTACCCAAAAGGGTGGTGTGGTGTTGTTTCATTTTGAAGTAAAAAATGAGTTATAAGTATTTCTTCTTTACATTTCTTGGATAATAAAAATAAAACAGTATATAGTTCGATGATAGTGGATTTAAAGTACAGGGGCGCCTGTTGGCGAAACAAATTTGACGGTAGAAAATGAGTAATTCTGTGTTTTCTATTGGAAAAACAAATAACGCTTATTTCAGAAAAAATGTCAAAAATATAGGGCCTACACTCCAAGAACTGTATCACATCAATCACTCTGAATACCGATCTGTTGAAACAGTCAGGCCTTCATTTTGGAAAATTGCTGGAGCGCTGATCTCCTGATTTACTAAGGTGCTCAGCAAGGAGCTCAATCTTTTAATATCTGTATTAAATGCTGAGTAAAAATTGGAGTTTCCTCAACTCATAAAAGTCAAATATGTACATTGTACTCATTACTTACAATGTACGATGTTTTAATGTAGGATTGTAGATCGTATAAAATAGCAGTAAATTAGTAAATTAGTGGGCGTATTTGGGGATGCTGAATTCTACACCATTGACAATGATTGACTTTACACAACATAATCACATCGTTTGATCGTAATTTTTCAGAACTAAAGAAAGGGTTTGAATTAGTTTAGTTTTAAGGTCAGGGTTAGGGTTTAATTAGCATGATAGTAGGGGTTTAGGAGGTGCAGTTCAAGGATAGAGTTATGGTTAGGTCAGGACTATGTTTTTGATAAGGCTGTTCTCACTGTTCTGGATATAAAGCCCCTAAAACAGGGTGTATCCTTCAAGAATACCAAACAAATCCCAACTCTAATCCTAAACCTAACCTTTATCCTAAGTCCTAACCCTAACCCTCCCTTACCCTAAATCCTAAACCTAACTCTATTAGTATTTCGTGCTCTCTTACACTAAGGTATAGTTTTTCGTTTTACGGAAAACAGAAAAAACTCACAGAATCGGAGGTACAACACAGAAAATGACATTTTTGGGTGATGTGACAAAAATTGTTAAAAAAGATAAGAGAAATAAATGTTAAAACAATCATGAATTGTGTGTGTCAATTTTATGATAAAAATACTGTTTAATAATACCGAAATAAAGATATATTACCAGGCATGAGCCCCCTATATCCCTCCAAATACCGTAATAGTTGGCCTATTATCGTAAGAATATTCCAATCAGAACATATTGATCGCGATATTGAACACTTTATTGTGGGGGTACTACCCTGGCAAATTTTGTGCCTATTTTGCATTTTTCTCGAAAATTATAGCGCATTGGTGACAATTAAGATATGTATATATTTAAGGGATCTAAAATGAGCGTTTATTGCGTTTCGACAGTATTTTTTGTGGGACATGAGACCACCTCAGACCTATCGAATTGCATTCTGAATACGAAGCATGTCTTTCTGATATAAAATAATTTTCATTTTTGAAAATCACAATATAATACAAATTTTATGACAAATTATAAAAATTTGATATTTTTCAAATTTTTGATATATAACAGTCCTCGAAGTAAATCATATAAATCTAATGATATATTCTTAAAGTGTATGTAGCACGGAGGAAAAGCCGACGGTCAATTGAAATTTTGACCTTTCATATTGAAGATATGGATTTTTTCCCAAAAAGACCTAATTTTTTTGGTGTTTTGGGAAAAAAATCCATATCTTCAATACGTAAAGGTCAAAATTTTCAATTGATCGTCGGCTTTTCATCCCACCTACATACACTTCAAGTATAAATCATCAGATTTATAAAGTTTACTTCAGTACTGTTAAATATCAAAATATCAATTTTCAATGATTTGCCATAAAATGTGTATTAAATTGCGAATTTAAAAAATCAAAATTATTTGATATCAGAATGACATTCTTCGTATTCAGAATGCAATTCGATATGTCTGATGTGCTCTAATGTCCCAAAATAAATATTGTCCAAACGTTCATACCCCAGCCCTTAAGTAAAAACGTTAAAATAATGGGTTCGGCTGCGCCTCACCCATTATTTACGCTTTTACTGCCTCGGACACATTATTTGCATGTAAAGGATAATGCATTACCCTTTATTTCTATTCTATTACCACAAAATAGTGTGATTTAAAGTGAAAATATCACATTTTTGCCCAAATATTTCAAGTTGTTTACCTGAAGGTTGAGCGCCCACGCGTAGCCAAAGCGTAAGTGATAGCGAGTATTACAGACCGCGTAACCAAGCGTAAAGCTTTGCGTAGAATGCGTAACAACACTGAACATACTGCATCGCGCTTTGCTGTGCGCTGTGATGCGAGAAGAACATAAAGTTCGTTGCCCTGGCCACTTTATTGCCAATTAATGGTCTTTCACGTGACGCGTTTCAACAAATCACAGTGCGCGATTTTGAATAATGGGTCGTGGAGGTAATAGAATAATTATTATAGGGCCAAGGACTACAACAACTGCACTGAAAATGCAGCAACCACAAGCAGTTATTGATTTATTGATCAAATATTGGTTTCCCTCATTTTTGACTGTAACTCCACAACTGTTGTCTGTGCTGAAATAAAATTTCCAAATTCCAAAAATGATTAGGTGCCGGCCAAAACAAGTATTTGGACTGGGGGGGGTCTGATAATCGAAACTTTATTTTATGCTGGTTCTGTTAAAGTTGGTGTTAGTTTGCATGTCATTGATGTCTCAAATTCCATTTCTGAAAGCTGCATAAAAATTGGAGTTGTTGTCTTCTTAAAATGGCAGTTTTATGCTCCGCAGCCGACTGATGATGATTTCCAGGGCTGTCAACTTTTTGGAATTGCTTGGCATGAGACACTGTCGAACAGAGGTGTACCGGGCGGAATTGTGTTTTGCCCAGGCTTCCCGTTAGTGTGCGTCATTGCGTCCAGACGCGTATTTTACAAATTTGGACGCAAATTCACATGGCTAATCAAGTATTTTAAGCGCCCATGTCACATGGATTTGGACGCAGACAAAACTTCGACATTTTATCATTAATTGATGATAAAAATAAGAAATTTTTATTCTTTTATATTTTTAAGACCCACCTGAGAATTGAAGTAAATTCTGCAATATTTGTAAATGCAACGTCAGGAAATCGTGCACTTTTTGCATGCTTTCCGAACGATCGCTGTACAGCTGTTTGATCAGTCCCGATTGATTTGTTTACAAGCAAGCACGTGCCGCTAACGTGCGGTGTTTATTTAATTATTTATCACAACCTGACAATATTCAATTTTAATATTTTAAGTTTATTTTCTCATAAATAATCTAGGTTTCCTTTATTAGTATTATTGTTACGATGAATAAAAGCAATTTTAAAGACAAAATCCAAATGATAACCCTTTTTTCGTATTATTTGTGGCAGCGCGTGTTTTAGTTTTTGTAGCATCAACAGCACGTTAATTTAAAAATAGAAACGCGGAAGTGAAAGTACGAACGAAAATTGCTCAAGATTGACAGACTTTGCTCATGTTTTTGCACCTGTTTTTGACCACGTTTCGGACCAAAACTGACACTGAAATGAGAAAAATTATCATAGCGAATGGAGATGGAATATCACGGCGAAAATGCACTTTTTTTTTTTTTTAACAATCAGCATTTGATGAGGTGTAGACCCGGGGTACGTGTGTATCGTCATAATCGTGAATTTCAGATGGACGCACAAAAATCTGTCTGGACGCAAGTTTTTGTAACCTCGTCAGCAAACTTGCGTCATTACGGACGCACATTTTTAAAACCTTAACGGGAACCCTGGTTTTGCCGACTACAATCTTCATTTTGACCCACAATTATTTGAGCCACGGCGCACAAGAATCTAAAAAGTGGGGGGGTGTAGGAATAACAAATTATTTTACGATGCGTGAGATTTTACTCATTTGACAGCTCTTTACTACCTTGGCGTGAGATTATGCTACATGTACCTTGGCATGAGACCGTGAGAAAATGACCCAATGTGTGAGACTCACAGCCAATGCGCGAGAGTTGACAGGCCTGCTGCTGTCATATGACATGAGTATGGCTGTAAGTATACAAACCGAAATTTACATTTGACACTAACTTAAACCCGTTAACCCTGTACTTCGTCATTATCACAACCATGACGCGATGAAGGTTGCGGTTCATCATTTATTGACAATAACAATTTATGAACTACCGTAACTGTAACTCTGTTATAAATGAACATTTAAAAAAATGCACCAGGTTGTCAACTCTCACGCATTGGGTCACTTTCTCAGTCTCACGCCAAGGTAGTATAATGTCACGCCTAGCCTAGATAGTAAATCTCACGCAAAAAGCTGGAAAATGAGTAAAATCTCACGCATCGTCAAAATAATTTGTTGTCCCCCCGCTTTTCAGATTCTCTAAGGTAGCCATGGTCACATTTTAACATGTGAGGGCGGGCTTCATTAAGCTTCATGTGCACCAAGATCCTGCCTTAACTGTGTAATCCAATAGGAAAATGAAGAAAATTTGGATTTTGACCCTCAAAACTCCAACCTAGCATGATTTTTAGTAAAAGTGCATCTGTGGAATACTACTTACTATCAAGTAGTGAAAGCCACATTTCATGAAACATTAGCACATTTTTGTAAAATGGCCCTGCGTGCTGAAAAATTTGGCCAAAATACATACACACATGTTAAGACATAGGAAGCCATAAATGCTGGGACACACAATTTGGGAATTTCAGGCGAGCTACTTTTCCTCATAACATTGCCAATTGTAGGCCTACATACATGATTGACCCCTCATTTTTTAAGTTAAATGATTCTCTTTTTAATGAAAGCAATTTTAGATGAATTTATTAAATTTCAAAATTTTATGAACATGCCTAGATCTAAGGCTGTGGGCCGTGGCTCAAATAATCACGGGTCAAAATGAACAGTCATTGTAGTCGGCAAATCCCGGTACGTCTGTCTCACGCCAAGCAAATTCCAAAAAGTTGACAGCCCTGATGCACAGCACAGACGAGAGGGATACAGACCGCGCGCGTGTGCAATCAGTCAAAGTGCTACGCAATTATCGTGTTTTTTCACGGTCTATCGCGTAATCAGCCCTCAACTTGGCCTCATGAATATGCGAGAACTCACATCATACAAATTCACTAGTGGGGATTATGCACTTTCAGTTTCCCTCGCGTTTGAACTACATGGATCGAATCCATGGGTCTGAGGGCCGATGACTGGGCCGATGACACACATTCGATGGGTGTACGTTTGAACAGGAATTGGATTGCGTACTTTTTTGATGTCTAGTGAGCAAATTTCTTCAATATTTTGAGAAAATGATGTCAAATTTTCTATTCTATATTGTTTGGTAATAATGTCTTTTGCCAATAGTATGTTTACAGTTGTAATTTTGTGTTTTTGATCGCAAAGATCAGATATTTTCGTTCCCGATTCGAATTCTGAACCCTTCGCAAGGATTAGCATGATTAGGAAGCCGATTTCGGCAGAACTTTGACGAAATTGCCTTTTCGGACACTAAAATGTATTCGATCCTTAATTTTGTTTCAACCGAATCTTAAATTAGGAAGCACAATAAGGTTGGTACCACTTTTATTTACATTGATGAAATTTCAAGTTTCTAACCGCTGCAAATCGATTTAGTGTGTATTTCCCATGGCATTGACATCCAAAATGGCGTAAGCCAGTCCTTTTTTAGGTACGGTGTATATGACTGGCAAGCGAGTCTAACAATACACAGGGACTTTGACTAGTTGTACGTGGTCTGTATCTCTCTCGTCTGTGATTGAATGATGATCTTTACAAATTTATGATCAATCATGATTGATGATAATGAAAACATGAAAATCAACGATTCATGACCAATTAGTTAAATTGCGTCTTAATTACGCCTCAATTGTTACGTACGAATCACAACCGTTGCTCCTGTTCTTAATTAATCATAGTGTACTTGGCAGAATTCAAATAACGACAAAATTAACAAGTTTTTACTACTTTTCAGACGTTTTATCACTGGCACTAAACCGCTATTGAATGGAAAAACTACTGTTTTCAATGGGGAATCCGTCAAATAAAAATCACTTCCTGTTTACATACCGGCAAAATAATTGCCTCAAAATACACTTTCCTTACCACTTCTGGATGCGCAACCTCTAGGCTGAGTTGACGAATTACTGCGTTATCATAAGAAATGTCGACTTTTAAAGTTACAATTTCACATATGGATTAAACATGGGTTATTTTCATACGATTTCTGTCACTTTACTCGTCAATCATTACCCTCTCCGGCATCGATAATTTAGAGCGGTGTTTCTTGTAACAATCCAACATATTTCTCAAAAAAGAAAGTTTTCTTACCTTTTTCGATGATATACAATTTTTTGCAAGCCAACTACATTGCGTCAAGAAACGAAATTTACCAGAAGAAAAAATAACAAAATTTCAATCGAAATAAAGTGATTTAGCTTAAGAAACTTTAGTGACTTTTTCTTAAAATTAAAAAATGCACCGGGGCGTTGGTGCCTATGCTAAACCACAGTGTCGGGTGTACCAGCCTTTGGTGAAGGGCTTATATACTGCGCAGCCCTTTGCGCATTATAATTGTACCTGATCTCAGAGTTGAGGAATTTGGGTCACTCCCGGGTCATTTAAAAGGATGATGAGTCAACTTAAAAATGATGTGGGTATATAAGTAGATATCAAAAATAAATAACCATTTTGGCAGAAGCATTTTGGTTCATCAACATCTCCAAATTAATCAAATGAAGTTGGAAGTTTGGACTCAGGTTGGACCCCGGGGCGTTAACAGCTGTTAACTAGCTATACTTCTAATAAACATACACTACTTGTAGAGGTCAATTGTGAGAGCTCTGTGTATTGTGTAGGCCTATAGGAACCGGGTATAGGAAAACGGACAGTAGACCTAACTGCAGTATGACAAGGGCCTACAGCGCTGATACCTGTTTAGGGTGTCAAAAACGCCAAAAATCAGTAGGGCCTACGCAGGATTTGTTGAAGGAGGTGTGTTTTATAATAAAAAATGGCGGCTTTGATATTTAATAGGGCCTAGGTGCCCGCCTAGGTGTTGTTAACAGGAAGTTAGGCAAAAGAAATTCATATGAAGCGGCCGCGACGCGGGGGGGGGGGGCAGAGGGGGATGTGGCCCTCTCAGAAGTGAGAACTTTGCAAAAAGATGACCTATTATAATTGAAGCCATTTGGTGGACCATTTTGGCAATATTATAGGCCTAATCGGTTTACAATGTTTAGTTTTGAAAAGCCGAACATTTCTAAAACGAGTCAAACGACGGCCCATAGGCCTAATATGAAGCCTTTCGTGGAAGATTTCCCTATTTTTATAGGCCGCTAAAGCAGGGAAGTGCCACTAGTGCCCTGTCTTAAAGTGTGTTTTAACACACTTTAGGAAATGCCCTTTTAAGTTATTAAACGTTTAATAACTTAAAAGGGCATTTCGTGATCCACAGCATCATCCCCTAGGCCTACTTGAGATTGAGATTTTTATATCACTGGAAACCTCAGTCTGTGGCTACCATAAATTCCATATCAATTTGTAAGCGCTCAGGCAAATTCACGGTTCATTGAATGAATGCGAGACGTCTCACCCCGAAACCTATTCGCCCCAAAAAAGTTCACCCAATACACATTACATACCACGACCAGTTCGCCCCAATACACGTACATACCACGACCAGTTCGCCCCAATTGACTCACCGTGTATAACGTTGCCGTAGCGTGCATAGTACTAGTAGTGTTAAACATGATGTAAATTACTTATAAATCGCCAGTGTAATAATTTATATAATATATGGCAAAACAAAACATTATATAAAAGAAAATAAAAACAACAAAAACTCTTACTCTTGCGAGTTTTGTGTATTTTTATTTTACCGACTCAAACTCAGTTAAAATAAGTTTGAGATGTTCAAAACTTTCAAAACTTGCAGTCCTATAAACATATTAAATCAGAGAAGATCTTCTTTGACATAATGAAACTATTAAAAGGATTGAAAAAAAATATATTTGGCAATTTTGCGTACAACTAGCAAAACAAACGCCAGCAGCAGCTTTGAGATGTTTTGTGGGTTCCGTGCTGTGCACCCGGGCTGTGCACTGACTTTTGCCCGCTTTTTGCACCGCGTGTAAGCGGCGGATATTTGCTGCCACTTCCGCGAAAACGCCGGGTGTGATATGTGTTCAATCCTGGTTCAATCAATGGTACCGTGACCAAAGCACGCAAAAGTGCCAGAACACACCGACGGCGTACCTTGCTTGACAAGTCCCCGGGCCCGCGGCCGTGTGCCTTACACACTGATGTACGATCGATTGCTTGACAAGTAGGCCTAGTATGCTCTCAATTTGATTAAGACCCGGAGGTAGTGCCACAAAGAAGAAAAATGCAATGATTTTGTTTGCAAAACTGGTTAAAGTCCAGTATTAATACGATTTCTGTCAAATTTTAATTTGGTTATTCTTTGCCAAATATTATTATAGTAACAACTGTCAGGAAAGTTTTCTGGTCATTCTAAACTGTGATGTTCTAAAATAATCAAAGATATAACAATTTTTAAATATTAGTCTCAGATAATTATATATTCATCCTCATATAGCTTGATATGCGCGTTACAAGTTACAATTCTTTACAATAACTTATTATTATATATATCTTTAATTGAAATGCTATTATTTTAATTATATAATCATAATTTTATAATGTTTCAGATATATTGTACATTGTAATTGACAGTTATCATGATTCATTTTGTTCTTAATTTCTGCAACTTGCCTGTCAATCACAGACTAATTATGATTGATTTAAACACCACGGGACATCTTACATTGTACGATGTGTCCTAATCCTCTCAATATGCCAACAATTTTAAGGCGGGATGTTTTAACTCGATGATGTTAATACAAATGTCGGCCTTATTTTATTGATTTATATCATACGCTAATACATAAGCTGGCATAATTATTCCCGGAATATCATGATTATATCGTTATGAACACGACAGAGTACCGAATACGCAAAATTGCTGTTCTGAGTAAACGCCGCGGCGTTTGAAAATCTTGGTACCATGCTCGACCAATGGGCTCAATCGATCCAATTTTATATCACAATTTTGCCCCCGAAATACCAATGACCGTAATTTTTGGCAAGCTGAGAGGGGGGCAAGCAATTTTTGGCACGAATTCATGGGGCGCCTTTTTAATAAAACGCTCTAAAAGGCTTAGGAAAACAGTACGGAAACGCTTAAAAATGCAAATTGTCCTGCTCGCTGCGCTCGCAACATACATCTAGACCATTTAAGGTTTGCAATTTGGGATCCCAAAAATTTGACATGTTCAAGGGGGGGTAAAGAATTTTTGGCGAGCCGAGAGGGGGGGGCAAGCGATTTTTGGCGGGCCGAGAGGGGGGGGCAGGCGACTTTTGGTGAGCCGTTTGGAAATTTTACCCCGGGGGGCTCATAATTATTGCACAGCACCTAAACACGTTACACAAAATTGTTCCATTAATTGGATTTTTTACCCATGGTAGCTCCAATATCTTAAAAACATAATTAATTTGGCAGAGTTCAATGTAAGCTTTGACATTTTTAAACATTAAATAGGCTATCGCCCTTTTTTACATTTTTAAAGTAAAAACAAAATTGAAGAAGAAAAAGTTTGTTCTCAGAGAATAAATAAATTGAATATCTCTTGTGTGAAATATTGTATTAGGCCTATATTAAAGCCACGATTTCTCCGTGATACGGAAAAACGGAAAAATTCACGGAAATCGGGGTTTGCCCACGGAAATTTGAAAATGCCACAAAATTGTAAAAAACTGTGTAAAATGTCTAACTGTTGTGTTGATTTGCAAAATAAAACAAAGAAAAGTGATTATTTGGCAGTAATCAACCATTAAACAACCCATTTTAGCATTAATTCTAGGCCTACTACAGTAAAGGGTAATACAAAATACACTTATAAAACATGTTTGTTTTCAATTTTCAGTGCTTTATAATTATTGGAAAACGGAAAATCACGGAAATCGTCCAATTTGTAACACGGAATTTTAATTTCGTAACATGGAGAAATCGTGGCTTTAGCCTATATTATGTTGTAAAAGAATTAAATGGGAAATATTTTCCATTTCGAATTATAGCGGAAAGAAAACACATTCGGATTTATGCGCGCAAAAGTAACATTTTCCAATTCCGCGCTCAATTCTTTTATTCTGTTCAATACTGTTCATGAAGGTGTGCGTTGTGTAACTTGGTGTGTAGGGGTGTATAACAGTAGTTGTTTTTAAAAGGTTTAGTATGCCTGCAACGTCAGAAATCCCATTCTTGCATGAAAAGTAGCCTATACATTACCGGATACATTACCATGCATGAAGATATAATAATGTCTATAATACATGCTGCATGCATGGAAGACACCATTTAATATCATGAGTAGGCCTAATGTTGGAAACTCCATTCTTCCATACCAGAAGTTCAGCTTTTTACTCTGGTCTTAAATTAAAATAAATATCTTGTTGTTTTCTTTGGTTTTAGATTTCAATAACATTTGTCAAAGTGTCAAAGTGATTTTCCATTTCTGCGCCAAATTTCAAGTTTGAGTATATGGGTGACCGATCATGACGATGTGTGTTGTGTGTGTGTGGGGGGGGGTGGGGTGTGTGTGTGGGGGGTATACCGGGTGGGGGTGTATAGAGAATAGCTAACCAAGCAAAGAAACAAAATTATTTGGGAAAGATTTTCCATTTTGAATTATTGGAGAAAGAATTCAGATTTATGTGCGCAAAAGTGACATTTTTCATTTCCGCGCTCAATTCTTCTAGTATTTCAGTGTGTTTATACTGCTGAATGAAGGTGAGCTTCAGTATGTGGGGGGGGGGCGTGTGGGCGGGGCAGGGTGTGGAGGGGTGTTATTGTTAAATGTTATATGCCTAGAGCGTCAAAAATCCCACTCCTACATTAAAAGTATACAGTACCATGCATGATGATATATAATAATGTATGTACGTTCAAACGCATGCTGCATGCACTGCAAGACACCATTAAATCTTTTGGCTGCCTGCAGATCTGAACATATAGGACTTTTCCCACAAAATGGTCTTGGGAGCAAAAATTTGCCTTTTGCGTGAAAAAAAGAAGGACGGGTCTTTGGATGTGGGTAAAGGAGCTCGTTACTAATAATATTTTGCCAAAGGATAACCAAATTAAAATTTGACCGAAATCGTATTAAAGGGGCATTTCGTGATCCACAGCCTCATCCCCCACTTTTCTCAAAAAAAGTTGAGATTTTTATATCACTGGAAACCTCTGGCTACATAATGTTTATGTACAAAATATTTCTTGCAGATTAATTCGTTTTGCAAAGATATCGTGAAATTTGAATTTCGTTCTGGTGCACCAGAACGAAATTACAACGCATTGTCTATGGAGCAGTGTAATACACATAATCGTGCATATTACTCGCAAACGCAAAATCGGAATCAACTGAAATTTTGGGAATAGGCTTTTTTCGCGGATATCTACTGAATAATGTCATAAAAAGAGATTGCTAGGATCACGAAACACTCCTTTAATAGGCCTACTGGGCTTTAATCAGTTTTGCAAACAAAATCCCAACTTTTTCTTCTTCGCGTGCCTCCCAATATAGGCCTTCGTCACAATTTCAAAACACGGCCCGTAATTCTCGGGGTCGTAAAAACATACTCGATAAAATAGATAAGTAACAAAAACCCATATGGATGGAAAAGTACATGATCAAAAATAAAATGTTTTCATAACATAAACATAGTCAGCTCAACTGAATCTCGGGGCTGAATCACAAGGGTTTCTAAACAAATTCATAGCATTACACGTTTATATATATCACCAGCCAAATTGTTACAAATACTCAACATTTATTTAAAAACAGCACTGCATACTGTCTACTGAAAATACAAATTGTATTAGTTACGAACAATGGATTGTAAAAACATGACAAATTCATAAAATACAAAAATACATTTTAATGGCATAAAATTCATAGAACACCGTCAAATTTGTTTACAAAGACATAGGCCTACAGTAAATAAACAAATTAAACATTACAATGTAAAGTGATTCAATAATATAATAATAATTAAGATATGATTAATATATACTAGTACTATTAATAATATTAAAATGATAGTTATTTTTATTGTTATCATAAGAAAATAATAATAATACTATAATTTTTACTATAATACCGTATTAATTATTATTATATGAATAGGTCGTATTGATTATTCCATAATACATGAATATAAATGCAAACAATTGGAAGTTGTATTGATTGGCCATATGACCGCATGCACTGCATTCACGGCACTTTACAGTTTACACAGTGAGTCAATTGGGGCGAACTTGTCGTGGTATGTATACGTGTATTGGGGCGAACTGGTCGCGGTATGTACGTGTATTGGGGCGAACTGGTAGTGGTATGTACTGGTGTGGGGCGAAACGTCCTGACACCCATTGGAATATACAACCGTATGCCGAAACAGGCGAAAATAGTAACATTTTGCACAAGATTTGCAATTTAAAGAGAATTGGCCATTGCTCATTCTAGTGACGCTAGTAGGGCCTATATGGACAATATAGGCCTAAGTGTGCTTTTTCATTTAATGGCATAAAAGTTGAAAAAGTTAAAATATTATAAGGAACACTTGAGGTTTTGACTTTTAAAACCTACATTTTGGTCAAAAAATGTGCTTGGATAGGAACTTTTCAACAGATTTACCACATTCGCCTTGCTATAACATTAAATTGCGTTATCTGTTGACCTTTTTGGGCGGGTGCGGCGTGCCGCACCCGCCCAGGCTGTATTCTCTGACTATTGACCTACTTTTTCACATGCCGCAGTGTTGAGAAAATATTCGTGCCGGTTATATCCCAAACACCCACAGAGGTGATAGTTTACGGCAAGTTTTGTAATTATTACTTGCTTTTGATATGTAAGTAATACGATAAAGTCGTCATAGGCAGTAATGTGTTTGTATTAAAAGAAATAGCAAAAATAATTATTTAAGTAATAGAAATACTATTTGGAAATTGCAGCAAGATTTGCAGATGTTTTTATTTGAACAGTACCAGTTCACCAGTTTTGCTAGTTTTCCTAATCTTTGGGCTAAATTAACAGCATCGTGAAGGTCATATATATCATTTTGACAGCTTCTGTATGGACTTAAATAGGCCTACAGCTTGTATGTACATTGTGTTCAGTGTGTACATAGGCTATTTACTTTTCAAATCTTGTGACAAATTGTGCTTGATAATGCTTGTATAAGGTATTATAGACAAATTATTAGAATGCATGTGCACCAGTAGAAATGGCCCAGGTTGAATAAAATAAATAAACATATGAATGAATATTTTATTCCCTGGATTATTTTTGTTGGGACAAAATAATGATATATATATAGTTTGACGCTTTGAAATACAGTTATGTTAATCATAATAAAGTTACAAAGTTAAAAAATAATATCGAAATATTGTAAAATCAAAGTTTTCCCCTCGTAAGTTGTATCAAAACAACATATTGAGGAAATTGATATGACAGATTTTGAAACTTTGATATGGAAAGATAACCCTGTTGTCTCACCAGAGAAGATGAGCAGAAGTATTTCTATCTGATGATAAAAAACCTCTAGGTATGATTACGAAAATGTTTTAAATAACTATTATCTACAACAGTTTTATAACAATGTTTTATATAAAATGTTAACATAAAACGTCTTCTGTTATGATGTGAAGGGTTAATATAAAAACAGGGAAAATCTGTTCCAACTGACCAGCAGAGATAAGCAATAGATAAGATTAAAATCAGGGAAAATATGACACAACCTCCAATGGGGGAATAACAAACGTATAAACGTATAATGTTAAAAACTCTTTAACTTTGTTTATACGTTTTGTGTTATTCCCCCATTGGAAATCGATGTTGTGTCATATTTTCCCTATTTTTAAAAGTCAAGTTCTACTATTTTTGCAATTTGAGGGAAAATATGGATGGGTCCGGGGGAGGGCTCACTAAAATTTGTGACGGATGTGCGGCCACATTGACCCCCATTTTTCAACTACCTCTCAACCAATGACCCCCTTTTTTGTTTTCCTGTCACCAAAAAAAAACCCTTTTTCAAAAATTTGAGGGTAAAGTTTTGAACTTGAATGACCCTGTTTTTTCCATAATTTTTCTTACAATTTTTCCAAAATTATCAATTTTTTCAAATTTTGGTAAATTTTTGAAATTTTGTATCAACTTTTATATTTTGACCCATTTTTTTCCTAGTCTCACTGAATGACCCCCTGGTCAATCCCTCCCTCGTTAGACCTAATCGGGGCCTAAACCCTCTCACAAGAACCAAAACATTAATTTTTATACGCCTATTGCATGCGTGAGCCACACTTTATAGTCCTCGGGGCCTACATGTTGGTGGTTTTTTTTAGGTTTTTTTTATTATCTTATTTTATTGACTTAAATATTTATTTATCTTTATTTGATGTGACATAGGCCTATGTAGAATGGCTTAGGCCTATAGGCCTACATTCATAAACATCTCAAAAAAAGTAACTAAACCACAAAATAATGAAAATTATTCAAAAACGGGTGATTGTATTTATACAAATCTGTAAAATGCGTTTGAAGCAGGATTTATTTAAATATTTCTGCACATTTTGACACCTCATTTGTAGCAATTGGTTAAATATTGACGTCACAGCGTACATTTAAATCAATTAAACTCGCGATTTGAAAATTGCAGTAAATTCTATTGATTTTGCATTCAGTGTAATGGAAGGAAATCTGTGATATCTGAGTGTTTTTGTATTGTAAAAATTTGTAGGCCCTATGTAGGCTAAGTGCAACTTTCAAATCTGGACCTCACAACATTAAATTGACCGGTGTTTTATTGTTAGGCCTATAGGCCTAGGCCTATGGGCTATCGTATCAAATGAGGTGTCAAAATGCGCAAAAATTCTGCTTCCAACGCATTTTACAGATTTGTAATACTAAATTACTAATAGTCCCTTTTTGAATAATGGCCATTTATATTTAAAGGGGGTTAGTTACTTTTTGTGAGATGTTTATAATTATGCCTGATCCTGTTAATACTGAAGAGGCCCGATATCACTCAAGTGTCAATGAACAACATGGCAGTGTCATTGTGTCAATCAGCTCTTGTGTCAATCAATCAAGTGCAAGCATGAAGTGAACGGTACTTTTAAATTCAATAGGTCTGGGCGGTATCAGCTCAATGGAACCGGTACCGGTATCTTCTTGTAATTTGTACAGTGTGTGTCAAAAACAACTGCACCCAATTTCAGAGGGTGGTTGCTCGAATTATAGAAGAGCTATTCATGATAATGTTACATATTCTAAATGTATATCTTTCTAACAGTATGTGATGAAGAATTGAAAGCAAAAGAAGCTAAATTAACAAAATGGTGCTAGTTTTACGTCAGAGGGTCAAAAATCACTTTGTCCACACGTAATTCAATGGGATTTGTCCGATTGCTAAGAGTAAGACACACATATGCGTTAGGCATACATGTAATTAGTAAACATGTTTGGCTTGTCTTTGAAAAGTGATGATTGTTTTATATGCAATTTTTATGCATGAAAGAAATACAATTGATTTTAATCCCCATTTACTTGTCATGTACTCGAACTTCACTCCGGTCATTGACCAACAATTAGTATAAAAATTACACAATTACAAAAGTTTCATCTGGCGCAAGTTTTGAATTTTAAATAGGTCTTTGTGCATTTTGAGACTGTGCGGCTTATTTCTAAATAGGTTTGCAAGGTGTCAAGATAAGGCAATTCACAACACAAGAGAGGACTTTTATGGCAGAAGTATAGAACAGAAAGCTTTTTGGAAGTGCAGCGTCAATTCGGATTCGTTTCCCGAACGTAAGAGTCCCGCCAAAACCTACCATAACTCTACACATGAACAACTTTCACAACCTCGGACGTGTGATAAATGAGATGCAAAGCACGGAGCGGACGTCCAAGAACTGACCGTTCAGCTGCAAATATTGCAGCGGTTCAAAGGGAACTTGCAGCTAACCCCAGAGTCAGTTGTCGACGCATCAATTTGCCGGCCGAACATACCACGAACGCAAAAAGTGCAACCTTTCTTGTAGATAACATTTGACAAAAATGAGGTCTGAGGTTACAATTGCTTTTGTGCATATTTGAAGAGGATTGGTTTTTTTTTTATATCTTTACAGCATGAAAGCTGCATATCATGGCGAAATATCGTAGCTTGAAATTTAAATTGTTTATGTTTGATTTATTTGATTGTGTTATATAAAATTGCTGAACAAATTTGTGCGTATACAGCCCGTCTCAAAAAAAATTGTGCAAGTGAAAAGCGCCCTCTCTGGCAATTAAGGTCAAGGGCGTAGTCTTAGCTCTCAAATGCCGTTTGTTCTGTTCAATTTGCTTGTTTTAATCTCGAGATATGTTTAGTTAAAGACGAAAGGGTAAAATCACAATTGTGCCACTTTTACTAGGGAAGATGGCTTTACATGTAACACTCCAGTGATAGCATCAAGTTTATCAAGAGTTCCTTCGTAAAATCAAAAGAATGCATCAATTATTACACAATACAAAATGTTTTTGACTGTTTTTACTGTTTTATCACGATGCGGGAATGATGATTCTCTTTTTTCATTTAAAAGAGATTAAAAGATAAATAAATATTTCACATTCTGCTGTAAAAATTAAATACATGTGCATGCCAATGATTTTATCATGGTAAATACTGTTCTCTTAGTCACTTAAGACATGTTAAAAGACAAACAAATATTGTGCACTTATACATGTTATAGGTTAATGAACGCATATTACTCGTTGGGAGAGATATTAGACAAAATAATGCACGCGTGCTGATGTTGATGCGTCTAATGCATGCGCCCCGAAAGGGAGAATACATTAGACGCATCAACATCAGCTATCATTGATTCACATGTACAGCTCTCTTCCCTGGTAAAAGTGGCACAATTGTGATTTTACCCTTTTGTTGTTAAATAACATAGGCCTATCTCGAAATTGGAACACGCAAATTGAACAGAACAAACAGCATTCGAGAGCCAAGACTGCGCCCGTGACGTTGATGTAAGCATTATGTCACAACGGTATTTTCTAATTGCCAAAGTGGGCGCTTTTCACTTGCACAATTATTTTTAAGACAGGCTGTATGGAGTGGTTCTCATTCTCTATCGAACTCGGTATTGCAAGTGATGTGACGCGACAGCTAGGCCTTCGCATGGACAAAGTTAATTTTGACCCTTTGATTTTAAACTAGCGTCACGTTTTTAATTTCATACATTTTGGGATAGTTTTTTCACCAAAATACTCTTAAGAAGATGTTCTTTACGAATATGTGAAAACAATTTGAAACAGACTTGTCAATTTTGAGATATGAATCTTTGTAATTGGGTAAAGTTGTTTTTGGCCCACCCTGTATTTGATTAAAAAATATTTTCGTGTCAGTTCCTGGAGAACTGACACCTTCTAATACAGGTTTGACGATCATATGACAATTCGAATCATATCGAAAGACCACATGATCTGTAAAAATATCAATATCGATATCAATTATTATTTGCAGCAACGAAACGGCCCACAGCTGATGTACTAGACTGTCTATTTGAATCATAGTATCGGGAGGGTCACAATCCAATTCGGCCACATGCCAATTCGAACCCTGTATAATTGATGTACAAAAAAAAGTTGGCCAAATTTAACTTTTTTCGTGATTTTCTCCTCCATAACCGTTGTTTTCACACCAAATCTGTACATATATTTAGATGCCTTTTGATGTCTTGCATTCGGTCACAAACCAATTCGTTGTACTTTGTGCACTTAACCCTCTATCTTTTTAACCAAATATCCTAGAGAGTCGTGCCATATGTAAAACTTTTCTTCTGGTCATATTAAGGAACAACTTGAAAAGTCAGTGATCGCATATCTATAGGATCATTGGTTAATGAGATAGACCTATAGTCACCTTTTTTGTGTGTGTGTGCGCTTAATCCTTTATTTTTTAAACCAAATACCCTAGAGAGTCGTGTGATATGTCAAATTTTTCCTCTGGTCATAAGGGAGTGTTCAGAAATACTTTGGTGGGGGGGGGGGGGGGGGCTGGTCTTCCTCAAATTTTTCGCTCGAAAACTTTTTTGACCCCCCTCGATGGACCGCTAAACTTTTTGACCCCCTCTTTGACAGACAAAACTTTTTGACCCCCCCATTATCGTATAACAAACATACTTAATAGTGTTGTTTCCAGTGGTGTGGTATCTGGGTCACATGTCATTCAGGGAGGCAAATGTTTGAAACATTCCCGGTGCATGGGACAATTGCACATGAAATACAAGCACAAGGAAATTTTCATTTTTAGATTTGTCCCAAATCAGGGTGTTTATCTGATTTTACAGGGATAAATGAATAGATGATTTATTTGGAGGTTCACAGGCACATCAGCATAATTTTGATCCGTGGCTATTATGATAGTACAAATGCGTGCGAACTGCACAAAAAATGTGGGCATAATGAAGCTTAAATGGTCAAATATTGTTAAAATTTGAACTAATTTATGCAAAAAGCTAAAATGGTCAAATATGAGATTAATTTGGTCACGCAAATGTACACAGGTAGCAGTTTTAGCCCCCAAAGACAGTGGCACCTGGGCCTGTGCCCACTCTGCCCTATGGTAAATCTCCCCATGGGCCTGTGTACAAAATAATTTTGCAATGAGAAATAGTAAACTGAAGTGTGCAGTTTACGTGCAAAGAAATCCAATGTATTTGCAATATTTTCTTGCAATATTTTCTTGATTTAGTTGTATTTTGATCAGATTGGTACATAATCATATTTGTAGCCTACTTTGAAGAGATATAAAATTCTACGATAAAAAGTGTCAGTATTTCTTAGACCAACCCATATGTTGCATGTTGCTGATCATCTTTAATATTGTATTAATTAATAGATATGTGTACACTAAGTGCCATCATTTTGTCAAACAAAAGCACTGAAAGCCCAAACTTTGCCCATGTTAAAAGTGATATAGAGGGTGTCAATGCGCGCGAAGCGCGCGAAAATTTTGGGTTTTGAAGAGGAAAACTTTTTTGGCCCCCCTTTCCTACCACCTAAAACTTTTTAGTCCCCCCTCTTTTAAGGTCCAAAACTTTTTTGGCCCCCCCTCCCTTTTTACCAGCCCCCCCCCCCCACCAAAGTATTTCTGAACACTCCCTAAGGAACAAAAAAGTCAGTGGTCGATTATCTGTGGATCATTGGTTAATGAGATATATAGTCACTTTTTTGTACTTTGTGCACTTAACCCTTTTTTTTTTACTCCTGGATATCGTTTGAAGTCAAATGATTTTTCATTTTAAAGCTTATGATATCTATTTTCTAAACACGAAATAAAACAAAATTGACCGCGAGCCGACTTTACAGCCGTTTCGTGGTGGACGGTAACATAATATTCATTAACATATTAAATCGTTTACCCCTTTGGGGGCCGTCCATAATTTTCGCCACTTTCACTTACGTACAAAGCGTACGTAAGAGGGAGGGAGGGGGTAAAAATCCTTGGCATGTGTACGTAAGAAAAATTGCGATTTGTTTGAGCAACTAGTAAAAAAAATGAAAGTGAAAAATTATTGTATTTTCCAATATTTTATTCATAAATTATAACCAATTGACCTAAAATTTTTCAATTCGTTTTTAACAATTTCTATAACATGCCATGCAATGATTTTCTCTTTAATATGCACAGTGGTCCTATTTCACATTATGCTTAATTTATTTCATACCAAAATACTGCTTCTGCTTCCATGCTGAATAGCAGAAAATGGCGAAAAATTACACGTACTTTTACAAGGCAAAAAGCAACTTTTCTAGGCATTGTTGACATGGTGCCTTCGCGAAAGAAAGTTTCCTACTATAAAGACCAACTTTTGAGATGGTTCGTATGTTTGAAGGTGCAAAATTAACAATATAAAGGCGCCCGGACGCCCGGTATATAACGCTGCGTTCAGCAAGTCATCATCACGACACTCGCACTACGTGCTCTTTATTATTTACCCATGATAAATATCATATCCAATGACAGAATTCGCCATCTTCGTCCTGTGAAAATTTTTGAAGAATATCACGTAGGCTTACGTAGGCCTAAGTGTAATGATAAATGAACTATCACTAATGTTCCTGAATCCTGTCAGTGCTGCATTGCAAAACTATTTTTCCATTTGATCTGTCACCCAAAGACCCTTACAAGTTCAATTTGAACAGCAACTTTCATTTATCATTTTATCACTGATTTTGGTACTTATTTTGAAAAAACAAAGAAAGTTGAAGCCATTTAGAACTAGAAATTATATTTTCGAGGTGTTTGTGGTGCCGTTTCGGCTCTCACCCAAAGATTCCATTGAAATAAGGTCATGTTCTCACCCAATGACCCCATATTTTTTACTATTTGCTCTCACCGAATGCCAAAAATCATGCTCTCACCCATGACCTCATATTTTGTACATTTTGCTCTCACCGAATGCCCCTAAAGTGCCAGCCCTACACCTATATCCATTTCATATTGAAGTGCCCCCCCGAGCTAGGTTTATATCTATCGCTTAGTCTTAGCCGCTCAAGTGTATAAGTGTCGTGTTCCATGGGATTTAAAGTCAGCGCGCTTCAGACTCCGAGTATTGTACGTACAATATTGTATGTACAATATGTACGTTATTTAATCTATTGCCATTCTATTTCCAGTACTGTTTAACGAATGTTTGATGACGAAAAATCGATAATATGTTACATACAATATCTAGCAGAAATATATTATCGATTTTACGTCATCAAACATTCGTTAGAACTTAAACAGTACTGGAAATAGAATGGTAATAGATTAAATAACGTACATATTGTACATACAATATTGTACGTACAATAAAAAGTCTGTATTATACTGCTTAACATATCAAACATATCGTTCTTTAACACGTTTAAGGGGGTACTACACCCCTGGCCAATTTTGTGCCTATTTTTGCATTTTACTCAAAAATTATAGCGCATTGGTGACAAGTAAGATATGTATATTATAGGGGCACGGACTACAACTACTCCACTGAAAATTCAGCAACTCAAGGCAAGTAGTTATTGATTTATTGATCAAATAATGGTTTTCCCTCATTTTTGACTGTAACTCCACAACTGTTGTCTGTGCCGAAAAAAATTGTCAGTGCAGTAGTTGTAGTCCTTGCCCCTATAATATCCATATCTTACTTCTCACCAATGCGCTATAATTTTTGAGAAAAATGCAAAAATAGGCACAAAATTGGGCAGGGTTGTAGTACCCCCTTAAGCAAAGTCATTGTTCATTGAATTTATAATACCACCGAGTATGACAAAATAGGCGAAATTAGTAACTTTTCGCACAATATTTGCAATTTAAAGAGAATTCATTTAATGACATAAAATCTGAAAAATATTGTAAGAATCACTTGAGGTTATGACTTTTAAAACCTACATTTTGGTCAAATTTTTATTCCGAGTTCACCGATCGAGTGATGGCTAACACGTTTCGTACATGTGTATCCGGGGGGGCACTCCAACTTTGGATGTGACGCGTAGTGTAGGGCTGTTATAAGACCCCTTTTTCAGCATCGCTGTCACCCAAAGACCTCATATTTTTTACGAACACATGCTTTGTCACCCGAAGACCCCCCATTTTTCCATTTGATCTGTCACCCAAAGACCCGTACAAGTTCAATTTGAACCACATCTTTCATTTATCACTGATTTTAGTACTTATTTTGAAAAAAACAAAGAAATTTGAAGCCATTGAGAACTAGAAATTCGATTTTCGAGGTTTCTGTGGCGCTTTGTCGGCTCTCACCCAAAGATTCCATTTAAAAAAAGTCTCACCCAGTGACCCCATATTTTTTACATTTTGCTCTCACCGAATGCCAAAAATCATGCTCTCACCCAATGACCCCATATTTTTACATTTTGCTCTCACCGAATGCCCCTTAGTGCGAAAGTGCCAACCCTATAACCATTTCATATTAAAGTGCCCCCCCCGGGATAAAATGGGCACGCTTGTACCGCACTAACATGACTAATAACGTTTTCTTTCAGTTCGTTATCAGCCATTTTGGAACTATCCAGGCGTATTTTGCACAACTGTGCAGGTTCATTTTCATTGGGGATTTTTGAAATCATCGTTCGTCGAACGATATTCAGGCGACCTCGAGCCTTTCATATAAATCAATAGTATCTCGCTATCAGTTGCGCGATATTTAATCCGATTCAACTCGGCGTGTCATCATATTTTATTCGTTGCCGTATATATTTTGACGTCACAAAAAGTATTCGACAACGAATAATTCGCCTTCGAATATTCACTATGAACCGACCCTTATGGAATGACAGAACTACACCCCTGGCCTATTTTGTGCCTATTTTTGCATTTTTCTTCAAAAATTATAGCACATTGGTGACAAGTAAGATATGTATACTATAGGGGCAAGGACTACAACTACTGCACTGAAAATTCAGTAACTCAAGGCAAGTAGTTATTGATTTATTGATCAAATATTGGTTTTCCCTCATTTTTGACTGTAACTCCACAACTGTTGTCTGTGCTGAAATAAAAAATTCCCGGTGTAGTAGTTGTAGTCCTTGCCCCTATAACATGTATAATATACATATCTTACTTGTCACCAATAAGCTATAATTTTTGAGAAAAATGCAAAAATAGGCACAAAATTGGGCAGGAGTGTAGTACCCCCTTAAGTTTACAGAGATTAGACTCGTCTCCACTTTGATCTTCCCGGTCGCAACGTTATAATGTGAAACGTGGGTGATCAGATCAATGCTGCAGATCAGAGAAGGATTGAAGCATTTGAGATGTGGTGCTGGAGAAAGCTTCTTCTGTGCATGTGCATCCCATCATGCCCATGGACTGCCAAAAGGACAAGACTCAGTGATGAAACAGAATTAGCTACAGTATTTTGGACATGTTGCCAGGATAGGCCTATAGAAGGAATCAATCTACACGCGGTTAAGGGGTGGGGTATGAACGTTTGGACAGTATTTATTGTGGGACATTAGAACACATCAGACATATCGAATTGCATTCTGAATACGAAGAATGTCCTTCTGATATCAAATAATTTTGATTTTTGAAATTCGCAATGTAATACACATTTTATGGCAAATGATTAAAATTGATATTTTTGATATTTAACAGTAGGGGAGAGCGGGGAGTGTTCGCCCTATTTTTTTCTGACCAGCCTAGCGATGTCAATTTTAAGGTTAGGGATGACCTGATTAGCCCATGTGAAAGCCCTATGTCTTAGCTATATACGGCCACAATCCCAGAACTATAGGGCTTACAATAGCAACAGGATAGAGCAAACAAAAAAGTTTTGCAAAGTGGCGAACTTGCCCCATATTGGGGCAGGTTCGCCCATATGATGGGGTAAGTTCACCCTAATCCCCAAAAAAGGTTTAAACATTGCATAACAATAACATATTCAATGCAAACATTTAGCAAGGGTATACAGGGCATTCATTCTCTTCTGGGGAGTCACTAAATTTGTTGCAGGGGTCGGGTCAGGGTAAAATGTAGGGGTCCAAAGTGAGTTTAAACGTATCATGTTTACAACTTCGGGGAGATTATGGATTAGGAAATAAACGGTGGTATGAGCAATACTGATACCACATAACTTTAAAAACATGCTTTTCAGTTGTTTTACCTTGTTTAATGGTATAATTATCAATATTTTGCATAATACGCGGATGGGGCAGGTCCGCCCTCCAGTTTGGGGCAAGTCCGCCCGGGGAAGATATAGGGCGAACATGCCCCATCCTCAAAAGGGCGAACGTGCCCCTTGTGCAAATTTTTGTATTTTCTTAAGGGTATGCAAAATACAAATCGAATAAGGAGTTTATAACTGTATTTAATCTTTGACAAATCCCATATGTTACCAATACAGATTTCCATTAAAACCATCTGTATTTATGTACCAATGATAATACAACATTATTAATGCAAGAAAAAGTTACGTTTTGGTGTAAATTTTTTGTTTTGGCTGCAGTTCGATGAACACGTCCCTATATGTCACGTAGCTAATATGAGAAGTTTATAATGACCTTTGTCACCTAATTTTGCCATCTCCAAATTCCCCGATAGCCGTAGTGTTGAGAAACAAGGGGTGGGCGAACCTACCCCTAGGGCGAACACTCCCCGCTCTCCCCTACTCGAAGTAAACTTTATAAATCTGATGATTTATACTTAAAGTGTATGTAGGTGGGATGAAAAGCCGACGATCAATTAAAAATTTTGACCTTTCGTATTGAAGATATGGATTTTTTCTCAAAACACCAAAAAAAATAGGTCTTTTGGGAAAAAATCCATATCTTCAATATGAAAGGTCAAAATTTTCAATTGATCGTCGGCTTTTCCTCCCAGCTACATACACTTTAAGAATATATCATTAGATTTATAAAATTTACTTCGAGGACTGTTATATATCAAAATGTGAAAAATATCAAATTTTAATAATTTGTCATAAAATTTGTATTATATCGTGAATTTCAAAAATGAAAATTATTTAATATCAGAAAGATATTCTTCGTATTCAGAATGCAAGAATATATCACGGAGCTGCACACCGGAAGAACAACGAGAATGGAGAGAGGGTCAAAACGCGCGTTCCAGATCCCTTAAAACACTGTTTAAAATGCGTTGTTTAAAGTGTTGTTGCTTAAAGTTTTAAACACTTGTTCAGTTTTGTTGTTGTCTTAAACAAGTATAAGTTTTAAACAATGTCGTTTATAAGTTTCAACAACTTGCAAGATTTTAAACAACTACTGTTTAATTACCATGTGCATTGCTCAACTTTGTTTAAAAGTAAAATTAAACAACTTGTTTAAAAATGCAGGCAAATGTTACCTGAACGTTAAACAAGAACTTTGTTTAAACCTTTTAACAAGTTGTTTAAATTTTAAACAAGGTTGAGCCCCCGGGGGGGGGTAGGCCTACTCAAGTTTGGTTTTGGTAGGGACGTGCCGCTGAGAATTTGAAAGTGGACCCATAAATATACCAATTTTTCAAGAAATTTGGACCCATTGATATACCAAAAGTCAAAATTTTCGGCCAAATGTAACCCAAATTGTCTTACTTTTTTAAATTTTTTCCAAAATTTTGGGAAAATTTTGGCTAGATTAAGGAAAAATTGGGCTATTTTCCGAAAAAATTGAGAAAATTTTGAAAAAAGTAGGCCTACCCATTCATATACCAAAATAGGCTTTGAAAAAGGGGTCATTGATATACCAAAAGGCTGAAAATGCTACCCATGTTTGCGGCACGTCCCCGTATGGTCATTTGTACTGAGTACCCCCGGGGTTGAGCGATGCACCTGGAAAACCAGCGCGGTTGTTTAAACTTTTCAACAAGAGGATGCTAAGATCACGATTATACTAGGCCTACTTCTAATAATGCGGCTTCCGCACCACGTCGTGATGTTCCTGATGGTAAGCTCTGGCGCATGGCAGACACTGAAAACTCAAAACTACTACATGTAGCAATATCAGTTTTAGGCCTACGTGAAAACAGTAATTGTAGGCCTATTTTGCCAACTTAAAAACAACAGTAAAACACGTCCCTTCCACTGTCGGGGGACGTGAAACGAATTTTTAATTTTATGTGGCCTTATACGATAAAACAGAAGAGCTAAGGGACCGTTCACAAACACTTGTAAGGGGGGGCCTGATGCAAAATTTGTTTATCGCAAACATTTTTCCCCCCCCCCCCCCCTTTGCAGACCTCGAAAATTTCAGGGCCCCCCTTTTTGACATGAAGATTATGGGTCAACCCCATAGAAAAGCATATAAACTAAATTTTTTCAGGCAAATTTGTGGTCATTTTTTCAGGCCCCCCCTTAGGAGGGTCAAAAATTTCAGGTCCCCCTTTTGCATCAGCCCCCCAACAAGTGTTTGTGAACGGTCCCTAAAACAGACAAAAGCCAACTTTTCCTTTGTCTTATAATAGGGCCTACTGTGCCGAATAAATTGAAAAAAAACAAAAACTGTTGTTTTTTCCCGAAATGCGTGTTTTTATTTCGATTATAATTTCCTTTACAAAAATATAGCCTACTGCATGAATAATTAACATAGCATATAAATGTGTACCGGTAGTCTATGCCCAAACTGAGAGTGCAGTGAACTGCAAATGGATACCGTCCAGCACTAAAAATTATAACGTGTAAATAGTGAAAAATCAAGGCCGAGCAAAACAACGAAGAACTGAAGCAGGAAGTAGCAATTTCGTAGTTTTTGGAAGTGATTTTTGAGGCCGATTAGGGTAAAATTAGACCCAAGTATGGCTTCACGGAGGTATGTATTGATTTTAATTTGATGTTACTTACAAATTGCAATCATTTGGATAAGATTTGGGGATTTTAAGAGCCCTATCCAAGTAAGAAACATTGTCGACCCAAGTCCGGACTTGAAAAGCTTATTAATTTTGACACATCAGCTTTACATAATATAGGTATGCCAGGCAAACACATTTGCTAGTCAGCCAAATTCGCCGAAAATGTCAATGCATTTTTACATAGAAATTTAAAACAACTGGCCGAAGAAGGAAACCTACATAAATATGTTTTCTATACTTCACTTGACCCAAATATATGATTTTTTATGGTGATAAGTCACTCGCTCATGGAATTTTAGAGGATTTTGATAGCAGTTCCATTAAAAAAGCTGCTATCATAATGAGACAAAAGACCTAGAAACACCCCGAAATGCCGTTTGGGGAATTTTGCTAGCTGAATCTTTTTGACATTGTTTGATGAAAGTCAATCTTTGACAAGATGTAACTTTACTACGGAAAGTGCTATGAAAAAAAGTTTTTCAGTTTTGGCTTTGTTTACTCAAGGGCTTTAATTTGATATATAAAATGATGCAGTTTGATGGCAAATTTGAATTCACCTAGCATACCTACATGATACGCATGCACATACATTTTATAATGATTTATTGTGTGTTTTTGTATACCTGTGTCGATCAACATCATCACAATGCATTGCCATCATTTTATATGATAAAACAAAAACAAAAGTTGTTTCACTTTCTTGTTTGTTTGTCATGATGATGATGCAAACCGACACAAGCGGCTACACTACAGGACGACAGGTAACCTTCCGGTCAGCTAATATTGTTGTCACGCAGTAAATTCGTTGACCGCTATCAGGATCAATCTAATTGATCGATTGATCCAATATTAATATCCGCTAAATATTAAAATAAAAAATATTCTGATTGTGGATTGTTCTTTCTTTATTTTATTTCTCATCATTTATTGCCTAGTCTTTTTGTTAGGCCCACACTTTATTTTCTTCTTTCTCTCTTTCATTTTCTTTATTTGCTCATCACAAGAATATGTTTTCCCTTTATTTCTTCTCTTTAATTTTGCTTTTATCTTTTGCTCTTTATTCATTTCTTTGTATGCATTTGCCTTATTTGTTTACTTTATTAAATGTTTTTCCTTCCTCTTCTGTCTATTTCTTCAAAAATATATATTTATTTTCTCCTTATGATTTTTCTTTCTTTCTTGATTTCATAGTAGGCCTATTCCTTTCCTCCTGATCCTTTCCTTATTTACAGCTTTTCTTCATATTTCTTTATTCATTCGAAATATTTTCTTTCTTTCTCAATTTGTTCCTTTATTTCCTTTTTCATTACTTAATTGGCCTACATGTATTTTACTTTGTTTATATACTGTTTTTCTTTATATATAATACACAATTCATTTCATTATATACCTGTAATATTTTACTTTTTTAACCTATTAATAGGCCTAGGCCTATATGATCATTCTGTTATTTTTTGTATCAATGCATCGTGCCCCGACTTCCGATAATTGAGTGGATAACGGTCACAGGCACAGAGAGAGAACAATAGCTTGAGTGTTTGATTGACAAGGTTACCTGTCGTTCCGTAGCCGCTTGTCAAACCGACCCTTATTTTGAAAATGATAAATCATTAAAAATGAAGACTTTTCACTTTCAGTAGGTCATGTAGATATAAACAGGCAAACCTTATACACATTTACTAGTCAGCCAAATGGGTCCAAAAATACAATACAAATTTTCCATACATGTAGAAAATTAAAAGAAAAGATTTTTCAAGTAAACCTGCATATGATTGTCTATACCGGTACTTCATTCCCGGGACTTCATTTGACCCAAATATATAATTTATTTTTGTGATGAGATAATCGCACATGGAAATTTAGAGGGATTTTAATAGCAACCAGCTCGAGGAAGGGAAATGCACATGCGCACACTGGTTTTACTTGTAAGGCTTTTTCCACTGTGTGACGTCAGCCAAACCGAGAGAATGACTGTTGTTTTTAACTTAAGTGCTGTCATTGACAGTGACATAATAATAAGTGACTATGGACTCTTGTGACAAAAGAATATAATTAATATGTGAACGTCCACCACGAAGTAGTAGTAAAGTCGGCTCTAGATCATTTTCTGTTTATTGCAGATTTTGAAAGAATTCACTTCCAGCTTCAAAATGACACCTCAACCAGCTTCATCGGACATCTGGAAGCGAAGTTATAGTTCATCAAAGGTCAAATTCCTAGTATATTCAACATAGAAATCCAATTACTGTTTTTGATTGTATCTCAAAATGGAAAATGCCGACTTTACGACCAGTTTGTGGTGGATGGGCACATATGGTATCAACTGATTATTTGTAAAATGTGCTTTACAAATCCACTTGATTACTCACGTTTTTAGACGTTTCATCTTCCTACGGAAGACTTCATCAGTAATGTGATGAACCAGCAACACTTCTACTCTCATCTCCAGAGGGTGTAGTTCTTTGCAATAGCTGGTCATATACATAATAGAGGGCGGGGGGCAATGTTATCAACCGCGATGAAGGGACATACTCACTCTATCATGTATATGACCAGCTATTACAAAGAACTACACCCTCTGGAGATGAGAGCAGGGGTAGCGCTAGAATTAAACACTCCAGTGTCCGCAGGGACCCCGAACTTGCAAAAAAATTAAAAATTAGGGGGTCCGGATAGATTTTGGTGAGTCCGAGTTGCACAAATGCAGCATAAATAGCATATTTGCAATAGCGCTAGATTGAAAAACTGGGGTCTGCTGGGGCCCTGAACTTGCAGAAATTTAAAAACAGGGGGTCCGAACTCTATTTTGGTGGGTCCGGGACCCCAAAAAGCAACCTAGCGCTACCCCAGGATGAGAGTAGGAGTGTTGCTGGTTCATCACATTACTGACGAAGTTTTCCGTAGGAAGATGAAATGTCTAAAAACGTGGGTAATCAAGTGGATTTGTAAAGCACAATTTAACCAATAATTGATATCTAACAATCCTGATGAACTTATTCAAGGTGGTATCAACAGAGTTTTGGAGATTCTAGAAAAAGTTTATTTTTTCTTTTATGATTTTATTTTTAACAGTTTACTTTATTATTTCTAACGTTAACAAAGCTTGTTTTAAAAGGGATCTGGAATGAGCGTTTTGTGAGTTTAGGCAATATTTTTTCAGGGTCATGAGAGCACATTAGACGTATCGAATTGCATTCTGAATACGAAGAATGTCTTTCTGATATCAAATAATTTTCATTTTTGAAATTCACGATATAATACAAATTTTATGACAAATTATTAAAATTTGATATTTTTCACATTTTTGATATATTACAGTCCTCGAAGTAAATTTGATAAATTATGATATACATATTCTTAAAGTGTATGTAGCTGGGAGGAAAAGCCGACGATCAATTGAAAATTTTGACCTTTCATATTAAAGATACATGGATTTTTTTTCCCCAAAAGACCTATTTTTTTTTGGTGTTTTGGGAAAAAAATCCATATCTTAAATACTGAAAGGTCAAAATTTTCAATTGATCGTCGGCTTTTCATCCCACCTACATACACTTTAAGTATAAAATCATCAGATTTATAAAGTTTACTTCGAGTAATGTTAAATATCAAAAATATCAATTTTTAATCATTTGCCATAAAATGTGTATAATATACATTGCAAATTTCAAAAAATCAAAATTATTTGATATCATAAGGACATTCTTCGTATTCAGAATGCAATTCGATATGTCTGATGTGCTCTTATGTCCCACAATAAATAGGCGCTACTGTCCAAACGTTCATACCCCGTCCCTTAAATAGTGTGAAATAATAAATGAAGTGATCAATCCGAGACTGAATTCATTTATGGCCAGCCCAAGCCCATGTGTTTTGAATTTTTCAATTCATACCTTGGCTATAAAACATAATACCACTAACTATCCTGTATGAACACTAGGGTTTCTCAACTTGTGAAGCTGCAGGTTGATTGAATTGCAAGTAGTCGGGGTGGTGGAGGGGGAAGCCGAGGAGGGGAGCGGTGGAGATAAACTATAGGAACAGCCTAACAGGGCGTTTCACATGTGTAACTTGAATAAATGCACTAGTTGGTTTTGGTCTTTAATTTACATGTTTTTACATGTGAAAATTTCAAAGAAAAAATTTGGTAAAATCATGGGAAAAAAATGTTGAATTCTGCACCTTGAAAATGAATTTTAGCAATAGATAAAGTGACATCATAGAGGTATTTTAATTATATCCAAAAGTTGTAAAAACATTAGGAATGAAGTCAAACAGTCAATTTAAAAAAAAAATTAACTTACAATATTTATCAAAAAATGGGAAAAAATGAAGAAAGTCGCAATTTAAATCAATACTTTAAATCGGTGTGATTTAAATCAAACAACCCTGTAGTTAAGAAGAAATTACAGCACCATCTTGTGTACATTATTGTTTGACAGACATTTTGAGGCATGTTTTTAATTGGTATATATTCAAAATAAATGGCAGCCAGTTAATAAATTGAATACCGTCACCATACTCCCTCTGTTTGTTAGCTTCCCAAGTGGCCCTGTTACAAGATCTGCCCTGGACAGAACTCTCCTAAACATTCCCATGTGCAAGTTAACCTGTGGTGATAAGTCATTTACAGCTGCTGGACCGTCCATCTGGAACAGCCTGCCACGGAACATACGGGAAGCTTCTTCTCTCACACAATTCAAAAAGCTGCTGAAAACTCACTTGTACAATTTTTAGTATTTTTCATTTTGTCTTTACATTGACTTTTCTTGTTTTCCACTGGCTGGTTATTGTTTGTTGTTGGTATTGTAGTTTTGTGCGTTTAGATCAATTTTTTGCATAAGCGCCTTAAATCACCTTTATGTATGTATGTATGTATGTATGTGGACTACTGACTTTGGATTGCAGTTTGCATGCTTAACACGGTTGTCTATGGATGAGATTGTTTGATTTCTGGCCTACTAAAATTGGCCATGATGTAATGCATTTTTAAATGGATCTGGCTTGTGATTTGTCGCCCAGATCTCGGGTTTAAATTGTCTGGGCATGTGCCATTACCATTTAAATAACTACATCGTACACAACTATGCGGCGCTTTGTGTACTAGGTGCATGCGCACGTCTTGTACTTCCAGGCTTTGTACTTGCGGTTAAATTGGATTGATAAACAAGTATGATTGACAGTGTGTGATGGCAAAATGGGTCTCCCCAGGAGGTTTCCTTTTTAAAATACTTACTTTACAAGAGCAATTATGATTTGGCCAAACAAAAATAAATTGTTTTTAAAAGGTCAACTTGAAAAATGCAAACTTTTTCCTTAATCTCCCTCAGAAATTATTTTTGGTGCCCCTGTTGCCACTGCTTAAATTCTGGAGGAATACTATCCTGGTTGAAGGAGCGACTTTCTCAGTATACCCCTGTTTTAATATGTCTAATTTCCTGATATATTTTCTCACAACATTTTTAGCCAAGTTTAAGACTTCCTTGTTTAGCTAGTTTTGGAACAGGGCCATGGAGTCATCAAGTGATTAAATAGCTGGATTTGTGACATTAAAGGAACATTAACAGATATCTAGGGTGGTCACCAGATTTCTCAGAATGTCCTTATTTGCATATGTGGTACATTCCTAATAGAACACAAATGTCATCATGAAAATTGCATTGTTTATTCTGGCAAAACAGCAACTTACATGTATATTGTGAACAATTTGAACATTAGTTCACCATAAAACCAAATTTGTGCCATAAATTGAAAATCTATAATGAGCATTTCTGCAATCAAAATGTTTTGAAGGAATTTGATGTCATTTATTTTAAAAAGGATACTAGGTCATACTACTTTGTTGTAATAGCCAAAAATTATTGTTCTTTTACTTTGCATTTAATAAAGCTCCAACTTACACATAACATAATTTTGCCAAAGGGTGTATACATGTCAGTTGCTGCAATATGTTTAAAACTTTGCACAGATCGTATTGTGCCCTAGTACTGCACATGTACATCAGTCATTCTATATTGTCCCCTCACCTAGTATTACAAGCAGAACTTCAAACAAAGTGAAGTTGGCAAATGCCAGTCACATTCTGCTATTTTAGTTTTCCCAAGAAATGATTCAAGAACATTTTTCATAAGAAAAGATTTGTGACATCCTGTTATCATAGGGTGAGTGTCCTCAAGAATTGGCACGACAACTGGCCAGGCCTATTAAAGGCAGGTGGTCAAACTGTAAAACATGTTTTCTATGTCACATTGAGGTCCATCGCCCAACATTATTATTACAAGTTGTGTTTCAAATTATTCCAGTGGTTTGGATTCTAGTACGAATGTGTATATTTACAATGGCCCATAAAAGTGTACATGACATCTGGGGGTGATACACCTCATTTTAAGAATCATATTCCACCTAAAATTTCACTGGGGTGATGAAAAAATGCTTTCCTGTGATACCTTTTACTTTCAGTTTCAATATTTGCCTTTGATGGCATAAAGTGGGGGGTGTGTGGGGGGTGGGATGTGTGTGTGAAGGGGTAGGCTGTTAAAAGATTCAAACTTCCAACAAATTAATAAAACCTTCCTTAAAGTTTCAAACAAATCATTGTTCGTCAGATATTTCTGCATCTAGTTCAAAATTATTATGAAAAAATGGACTATTGGACTTCTTATGCACTTTCAACTTTTGATGACTTGGCTTTCATATTTATAATTTACATATGAAAATACTGACAGATAAAACTGGACACACAACCACATTTAATGAACTAGTGATGGAGGGTGAAAGTTTGCAGACAATGATAATTGGTAAAGATGATCTTGAGTTGATAAAAATGAAAGACTTGAAAGGTATGGTCTTAATTTTCAAAAGCAGTTCAAAATTATTATGAAAAAATGGACTATTGGACTTCTTATGCACTTTCAACTTTTGATGACTTGGCTTTCATATTTATAATTTACATATGAAAATACTGACAGATAAAACTGGACACACAACCACATTTAATGAACTAGTGATGGAGGGTGAAAGTTTGCAGACAATGATAATTGGTAAAGATGATCTTGAGTTGATAAAAAATGAAAGACTTGAAAGGTATGGTCTTAATTTTCAAAAGCAGCCATTGTAAAACAGCCCTATAATAGAATCAGAATCAGAATCAGATTTTATTGACATTCATCTTACAACAAGATATGGTCAAAACATATATAATAATACTGATATATATAATACAAATAAAGTACAAGAACAATACAGTTTACAACTATAAAGAATATAATATAAATTAACTAGGCATAGGCCTATTATTTAAATCCCGTTTTTCAAATGCAGTATAAATGAAATTGGCAACTGCATTGGTGGTGTCAAAATCATTGGCACCCAAGATAAGAAGAAACTTATCATTTTCAGTTAAATTGTTTGTAACAAAAATATCATCTATTAACGTCATAAATCTATTACGGATATCGTTATATAAGGAACATTTCATAATGAAATGAAATTAGTCCTCAATTTCATTGAGATTACAATATTTACAAATTCTCCGTTCTGGAGGCAATTTAGGTGAAACATATCTATCCATTTCAATCCTTAATTTATGACAACTAATTCTAAGTTTACAAAAAGTAGATCTATGCCTACGTTTTAATAATGTAACATAATTTTCTAATGAAAATGAACGCTTGAATTGACAATAAGTTCAAGTTTAGTCTGATGGTTTTTACAACATTTAACCATGAATTATTATAAACAGTTTTTAGACTATCTACAATTAATGTGTTAAAATTAGCCTTATTAATCATGGTAGGTCTATTCCATATGTCATATTTATCAATCAGTTTCAAAACATTCATAATTCCGTGGACCAAGAAAAGGTGTTTAGTTTCCTGTTATCAATCAGAGCCTTTGTTACAAGAGAGGTTGAACCTAACATGCAGTTTAAATTAAGTTTCCACCAATATTTTATAGCTAAAGCAATCATAGTAATGAGAATGGGGTAACTTCCCAATTCTCCACGTACAGCATTATTTGTAGCTTTCTTATGAACACCCAGTACTGTTTTACAAAATTTTATATGTACATTTTCGCCAGGAGGCTTAAAATATGCTGCAGATGAAAACAGCAAACATTTGATAATAATCCCTGGGCTTGGCTGATTCTACTTGGTAAACAGAGATGTTCTTTTGAGGTATTGCCCACTATGCTAGCATTTTCCAATATTGCCCAGTATTGGGAAATATCCATTAAATTATCAATTCTGCCAATGTCAGACCAGCTTTGCTCCTGTTTGTCTGGATCTGTGTATCACCATTTTACCATAAATTTGCTAGACACTGACCTGATATGCCAGTCATGTATTTCAAACACATACCTGTGTTAATGGTCTAGAATTATATAAACCCTAGTTGTCATGTTTGTAATTGGATTTTAGCACGCAAATGCGTCAAGTTAGAATATAACTAAGTTTTAAAATGATGATAATAAATTGTGTCAATCAAGGAGAAAAGATTTCAAAATAGATGTGAAGAATTGTTATCCAACTCCTCCTGTAAGTGATTAATTATTACAAATTAGTTTATTATAGCATGTGAGTCATTCTTGGGGTTGGAGTGTAGCAGTACCATTGCTTTGTTTTATTTTAAAAAGTTGCGTAAGTCTGTGTTAAGTCTGAAGCATTAATAATATCAGATATTCAAGTTGTACAGAGGCCTAAATTAGAGCTACAATGTATGTGATCTCATGACTGACAAGGCTTGAAATGAATGTGTACATCATGGTGGTTAAGTAATACAAGCCCTCTTTGCTAGCTAATATTTCAGCAGTTTAAGCCTTTACATGTATGAATGATGTAATAAAAAAGCAGACATTCTCTCTTAGTATACTTAGGCTATATATATGATGCCTAGAACCATAAATGATTACATGCTGTGGAATATGTGTTTAACCCCAAAAGCACTGATGTGAAGCTAGCTAAGTTCCTGTAGGCCTATAGTAATGTCCAGATGCTTGCTTTGAATAGTAATTGCATTTTAGTCAGGCAGTTTGTGAATTAGCTTTCTAATGTCAAAGAATAGAAAATAATGATATTGCAAAATTGCATGGACAAAACCTCAACTTTTATTGATCCAGTGCATTGCTATTTATGCCAGTTCATTGCTGTTTTTGCCTAGAAATGTACTTCGGAGTGATAATGTTATATAATCTACTGATAAATCACAACAACATACATTATTTATGCTGGCCAATTTTAAAATGACAGACCCAGAAGTTATTTTGTATTTTGCCAACTGGTGTTTTTGTAAGCTTATAATATCACAATTTATTTTTGCGTCAAAAATTTGGCTCTAATAAATGCCCCCTTTTGAAAAATTTCACACCCAGGCATTTATTATTTATATTGGGCAAAGGAGGACTGACCCCAGTAGCTTAGGAGTTTTTCCTCCCAAAATGAACAGGTAGGGTCCTGAATGTGGTTACAAACTTATACAAATGAGCATCGTAAGTTTAACATGGTATTGGGTTTTGCAATGATACCTTTTGTTGATGTCAAAAATTTGTTGTCAATGTCAATGTTCTTTTTCTACTTCTGCATTTTGCAGGCTGTGCATCATTTAAGACCTTGGTGCATGCCACACAGACACACATGATGCTTGCAAAGCTTTGCAATGCCTGCAGTAAAGAAATGTTAATCAATAAAAGAATGTAAATGAATAACCTTGCCAGTACATCACTCAAATACCATCAGTTGGATATTATAATTTAAAAACAATATTCTCATATATGTAGATTACTGCCACAATCATTTGTAATTTTTATAACATATTAAATTGATATTAAAAATTGTATTATTATTGATCCTTGATGAATTTGGTACTCTCAAAGTTGCTAATATTTTACACGGTAGTATACCATATTAGTCCAATAGATTCCCCTAACCATCATGCAAATCATGTTAAATTTGCTGTATTTTGGTAGAAATACAGTGCTTAAATTGTGCTGATCAATAGTGATCATTATAGGCTATGGAAGCATTTCAAACAGGTGTCAAGTTCAAATTGCTCTACATGGTTAAAAACAAAAGTGTTCCTAAAGATTCAGAAAAAAATCTAGTTTGACCTACAATGTAAATTTGTGGAGTTAAATGTGTGACATCTACATTGTAGGTCTCATAAAGGCTCCATGGGGCAAAAAAAAGATAAATCAGAAAAAGAATAGTTTGCAATATGTAGGATTTTTTGTTTCCTTGGTAACACATCATAATAGGACAATACCCATTGAGTCGCATGACTGAGTTCTATTGAGTCCATTTCCCTTGACAATTGCTGTGTTACCTGGATAAGAAACTGAAGCACCCTAGATAGTGAAAACTATTCTTTCTCAGATTTCTTGTAATAGGCATGATAGGACAAACAATTTGAGGTCATTTCATTTTCATCAAAATTAGAGCAAATTTCATTTTATTCAAACTGTGAGATCACAATGTTACTTTTTTGCCCAAAAATAAAAGTGGACTGATTTGTCTTCATGGGAAAGACGTAATGAAGTATATAAGAGTTTGAAAGAAATGGGTGGGTTGAGTTTAAAGATGATTGTAGGTGTTTGTATTGACCCGTCTTTGCAGAAAGGATCCATGGGAGAAATGGTATACTTTACTTCATAAAATGAAATATGATATCAGTACTTTAATTAGCATTGGATTATTAGATCTTACACAATGTATACTTCCCTTATTGTTTTTGACAATGTAAAAATATATTATGTTATCATCTAAATGTATAGATGCATTATAACTAGTGATTATAAATTCAAGTATTGTTGCACTGGTTAAATGCTGCCCTTGGAATAAATGTAAGATGATCAGCTTAATGGGAGTAAGCTATTCATTCCCTCAGCTGAAATTTCACCTGTGTCCAAAAGTGAAATTCAGTCCTGCTAGATGCAATGTTTGAAATAAACCAACATTATTTTTCAGTGGCTATTCATTCAGGCCCTTCGGTCTAATACTCTACAGATAATTTTGCCAATTTAAAGTCCCAAACTATGCCTGAGTTTGGATATTTGATCATTTATGTTTTATATTATGTTATACTGGTCCATATTTGTGACACTTTTTAGACTCAACTCGCAAATCATCAACAGGTAATGCCTAATAGCAGCACGATGTATTGATATTGAAGTCAGCATTGAGTCCATCTGGATGATTTTGATTAAAAAAATGCATGTGTCCTGCAGGCCTATAGTGAACTTGATTGGCTTTTGACTCAAAGGCCTGCCTACTTTATGCTGCTACATGTATGTCACTGTTACTAGACCTGTGTGAACTTCATCAGATCATTTGAATTATAAGGTAACACATAAAAAGTGATTTTAAAATTAATTTAGCTCGACTTACATTGGCAACTTTAAATTGAACATTAAGTGGATAACAATTGCATCTTGCAGGGTGATCCTCCTTCTCTCTTTACCGGCTTGTCCAGGATCTGTTCCTGCAGGGGGCTCAGACGGGCTTTCAGAGTTATGGGGGCTGAATGGCAGAAATCGCCAAAACATGGCTGATTTTACATGATTTTTTTTAACAAAGTGCAGGGGGCTTAAGCCCCCCGCCATCCTCCCCCCCAGACACGCCACTGCTCTTGTTCCCCCAGGTTAACCAGTACCTGATCCTCCTTCCTCTCTCTTGTTCCCCCCGGCATGTTACTGTTCTTGTGAATTCTTCAATACAAATATTGACATTATCATATTGGGACATTTCACTTGGGTGCAAAGTTTATGTCTCCTAAAGGCACTAAATGTGCACACTGAATGCCAGACCTTGTGATGTGATTAAGACTAGTATGATGTATAGTCTTATTTTATTACTGATGGCTGTACAAGGAAGTAAATACTCATAAAAGAATTACCTGGGACATTATGTTTTCTCTGTCTATGGGGTGAAATAACACATGGACTAATTGTGTGGATATTGAGCTGCATGTGAAAATAAAATATGAAAAACAATAAAGAAAGCCACAAGTCTTTGAATGATTGTCCAATTGAAGTTGTTGTATTTTAATGCAACAATGTACAATAAAATGCAGTCTGTGTGTGTGTGTGAACACAAACTCATGCCTGTTCTCTAATTTGTTACATCTCTTGTTACATCTCTCTATTTAAATTGAGTTTGTAAAAATCAGTTGGTTATTAGACACAAGGAAAAATAAAGTGTTTGCTTGTTCTTTCCCAACCAACCCCAATTTTGAAAATGTGGAAATTTGGAAAAAAAGTTTTTTCTGTACAAAAGAATACCGATCCTTATTTTGGAACAGACAGAGTTTGTCGGGTTTTTTTTTAGACATTCTGAAAAGTGAACAACGTTTCTTCTAAACTGTTTGAAACATGACAGTAGAGAAATATCCTAAATTGCATCTCTTTAAGCTTTTTAAGTTCCGTAATTAGGGTTACTGTATTACATACAAGTCATGGGGGCATGTACTGGCTACGAAATAAAAAATAAATAAAAATCCAACCAACCTTGTCTTCCACAGGGTGAAAGGACAAACACACATTTTCTTGGCCTGAGCCAACTGCAAGTGATGAGGCATTTATTGTCTTTCAGGAAATCTCAACAATGGTCTTAAAAACTTTCAGTAATTACACGCTTACATAATCAGCAGAGCTAAAATCAAAACACAATAACTAAATTCAGAACTGTAATACCAAACTTATGATTTGAAGAATTTCATCATAATTTTTGCCCCCCCCCCATGTTAGGTGACTTTTCGGGGATATGACAATATGATTCAAGTAAAATTGATGGCACCCAAGGTTCAAAACAAACTAGTAATTGGTAATGTTTGAAATAACAAGAAAGTGAAATAAGAAGTGGCCAGCTATACTGTTGTCTAATGTAGGATTGCCAAAAAACAGTTCAACCTGCATCATGGTCAAATCATCAAAAAGTCACCCAGTTTCTCTGGTAACTGTTGGTTTTTATGGTACAGAAAACCACCAAAAGTTGCAGAGGCCCATGTTGTATAATAGTTACTCAATTTGTTTCATAACCATTGATATATATGGGACAGGAAACAGTCAAATGTTGCTGGGAAATAGATCAAAATGTGCCCAATTGTGCTACCAAATCACTGATTTGAGTAATCCTGGTCCAATGTTGTTGTATTTTATAGATCAGGAAGTCTGATTCACTCTAGCTTGTAGTTGTATTATGCTTACAACCTTCCTGCATACGGGCTTTCCATAACAGACAGCCATGCCATCCCGTCATGCATTGTTTCAGAGTTTAAATAACCACCATGTAAACTGATAATTTGCCAAATTTAAAAGACAATTACCGTATTGGTCCGAGTATAGTCCCACCCGTTTTTTATGTGAAAATTTTTCACAATTGGGGGGTGGGATTATACTCGAGTTTCAAAAAAATTCAATGCATTTTGAAATCATTAATAGAGTATGACATGAATACAAATCATCAATTTTCATATTAAAAATACAAAATATCTTGAAATTTTTTTTTTTTTAAATTTTTTTTTAGGTCAACCATGAATGATCCCAGCATCTAGGTCTAGGTCCAGGGACACTCCAAAACCGAAAAAAATTTAAAAAAAAAAAAAAAAATTTTTTTTGGTTTTTTTTTATACAATTTCTGAAATTTTTGAAAAATGGGGGTGGGATTATACTCGAACGTGGGACTATACTCGGACGAATACGGTACTTAGACTGTTAGTTTCGAGATTATACTTTCAAGATGTAAAGTCTGACTTTGTTGATGTCTTGTGAGCAGTGACACCAAATAAAGCAATTAATACAAAGGTCAATGTGTGATCTTGCTTGATTTCATGCAATGCATCATGGGTAGGGTTGATTGCCTGCTGTGGGAACTATCTATAGTTGTTAAAGGAACAATCCTTGAATTAATCTTATAACATATTACATCATAATATGAAATAGTGATGAAAGATGATTTAACTAAGAGGATTAATTCCATATCTGGATTTAATTTTTCTGTTACTTTAAATTTTAATTTGTAGATTTTTTTTATCTAGCGTAAAGCCATAAATGTATGATTTCCGTCAAATTTTATTTTATTTTTATTCTTTACCAAAAATGATGAAGAAATATTTGAAATAACTGTCAATGAAGGTTTTCTGCCCATTCTAAGCTGAAATAATGAGGTTAAGTGAAAGAAACCCAAATTGAATACATTTACCCTGTGACTAACATGGAGTTCTGTGAGGTATATATTATTTAAAAATTCAATTCAAAATTGATATATGTTTCCTTACAAATACAATGAAGTTGGCTGATTCCATTTAGATGTTTCATATTTCATGTTGACATAGTGATGCAGTTCGCTTTTAATTTAAAAAGAAATTAATGATTATTTTTTTGTTTTATGAATTTCTCTAAAATATTATAGGTGGTTTCACCCCAATGTGTCTGGATTGGAGGCTGAGGGCATGCTGAAGGACAGGGGTTTTGATGGAAGCTTCTTGTGTCGACCCAGCAAAAGTAATCCTGGAGACTTCACTCTGTCAGTCAGGTATATATACTATATATTGTAACCCAATCAAGGTAATGGGTTTCTTTAAGTTTAATATTCATCTGTTTCTTCTTCATATTTCATGTGGGTTCCATAAGAATCATTACAAAGAACTGCAAAAGACATCAAAATAGTTAACACAAAGAATATACAACTACCTGAATCAGATAAAGTCATACTAGGTGACATCACCAAAAATGGAAAATTCCTGCCCCTGGTCTTGCTGGGTTTGGTCAGGATGTCCAACGCAGGATCATGTTCCAATCCTGTGTCTCGGTTCAAAGAAGGTTCTTGTTTCTTGATCTGGATGGCTTCAAGACCTTCCTGGAGAAGTCTTTTGTTTCCTTCTCCAGTACTTTATCCAAACACAGGATTAATTTGGATGTAGCAGTAAGGCCATTTAAATCAGTTTTTACAATAATGAAGATTGATTTCCAGTTTGTTTTAACCATTACAGGAGAAACGGTGAAGTTACCCACATCAAAATTCAAAATACTGGTGACTACTTTGACCTGTATGGAGGTGAGAAGTTTGCCACCTTGGCTGAATTAGTGCAGCATTATACAGAAGGAAGAAACCAACTCAAAGAAAAGAATGGCCATGTCATTGAACTCAAATACCCACTCAATTGTGCTGATCCAACAAATGAAAGGTATGATAGCTGTAAATGCTTTGAACGATAAATTACACCCATTCCGCTTTATTTTAACAATAATAGAAAGCACTTGTATATAAGTACACACAAAGTTTTCAGTTGTTGGTGATGATGGAGTATCCATATCACTGCGCTGAACTACCAGCACAAATTGCAGTTTATTTCAAAGCCTTTTTAGGTATGTGCAAGTATAACTTGCATTATTTTAAATGGCACTAGTGTTATATTTTGAAGGACGTAGTATACATTAGTCCTTCGACTCTAACACAGGAGAAAATTGTAGGCTCTGCAGAGTGCTCTATTGAAAAAGAAAACATTGGTAGCTTCAACCAAGAAATTAGGGCGTCAATCAGAGTAAGTTAAAAAGCTAATCCGATAAATAACTTTTATTTTGTTTCTTTCAGATGGTTCCATGGTCATATCACAGGTAAAGAAGCGGAAAAGGTGCTGATGGATGTCAAGGCTAAAAATGGCAGCTATCTTGTCAGAGAGAGTCACAGTAAACCAGGGGACTACGTGCTGTCTGTAAGAACAGAAGATAAAGTCACACATGTAATGATTCGATGCCAAGTAAGTCAAATACTGTCAAGAAGTCTGATAGTAGAAATTGGCATTTATTAGTGTCTAAATTAGTGCCTGTTGCTGATTGAATCAATTCAAGTGTGATGGATGCCTATTGGCTGATCGGAGAAGGTAATCCATCCTTCAGTTTGTTTACACTGACAATATATTATGTTGATGGAAGGGTTGAATATCTCAATTTATGTGACATGGAAAAGAAATCAAGTTGAGGAAAAATATGAGCAGCATGTAGATAGTACTTCATGCATAATCCTTGCAAAAATAGTTGGCACAATTTAAAAAAAACAATTGAAATGTGTGACCTATCAAAATTGGAGAGAAGAGTGAAACATGTATGCAATATATGTGAAGCACAGACTCCCTGTGTATTTCACCCTTCTCCATGCCCCATCTTTCAATGTTGGAGGGTCTCACACACCTGCCGATAATATGACTTTTGTCAAACATTGAATCAGGGGAGCGGGGGCAGAGATATACCAAAAGACAGTCAAAGTGTGCCAACACTTTTTTCCAGGATTGAGGATCAAATATAAGGGTGAAATGTGTATTTAGATGTGAAATTCACATCCTCTTACTACAAACTATAATTTTGTTGGGATATAATGAAAATGATGCTGTCAATCATCAGGTCACCCACCTTTGATGCACAGTCTAATATGTACAAGTAATCATAATATTTTAATAAATATATGTATATTTGTATATACCCATTCATTCACACAGGTAGATGCCAGATGGGTTAGTACTGTAGTCTTTTTTAGTCCGCTATTTCAAAGGTTCACTGTGATGAAGGTTCGCTATCTAGAAAATAAGGTTCGCTATGTTGAAAATGAAATAGGGTTTGTTCTCTTATTTCATATTTGACATCGCGAACCTTATGTTTTACATAGCAAACCTTCGACATAGCAGGTGGACACCCTTTTTTTATTCATAATACACCACAGCACAGTTTTAAATAAGGTTTTCTTTCAAGGCAGCATTTCATAATGCAATATAATTAATAGAATGAATGAGCAACACGATCTGGTCCTGGGGGGGGGGGGGCCAAAGGATGCATTTTTGAAGATTGAGTTACTATAATTATTTCCTTATACAAACATTAGGCTATCATATACTGAAAACACCAAAGGTCTAGATCTAAAGTTATAAAGTTTTTTGATGTATGTTTTCTTTATTGTTTTTTTCTTCCATATTTTTGCCTTTATCTCAATTTCAAATTTGCCGCCTTAGGCCTCCATGGACCAGATTGTGTCACATATTAAGTAGCCCAAGGAATACTTTAGTAAAAGTCCCATGCATAATGCTATTGGAAGTTAATTTTGAATTGGTCTACACATGGCCAAAACAGTATGTTTTGCAAGGTCTGTTCAAACTTTTCTGTACACACTCAACAAAGAATGTATTCTTTCATCAAATTCCTTGGATTACCAACCAATACCGCATGCTATGAGACATTCTAAGGACCTCAGCCTTTATTTAAAACTGTGTCACACACAGTCTGCTGTATGATTCACACATTCATATTCCTTCATTGTAACATCTAGGCAGATTTTATCATATGGTGTTTTATACCGTACATCATGGAGCCTTATCATCCAAACATTCACATTTGATCATTTTGAATTAAATTGCTTCAGCAATTGGGATACAAGAAGCAACAATGTTTATGTTGCAATGGGTTATATAACAATACGCCTTTAGTGGTACCATATTTTGTTTGTAGCATCTGAACAAAACATCCAGTCTAAGATTTTATTAATGAGAAAAAAGGAGCTTTTATCTCTTGCCAAAATCTCAATTTTGATAGGGTAAAGTGAGAGAATGAGGCTGTCAATTGGGTCACTGACCCTTTAGTATTAAAATCAAACATACACACATATGTCACAGGTACACCCCTAGTCCCCTACATATCAATACATACAGGCAGGCAAACAAACAGACTTATATATGCACTTATAGACACACATATACTATTTTATTTTCAGCAATAAATTCTAGTTTATGTGGTAGTTGTGAGAAATTTAAGATTTATCAATAGTAGTAATCTCAAATCTTTAGTGTTCATGAAGCTGCACCATAGAGGTTAGATGAGGAGAGCTCCAACTCCACCATGTTTGTGCTTTGCTCTTGAAAGGAAAAATAGTTCTGGCATGCACTGACAAATTTCAATTCCTAGTGCATTCTTGAGGCACTGACTTTTGAAATGATGTAGAAAGTTCTTCTTCTGGCTTCTTCTTCAAGAAGAGCTTCAGGAGAGTTGTTTGTGCAGAAAACAAATTAAGAGAAGCTGTAGAGGTGCTTCACTCTTGAATTAAAGGACATTTGTTGTTTGCGGTCGCATTTAATTTGTCCTGCGCTCCAAACATTACATGTTTATATTCTAAAACTGTTGCTTATGCTTCAGGGTGATGATTATTGTTTCATTTTGGCCCTTTGTAGGAAGTTGCTGGAGGAACTCTGGGCCATATGTGTGACAATCTAATATGGCTATGAAAGTACTTTATGAGAGTAATCTCCTAGTGTAACCTCTTTGAGTTTTATTTTTGATGCACATTTACATTAGTTCCAATCATTCTGTATACTGTTGTGTTCTGTACCCTCAGTTTTAGATACCAACCATATTCTTTACCTTTGTATTGGTGGTATTTAAAGTGATTATCTCTGTACCAGACAATATGGCCCTGTAAATGAAAAGCCTTTTAGTAAAGGTCATTCTATAATACTCAAACCAGTTTGTGTGCATTTTCTTTTTGCAACAAATACAGTAGCAAATTTTATGTTGCATAAATTGTAACTTCATACACTGGTAAAAAAATACTGGGAAGAAGAACAAATGCTAAAATACATGGGTCAAAGTCAAAACAAATCTCATCCTTTTGGTGCAAAATCTCACCACGAAACTGCAAATAACAGTGGATAGAGAATAGAAAAAAATATGCAATGGAAAAAGCACATAAAATGGCCAATAATATTACTGGTGAGGGTATTTTTTGGAGAAGGAAGCAGAAATCAAGACTATTTTGCTTTTTTTTTGCCCAAAATAGTGGGGAATTTCAGTTCTTGTTTTTTTTCTGACTGGGGAGCATTTGAGATGTTGCAACTACTTATAATTACCAGGAAATCAAAATTCTTTTAATTTGGTTCTTTGATGACATTGCATATATAGCTTAGTACATGCAGGGGAAAAACATGCAAGTATGTCAGCTCATCAGGGACCGTTTCAATGAGCTACCATATGCTGTCCATTTCTATTTTAGCACTGCACTGCTGTATAGTGGGACATTTGGATGAGGTTTTTGTATAATCATACCCATCACTGTAAAATTCTGAAATGTGATTTAATAGTATAGTTTGTTACTTGTAGCTCTTTGATGAAACCACATGATAAAACCAACAGCAAAACTGTTCAGAAATTCAAGTTGTGAAATAATTATACCGCTAAAATTTCCTGCTATACTGTTTTTGCAGAACTGGATAATCAGCCTTTTGTTCTTATTTCATTATGGTTTATATATAGTTACCAGTGCAGTTTTCATGTCATCAAAGCCTCCATTTTTCCCACAAAGTTTTATGAGGCCAAATAGGTTTGTTTCAGAAGACTGTGTGCATAGCTTTACAAAATAAATTTCAGTACATTTTTTTTTCATATTTGGTGATTTTGTTTCTTTTTTACATTAAGAAAAATTTTTTTAAGAACATTAAACCGCAAAAGAAAAAGCAAAAAAAACAAAAAACAAAAACCAGAAAAAAAACAAAACAACAACAAAAAACCAATTGCCCAAAAGTACAATAAAAAACAAGAGGGTATCATGTAGTGCATAGTCTTTTTTTGAAGTGCAAACTACATGGCAATTTTTTCATTTTCTTCTGAGACAAACTTTTTTTTTGCCTTCCATGTTGATGTTTATTTTGTTTACATATGAAGTGTGTGCTGTGATTTACACACCTACCTACAGGTTGCTGTGTAGCATTAGAAAAGTACTGTGTGAAATATATGAAATGGATATATTCAGTGAACAAATGTGAAATAGTTGATAGAAGTTTTATATGTATGTACACCAAAGAAATTCCACGTACAAGATTCAACAAACATATATTGATAGAAGATGTAGCTCTATACCTTGAGTCACCTCATGTTTGGTAAGTGACATCAAAATATCTCTATGTGATGAGAGAGCTTTCCAATTCTGCTGCCTTAACACACAAGCGCATTATGCTGTGATTCCAAGAACAGCGCACACGTTTAAAGGCAATGCAAGCTAAACAGGCAGTGGCGTCACTGCCAAACGTTGGAAGCAACACGAGGTATAGATGTCTCATTATGAAATCAATGTAAGTGGAATTGCTTGTCTGTGTAATCATCAGTGTACGGAGATAGTGAGGGAAACAGTGGACCTCCTGAAGTGGGCATATATGACTAGCCCAAGTTATTTTTGTAAGACATAAATACAACATGTCTTGCATCAGAAATATAATTGGCTGCCCAGTTGCTAAGTGATGCATTACCCAACTGGAAACACACGACTAGGAGGTCATTCTGTATCCGAGACTTTGCTTCATCAAATGAAGCATGCGTTTACTTAAGCGTTGTCAAATGAATTGATTTTTATTTCTGTCAAACGAAGAAGAAATTGATTCATTTTAGGGATTGCTTTATTTTAACAATTTGTACCTGTTAACACCACAACATAACTTGTATTCCTATATTTATAAAATATGGTTTTCTTTTTTCCCCACCTCAGGATTCTAAGTATGATGTAGGTGGAGGAGAGCAGTTTGAGACATTAGCTGATTTGGTGGACCATTATAAGAAGAATCCCATGGTGGAGACATCTGGATACGTGGTACATCTACGACAGGTAGGAAGGAATCATTATCATGGGTAATGTAAAGCATGAAATTATTTTGAAATTAAATCTAACTCACTTTGCTCTGTTGCGTCCGAAAACATCGGACATCGTCAGCTATCTGATTAATGATGGTTTGATGTCGGACGGCGAGGAATGTCTCGTAATGCTGGGTCCCAAGCGTGTAATAATTAGAAATGGAGTCTCCCTTTCTTATTTATGGCTGGCATTCCTCGCCATCTGACGTCACATCATCATCAAGCAGATGCATGATGAAGTCCAATGTTTTCAGATGCATCATAGCAAAGGGAGTTGCAAAATTATTATTCCAGTATTAGATTTAATTTCAAGATAATGTTTTAAACTACTGGATGAATAATCTACACCAAGATATAAAGCATGAAATGTTTGTGTGCATGAAAATGCCATGAGTGACATGGATTCGCAAACTTTTCATGCTCATAAATATATCTTTTTCCTCATGTCCAAATAATAAAGATTAGACAGGCTTTAAAATTGATACGCCTTCCAAAACTTGAAAAACAATTGCAAATTGATTGTTGGTTATTGCTAGGTAATATTGCACATACATCAACATATTATACATTCACCTTGAAGCTTTCTACATGCACATGTAGCTCAACAGGATAGACATGTTATATGTTCTGTAGAAACAAGACCACAGACATAGTATTGATGTATGTTTCAAAAGATAAAATATATATACATTTGCTTTCAAAACAAACTTCCTCATATGCACAGTAATTCAAAACTTTCATTTGTAAGGAAAATGTTGTCTGTATTCGTAATATTTACAGAAACTAAATTTCAACTTGCAACTTTTCTTGTACTATTAAAACTCAATTGAGGTCATTTTACTTTCAAATCTTTCACAAGGGAATTGCTTTAAAAAATATTTAAAATTGGTGGAAAAGAATTTTGTGGTGAAAACCCAGAAACATTTGCTCACATTTTTGTAAATATGTCAAAGTGAATCCAATTTGGAAAGCTCTTCAGAATTTACTTCATTGTAAGCTCCACATTGATAATAATTTCAATTTGATTTTATGTTTGAGGGATCTAATGACTCTTTTCTTAACATACTTATTTCTTTGCTTCAAATTTTACAAATGATTTTATGTGTTATTTGCTGAATTGCCAATAAAAAATACAGTGGCAAAAAATAAGGAATTCTTGGACAATTTTAAAGGCTGTGTCTGCAATAGCAATATTATAATATTTTGGTAGAAAGGAAGTTGGAACTTCCACTATTCCTATGTGTACTTTCACTTTCCAAACTAACTGGAGAAACAAGTGTGTGTGCATGTTAAACATCAGAATTATAATGCACATGTAGAGATGTGTGTACTTGTGATGCAGTTTGCCTAAACTGCTGAAAGAATGAATTAATTAGAATATACAATGTAGACCAATTTGATTATAATAACCAATTTGTTTGATGAAACAGCTCAAGTAAATCCTTCAGCAGTCTTTTTTGGCCTATCATTAATATTAAGCATGATTTCAAATTTAGTTGTTTTTCAAGTATATACGGTTTAATAATTGTTACTGCGACAAAACCTCATCATGTTCTAGAATCTAGTGTTTCAACACAGAGCATTGTTTCAACTTATTCACTGTAAGGGTTTGAAACTGTATGGATAAATGTATGCAAATAATTAGAAAAGTGTGGAAATATTGTGGCACCATGATATGGCTACTAATATCTTCCCTTTTTAAACACATGGTTTAATTCCATTAATTTTATATATTTTTTAATATGTGCAGCCTCACAATGCAACCAGGATTTCAGCATCCGGTATACGAAATCGTGTGGAAGTTCTGGAGAAAGAAACCAAATCGAGAGAAGCTAAGAAAGCTGGATTTGAAGAGGAATTTGAGGTAAGCCACTGCACTTTGCTTCACCTCCAGTTTGTTAGTGACATCGGTCCTTTTATGTGGTTCTGCATCAGTCGTGCTTACAAACCGCCCACGTAGGCATGCATATAAGCTCTGTGGGATCAAGTTAGTCTGGGTGATTTGATACTGTAACAAGTGAAATAGGAACAACTTGATATAATTTGGTTCACCTCAAGTTTGGTAGTGACGTACGTGCGTATTTCGCTCGCCGCAGTATCGGATCATGTGCGTAGAGTTAAACGCGCTGAGTGTACATGCACGCATACATGGGCAGTATGTCGGCACGCTTGCGGCGCAACCGCGAAAAAGCATTGACGTCACTACCGAACTTGAGGTGAACAAAATTATAGTGACGTATGTTCATTGAACATACGTCACTATCAAGTTGAAACAAAGTATAGATTTACATAATTGTGTGGTGCGATAAAGCAAATGAGTTCAAAATTTTTAGATTTATAATACGTACCATTTTCAGAGCTTTATTTTGATGAAAATGCCATCACAATTGGACCAGAGTTCCAGAGATGTAATGATGCTCAGAACGATAAAACACAAGACGCTGGACAATTGTATTGGATATATCTCAAAATCAATATTAGCGACAAACAACTCATTTAAATTGATCACATCACATTTGAAGAATCATGTTCTGGGCAAAGTTGTAATGGATCATGACTTGTGACTCAAGGTAAAATAAGGTAACTGACTTGAGTGATGATCAGCTGACTTGATCGTATTGATTTTATACAGTGATTTGATTTGACTTGAGCTAATAAATAGGCCACATGATTCAAGCACATTTCTGGTGACTCTTTACAACCCTGGTTCTGGGATCATAATGTGGGATATCTGAACCTGTTTGAGATAGCTATTAACTATAACCAAGAAAAGCAAAGAGGTCAATGTACTTTTATTGGGGGATGCATTCCCCTGATTTGCTATCCTGCCTTTTAGGGCAGTATTGTTTATTAAATTCTTAGCAGTGCAAATTTAAAGCCATTATGCCATGGTTACATGTAAGGCAAATCACAGGTTATATAGGGCCTGTTTTTGATAATATGGTTTTTGTCAGTATGTGAAAATTATGATGATAAATTCCACATGTTTTTTATTTAGTGAAATTGTGATTTAAAGTTGGACAAGAAGTGTACATAATTTTTTTTAATCATTTTTAAACCCCTCATTGCTGAACAGACATTACAGCAGCTTGATGCCAAACATCTTCTACCAAGGAAAATTGGCGACCAGCCAGACAACAAAAGCAAAAACAGATATAAGAATATCCTTCCATGTAAGTATTGTATTGTATTCTCTGCACAATCATTTAGGCTTGTTCAGACGGGAGCTTAACCGCCGTATGAGTGTTAACATGATACTTGGTTCAGACAGGCACTAATACTAAGCTCTAGCTACCTCAGAAGTTGCTTAGTGTTAGCCTGACACAAACTTAAATCTAAGCCCATCTGAAAAATTGATAGAGTAATAGTAACCTTCCTCAATTTCCTTCTTTCCCTTGTGGGGAATATCTGGACGAATCCAGTAGACAGCCACATGAAGTGACAATCGTCATACACGTCCACTTCTATCGTGCTGGTGTAAACCCGTTTTATAATCCCATACCAAAACAGGTTTAAGAAGGATTCTGGTGATCCAAAAGAAGGGTAGCATTACCTTCCTCAATATGCGGAATATGTGAACAAATCCAATAGGTGGCCATATTATGAGCCTTCAAGAAATCAACTTGTTCCTGTATAAGAGATTGTAATGGAGCAATAACAAAAGCACACCTAGAGGACTTGTTAAGCCCATTGATGATAAGTATAGGGGCCTATCAACTAATAAACTCATCGCAATTTTCAAGAAAACCATATTGCAGATATCAATGGAGCGCAAGCTCTGTAGACGTGTATCTTGACTGACAATTTTCACATGAGACTTCAATGAAATAGCATAGTCATATTGTTACGTAATGCAAGGAACATCAAAATGTTCAAATTCGGGAGGCCTTCTAATTTCTTATTTAAGCTAACTGACCTATGCACAACAGGAATATATTTGCATGTTGTTATTTATGAACTAGCTGCTTGGAATGCGAAATATAGCAAAAAAATGTCCACTTTTATAGTAGTTTGTCACCTTCCATGGCTTATCAGTTAAATGATGTGGTCAGCCAGTGTAACCATGGTACTTTTCTAACTGCATAATGATTTATTTTGAAATTTGAAGTGCAGCTCCTTTAAATAAGACAACACATTGGTTCTTCTATAGACTAAATTACAACATATGAGTTATGCTCTACTGCCAGTTCATTGAAACAATCCAGAGCTACTTTTTTTGTTGCTAAGTTCATTAATTTACAGGGATTTTTTTAAAGGAGTTATGTGATTAGAATCATCATAATGAGAAACCTCATAAAACAGCTGTTTAGCCACACTGTTCAATCAACCAGTTGTGGCTGCTAGAACTTTCCAAAAACTGAAGAACGCTACATACCATCAACAATATGAAATGTGTCTCTTATGTTGTATTCTTTTTCAATATTTTTCTTCAGTTGATCATTCTAGGGTTATCTTACATGATGGAGAAGGAGGAGACTACATCAATGCAAATTATATAGATGTAAGTATACTTGAATCGTACACCTGCCAATCAGGGAAATTTGAATCCAACTTTACCACCGAAAGGACAACTTGCTATTGAAGGCCATTTAGGACCTTTTTTTTAGCTTGTTGGTCAAAATTAAGTATTGAACTCTTCATGATTCAATATGAGATAAAGCAAACAGTGACCACTTGTGTGAATAATTCATTATGATACATTTTTACCTCCCTCCTTCAAACGTCTGAAGCAAAAAAAATAATCCAATGAGAGCTGAACAGATTTCCGGCAATGGATACTGAATACAAGTCAAAAGGATTTGCTGCAACTTTCAAATCTTGGGTTACTTTAATTTAATGTACGCTGCAACATCAATATTGGGACCATTACAAAAATAGCTCCCATAATACACAGAAATCAATTTTGCTTTCAATGCGTTTCCCAAATTTGGCATACGATAAACCGTTTTGGAATAATGATCATTCATTTAGAGGTAGTTACTTTTTTGTGTTTATAAAACAAATATACATGGGTGCAGTATATTAAAACTGCATTTTATTGGATTTTATTACACAAATTTTGGTTGCTAATAAAAACAACCAAATTTTTCATTATCTAGTATAACATTTACTGTCAGAAGTGTACATGCATGAATATCAAAAAGGCTCACAAAGGGAAAGTAAAGAATGTGGATTCATATCTGTGGGCTAGACTTTACATGTACTATGACTACCACCACATACATGAGATTAAGATTTGAGTTAGATTTTATGGTTAGGATGAACAGATTAAGACTAGGGTTGGGATTATGGTTGGTTCCAACTCTGTGTCATATATCAATCCATCACATAACAGTTCCATTCATTCAGAAGTTGATCTGTGAGTAACACTGTTAATAATACATTAATTAAACTTGAAATGTACAGAGGTATCAAAACAGCCTAGGCAACAATTTGCATTTCAGTATGATGAATTTTCACAAAAAAAAAAATAATACCAGGCAGTATTCTTTTGTACAATCACCTTCTGTTTTGGGTGTTTTTTTTCCCTTCAAAATTTAGGTCAACTAACAACACAACATTTTTTTCCTAACAGAGAATGCAGAAGATCTGACTTAAAACTTTCCTTACTATTTTATTTGATGTATATAGTTAGCCCAAGCCTGGGAAACAAACCAAAAGGCTCAACAGGCTGGAGAAAATGTGGAGAAGATGGATCTGAGCTGGGAGAGGCAAAAGAAATATATCGCTACACAAGGATGCCTTAAGGATACTGTCGCAGATTCGTGGAGAATGGTGTGGCAAGAAAACACAAGGGTCATTGTCATGACAACCAAAGAGGTCGAGAGGGGAAAGGTGAGCAACGCATAGTCAGAAATACATAGTGATTGTTTTTTATTATACTTGGTTCAACCTATAAGGGGCAGTACTGTAAAAGTAATTTACAGGAGCGTAAATTGCGACTTCATTGCTGCATGAAGTAACAAAAGCATAATAATTTTTGCCGATATAGCTACAATCCCCGAAATATGTCTTGAAACATTAAAGCGTCTTTAGGGAAAATTAGTCCCCCACTCCCCGTGCAATGTTGAAACGTGCAAATGTGTTCAGCGTGTCTCCAAAGTGTCGCAACATTGAATGATGGGGGTGGGGAAGGGAAAAGTGTTAATTGATGGCCCAGCTTTCTTCTAATTCCAAATATTGAACATTTTATCCACATTAAATATACACTTTGGATTTCATTCAAGATGCCTAAAGCGTTTCAACGACATTTTTCGGGGATTGTCTGAGGCAAACGCTAAAATTAACATCTGATTTTAATCTTTTGGCTATAACTTTAAAACTACTTGATAGAATCACTCCAAATTTTCAATGAATATTAGTTAGCGCATAAGCTATGATGTGGGTATAAAATAAAACAACTAATTGTATCAATTTTGACTATATCGCCCTGCACTACAAGCAGCTTGCACCCATCACCTGTGTATGTCTACAATCATAGATTGAATACAATAGCGCTCTTTTCAAACATACTAATCTTACAGATGTGAGTGATCAGCATGATATAGTTCAATGCATAGGTACCGGCGTGAAAAATTTTCCATGACTATTCATTAATAGATAGGCTATGATGTGGGCACAAAATAAAACAACTCATCTTTTATTTAGGTAGTGGTCAAATAATTCTTTTGTACTCCATCCATTTGCATATCTTCTGGAGCGTGCCTATAGAGGAGATGATTTGAACTAATGACCTTATGGGCAAGCACTCTATAAGTAAAATACTTATGAAACGTATGAAACTTGAACGGGGTGGGGGTGTGTGTGGGTGTGTGGGGGTGTGTGTGTGTGTGTGTGTGTGTGGGGGGGGGTTATCTTACAATTGCTATAGTGCCCATATTCATGACCTTTAAAGATGTCCGGATCTATGTTTGTCTTTATTACAATTTAAAACAAAAACAATCAATTATCATGCCATAGATAAATTAGGGTTTTAAAACTTATTTTCGTGTTTCATAATGTCAATTGTCATGAATACAGAAGAATAGTTTATCTTACAATTGCTATAGTGCCCATATTCATAACCTTTAAAGATGTCCGGATCTATTTGTGTCTTTATTACAATTTAAAAAAATCAATTATCATGCCATAGATAAATTAGGGCTTTAAAACTTATTTTCGTGTTTCACAATGTCAATTGTCATGAATACAGAAGAATAGTTTACTGGTTTGAATAAGTCGCACACAAAAAAAAAAGAAGAAAAAAGGTGAAACTGTTGAGGCTCGAACCACTAGCCTTCCGTTTCACCGTCTGAAGTACTGTCCATTACACCACGCTGTCATGTTGAAATAATTACGGATTCCGTGATATATGGGTGCGCATTGCATTCTCGTGATTATGAAAATGGTAAATCTCGACAGACGATTTACATTTGCTAAAATCAGTAAAATGTAAATAATGTTAGAGCTAACAAAACGTAAAATAGTAAAATTAGATGTAGTTTTTAACAAGCTTTCAAACAAAACACTTTACAAATAAAAGTTGACACCAAATCGGCCTAAATTATGAATTTTGTCAACGGTTTACCATTTCTAAATTAAAGAAACTCCTTGTATTAATATTCAGTATTAGGCCAGGGTAAACCGTCAAATCACTATGTGATTCAATGGGACGATTTACAATCGCACTTTACCATTTCACGCAAATAAAATATCAATTTTAAAGATATCTCTGCATGAGTAGGCCTACTTCATAAGCGTGCTAATGCGATTTTGTTATTGGTTCGTTTTGTTTTGTTTTTTGCTCGGGGCGTTGGTCTGAAAAAAGGTGAAAAAGGTCGTTTTTGACTATATTGCCCTGCACTGCAGCGTTCACGCGATACCTATGCATTGAACTATATCATGCTGATCACTCACATCTGTAAGATTAGTATGTTTGAAAAGAGCGTTATTGTATTCAATCTATGATTGTAGACATACACAGGTGGGGGTGCAACCTGCTTGTAGTGCAGGGCGATATAGTCAAAATTGATACAATTAGTTGTTTTATTTTATACCCATATCATAGCTTATGCACTAACTAATATTCATTGAAAATTTGGAGTGATTCTATCAAGTAGTTTTAAAGTTATAGCCAAAAGATTAAAATCAGATGTTAATTTTAGCGTTTGCCTCATACAATCCCGAAATATGTCTTGAAACATTAAAAGCGTCTTTAGGGAAAATTAGTCCCCCACTCCCCGTGCAATGTTGAAACGTGCAAATGTGTTCAGCGTGTCTCCAAAGTGTCGCAACATTGAATGATGGGGGTGGGGAAGGAAAAGTGTTAATTGATGGCCCAGCTTTCTTCTAATTCCAAATATTGAACATTTTTATCCACATTAAATATACACTTTGGATTTCATTCAAGATGCCTAAAGCGTTTCAACGACATTTTTCGGGGATTGTAGGTTGATCAGTATAAGAAAATGAACCATGCTATAGAAAATTCATTTAAGGGCAGAGTAATGGGAGAGAACATGGACCTTTTCGAGCATCATTATTTTTGAATTGTATGTCCAAAGTATATAAAACTATACATTTTTGGAAAGGAAATGAGTCAAGGAATCCCATGGTGACGTCAGATTTGTTCAAATATCTTGAGTTTTTGAAAAAATCACAAAAAATCACTTTTTTATCCCAAATTTTTTGTGACAACTTAAAAAAAAATCCGTTCGGAGTAAAAAAATTTCAGTTAACTTTTCTTGAAGAAGAAACATGAACTTAGGGAAGGTTTTTTTATTATTTTGAAATTAGTCTCTTTTTTCGAAATAGTGAAAAAAACATGTGAAAAAAGCAATTTTGTCACTCTATTAAGCTAAAAATTGCACATAATGGTGTATATTTTTGTTTAAAACAAATATTTTGAAAAAATGAGAAAACCTTCCCTAGACTTTGAAGTACTCTAACCGATAGTGCAAAAAGTTTACCTTTTGCTTGCATATTTTTCGAGTTATCTTGTCACAAAAAATCGTGTAATATTGTCAAAAGTGAACTCTGAGAAATCGATGTTTTGGTAAAAAAATGTCAAAATTATGCACAAAATGTCCTTATATTTTAAAACGGCAAGAGTTTCACGCTTGTAAAGGCTGTATCTGGTGCATGGTCTAAATATGCATCTTTTTGCACCAATGAATTTATAATGTGTACTTTTAGTGCGCCAAAATTCAAAATAATTAAAAAATCTAAGTGGCGTTTTGACTGCAAATTTTGTTTTGTTTACACCGCGTTTGCGGCGTTAACAACATACCGAATGCGCCTTGACTGCGTTGGACATACTGGCATGAGAGTTGCGCCCAGCGTCACGGCGTCACGCTGACGCGAATCGCTGCAGTAATCACAATATTTCGCATTCGCGCATTTCTGACTCATTATTTCCCACCAATTTACGAAGCTGCCTTGCGCCATGTGACTTTTTAGAGTTGAAAAGAGTGAAATAAATCAAGCAAAAATATGTGTAAATATTAAAAAGTTGTATTTTATCAGTTTCAAGTGAAAGAATACATCTTAGTGTTGACAAATATCAAGAAATCTCAAATTCGGGCGTGGACGAATGTGTCTTCCATTACTCTGGCCTTAATTAGTGTACATTGTGGAACATACTCTTTACGTGGCTGTGCGTAGTAAGTTGTTGTACACAGATAAGCTTGCAGAGATGGACGTGAAGAGTAGCGTTGTATGCTTGTGTATTAGTCGCGAAGTAACAAGCGTAGTTGAATGTTCTACAATGTACACAAATTAAATAATTTTTCTATAGTCAATAATATGATCAGTGCTCAAAATCAGCCCAAATCTTCAAGGCTATTTCAGCCTGTGGGTTTGAAATCTACTGACCTGTGTTATTTCAGACTTATCATAGCTGGATGTTGAATTCGGCATTTGAGTCCATCTTCCAGACTTTTGGTGACACAATTTCATGGGCCTGGCAGGCCTGCAGGATAGTGTATTGGCATGCATGCAGTGATTTCCACAGGTTTTTGGTCCGAGGGTTCATCTTATTTTGAGCACTGCATATCATTAAAAGCTTCATTTTATCATAAATACACTACATTCTGAATCTGATAAAACTATTGATATGTTCCATGTAGATAAGTTCTTTAATGTCATCATGGTTGTTCTTTGTAATATTAAAATACAAGGTGGTTGGATTATTCGAGGGCAGAAATCTGTTGTCGACACCCTTATTTATGACACCTGTATGTACCTGTATAGTCCTTAATTCCATATTATTACCGTATTGTTTGTAATAAACGCACTGGGGCGTTGCATTTTTCCAAAAGGGGGGCGTTTATTGGAAGTGAATTGTCAGTGAAAAATGCTTAAAATTGGGTTCAATTTCCCGATGGTGCTCCTGTTAAAAGAAGGGATTTACGACTATACATGATGGCGGCGTCCACGGAAAATGATATTTTTGTGGGAAATACAACAAAATTACACCTGTAAGTGCATGGAATTAGTGAAATTCTACCATAATTAGGCAATGAAATGGATGGGAGTTGAGTCATATTTTTTTTGTCCATGCAATTTAGTGATCGTGACTGACATGACTGATGCAAGTTTTAAGCTTACCTACACGATATGGCATGGAAATGTTTGCATACATGTCAATTTTTCACAGAAAAATTGGAGGGGGGCGTATATTAGAGGGGGAGCGTTTATTACAAACAATACGGTATCTATTTGTAATTTTAGGCTGAGGGCACTGCATCGCAGGCCCAGTATTTAGCATTGCCCTCATCCATCATCTATCTCACCCATGGATAAAATAAAAATGAACTGAACTGAACTTGTTGTTATTGATTTGTTGTCACTTCTATGAAAGATTCTGTACAATATCTCAATCATTTTACACTAATAAAATTGTTTTCCTGTTTCTCTTACAGAACAAATGTGTGCGATATTGGCCAGAAAAAGACCAAAAGAAAGAACATGGGAAGCTTCTGTTGGCCAATGTATCTGAGATTGATTCTGCTGATTTTACACTTAGACAGTTTCACCTATCACATGCAGACCATGTAAGACATCTCATACATTCATTAGAATTACATTAAATTAAATGATTTTTTTTGCATTCAATCAATGAAATGTTAATTATGAAGTACTGGAGGCCAAATTTGACTGCACAAATGATCAAGTGAAAATTGGTGGGGAAAAAGGACGGTTTGAATTAGGCAGAAACTAACAATCAGCATTGTCTTCGTTTTATTGTGTTTCAAACAAATTTGAGTCCTCCACACTTATTTAGAAATAAACTCTGAACATAAATTGATTGATAATAAAGTTTTGTCCGTATGTTAGTTCTCCTGTGAAAAAAAATCAAGCACATATTTTATGTTTTCAATTTCTGCAGGCGGAGGGTCGAGACATCTATCACTTCCATTTTAAGAGTTGGCCTGACCATGGTGTGCCAAATGATCCTAGTAGAGTGCTAAACTTCCTGGGTGAAGTCAATACCAAGCAAGAGGGGATAACAGGAGCTGGTCCTATTGTTGTACATTGCAGGTAGGGATAGGGAGTAAACATACTAGGGGTATGATAAGGAATAAACTAAAATAACAAATTTTTTTAAAGCATATTCCTCACATATTACGCTTGCGACTGTAAGCATATACCATCTGACCTCTTTCAAAATTAATATACACTTAACTATTTGTAGTAGGCAATTTTTTAAAGGGATTCAGCTTCCAAGTTTGGCAGAAGTTACTTGTATATGGTCAAAATGGATACATGTTTGTAAACACCAACACACAGTGTAAGCCCCTAAAAGTTATCTGTAACCTGCAGCACTTCATTTAGTCAGGTAAAATGATTTATAATCATACCTTTGTTGTATGTACATATGTGACATTTCATCAATCAATACAAGTTAAATCATATTATTTGCAATTATGATATTGCACTTTTCATAATGTTACTTTATCCCAACTTCATATATATTTAGATAACTCCAGCTTTACATCTTATGTTTTCGCTTTCAAGATCAAAAGTTGAACCTGTTTATTAGCATCGTGGTGACCGTTTAACCATAACCCCCCTTGAGTGGTTTGGTCCATTTGCAATTCATAACATGGAAAAAGTTGTAGAAGCTGCTAGGGTGGTCCTGAAATTGAAGATTTTAGGGTACCGTATAGGCTCAAAATGCCCATATCATACTAGCATATGCAGCGTGTGATTAAAAAATGGTTAGTGATCAAACACATGTAGCGATAACAATCACTTCCTGCATTCAGTTGTTGCTTTTGGTGTAGCATCAAAGTTGCGTTGAAGTTAACTGGTTGCGATTTAACTCCTGGGCATGCTGGTGACTTCTGATAGAAATATATTGGCAATAGACGCCGTCAGTGTGACATCACAATGGCCATATTGTGGGTACTAGTAAACTCTGTTCAAAGTTTCTTGGCATGAACAACAGGTGAATTAGTATAGAGCAATACTAGCAGTCAGTGAATCTATAGAGGTCAATCATATCAAGCAAGTGAATGAGGAGCTTGTGGGTATGAATCATGTATACAAACGCTATTGTGATCATGAGTCACTCTTGAAAAATGCTGACAGCCTCTATTGCTTTTGTGATAAGTGACAAAGTAATGGCACAGAAAAAATATGCTGTTCTCCTTTTGATTACTTTCCTTGCAATTATATAGTATGATACAGGCATAATGGAGAACACTGACCACCCAGTACATACAAAAAGCAGCACCAAATATTTTTATATTTCACACATATTTTTAGATGTACACAAAGATGTATATTAATTAAATGTTCTGTTTTTGTTCTATATCACAGTGCTGGTATTGGAAGAACAGGCACCTTTATTGTAATAGACATTATTCTTAATCTTATCAAACAACACGGTAAGTATTGTGTTCAGTATCTCAAAGTAGTGGAAAAAGATTTTGTTTGGCCTTTTAATATTCAGTGAGTCAGTGACGTCAGCACGTTGAGGCAACTGTTTTGTGCACGCATCTATGTGACATTTTTAAATGTATGTATGTATGTGTGCCCTCACAATTTGAAGCTGCGGCCAGTAATATGCGCACTGACGTCACTGACTCCCCAAGGTAAAAAACAGTATAATCTTTTTAATCACTTTACTCGGAGCACTGTTGTCAGGGCCGCCGCTAGAGAGGGTGTATGGGGGGGTGTGACACCCCCCAAATACGATTTTGTTGACAAAAATTGACTTGTCGTCAAAACCATATGTTTGTCGGCAAATGTAGTCAAAGCTAGGTATGATTGTCGGCAAATAGCAAGAGTCATAAAGGGTTAATGTGTTGCAAAATTGTGCTGTTGTTACGGAATAGACCTATCGTTAATGTTGTAGTAGTTACTCATTTTAAAAAATCAGTCGAAAATTTGTTTGACTCATACCCCCCTCCCCCTGAGTGATACCGGAGGTACCACTATTTTGTCCTCCATGAGTGACACACAAACATAACATGGCAGAGTCAGTGGTTCTCTCTGAACATAAGCTTGATTAAGATTGCTTTAGTTTGTAGACAGTGTATTAGGTATCATATCACATTTTATCAGTGAATTAGAAAAATGTTTAACTTTAACACTACTAAAATTTGATCACTTATCGGGAGCGCTTTCACAGTACAAACTGCATCCTCAGCCAGATGTTATGGCTCTGATAATTTATGACCTAACAACCTTGTATAACATCACACTTTTAGATGGCGTCAAAGGTATTTTCCTTGTCTCCCTAAATCTAGTATTTACCACAACGTATGAATATCCAATTTTGTATTTTATTTGGTTTTCTTCTTTTTACCCAGGCCTTGATTGTGAGATTGACATCTACAACACTATAAGACTGGTGAGAGGTCAGAGGTCAGGATTAGTACAGACAGAAGCGCAGTATAAATTTGTGTACCATGCTGTACAACAATACATCGAAACATTATCACAAAGAGTACAAGCAGAACAGGTAAGCAATGCCCAAGGGGGACAAAATGACGCTTCAAGATGAAGTGATTGTGAAAGGAAAACTCTCGATTCTAGAAACAAATGCAACACCAGTGGTTCTCTGAATTAAACAAAGAATACAGTTGTGTGATCATATTAAGAATAGAATCTGATCCAAATTGAAGGAGCAGATGAAAATGTCTGCAGTTTGCATGACATGGTCAGGCAAAGAATTGGGATGCCACTTCAATATTTTACATTTTCTCTGTGCTATTTGTCGTAGACCCTAATGAATGGAAATAAGCTGCACTTTGGAGGGTTTTTTTGGGTTATCCAGACTTGTTGTCAAGCAATCCAAATAAGCAAGCAAACAAGCGAAGAATTTGTAGCTTTGTTTTTGTCCTTTCAGAATGTGTTTCCAGTAGAGAATCATTCATTTTTGAAAGTTTGTGCCCTCCTGCCCCCATCCCTGTTAGGGTGAGGATAGGACTGGTCTCTTTCTTCATGTCCTCTCTCACTTTCCATGGCCAAGTTTGTCTTCTCTGCAAAGCATTGTAACATTTTCCATGTCTAACTGATGTTACAACAACTGTAATTGTGGCTATTTTCCATTTGCAGAACACACAGAAAACAGGGCGTGATTATATCAACACAAAGAAGGCTCATCATGAGGCAAGTCAACGTCATGAAGTACAGCTACCAGATAGGCCCGCTCCTCCACCACCGCAGCAACCAGAACTTAAATTGTATGAAAATGTGGGACCAATGAGAAATATGGTAAGTAATGATGGTCAAGCAATGTAGAGAAGCTTCCTTGTCTGAAAATGATTGTCCCATAATAAAAACCTAATGCTGCTTTATTTGATATTCTTCAGGCAGGTGTAATGTTTTAATAACTTGTAGCCACTCTCAGAATCTTTCACTGTGGTCTTGGTTACAATTTTCTATATTTGTAATATGTTGAAAATATCAAAGCAACCACTAAGTTGGGGATTACGATGTAAAAAATAGGCTTTTGGCTATAAATGCAAGATGGTGTGAACAAATGTATGTATGGCATACACAGACCAGGCACAAGTGTACTGTTGGTCATTCAAGCGGTTGTTTGTGATAAGCAGGTTAGAACTGTCTGCATTTGACCTTGCCCTTTAATAAGCAATAAATCATAGAAATTGAAAAAAAAACATAACATACTCACTTTTAGGAATTTGCTCAGCATCTTTGAGTTAAATTATTTCTGTAAGATGGTCTCTGGATGGAGTTATTAGTGGCCTATCCATCTTAGGAATTATGTGTGAACTGTAGCACTGATTAATGATGGAATGGTAATTGCAGCATTGGCATACATGATTACCTGAAAATACAGTTTATAATGGTGATCCAAGTGACTTATTTTAGTGTTTGAACCAGGTCGTTACTCATACATTCAATGATTTGTACAATTCCCTTCACTACAGTTAACTGTTTTTTGTAATTTTCCTCCCTTTCAGCCTCCATCATCAGTAGGGCGGCAAAAGACAAAGACAGGAGGCAGGCGGTTCCTCTACCACCACCTCAATAACACATAACACTTTTTGTGTGCCACATGGGAACAAGTAAAACTATAGTATGGGATATGATTTAGACATGTAGCAGGGGAAGTATATGCAGCTAGCAGCAACTAACCAGGGCAACTCACAGTAGAATAAATCACAGAGCTATCAGCATGGTTGGAATCCATGTGTACAATACTTCTAGCAAGATTGGAGATAATGGCAGGCTTGTCAACTACGGCAACTTATAGTACAGTCATCATAGAACTTTTTGCCACATAGGATGATGATGATGGAAGTCATCCAAGTCATCCATTTGAAAACCACATCCCCTTTGAGCTAGTTTTAGCTATTTCAGATCCAACAATTTTCATCCAAAAATACAGGTATGGAAGATTTTAGATGTATAGTTTCCAATGCAGGCAGCAAATTGTATAATATCCAATTGAATTTGATCATTTTACGTAGTTGACAGCTGGATTTTAACATAAAATCCGCCTGGATCGGCTATAGTTCAACTGATATCAGGGTGTGTGGATTTCAATGGTAAACACAATGGTAAACACCATCAGAGGGCCACATAATATTATGTATGTGGGATAGCAAATATCTGTGCGTACCCAAGTTGGCTCTGATGATTGAGAATTAAATATTTTGCCTATACCATGTGTACTGCTGTCTTTGCAGTGCATTGATATTTTAAGACACTATGTTTTTATTTTTGAAAGGAGGCATATCATTCAAATCAGTCCACTCCAAAGAGATTAGATGTAAAGTGAAGTAACTCAGCCATGTTTGCATTCACTCATGGAGGCAGGGCAAAATAGTGTACATCTGCATAATTTATTTCGCCTTGCACCTTTGATTCAAAGTGTGTGCACGTTTGCATTCACTGTATGAAGCATTGTGCCAATAGCGCATGCTAAGTGCTGCATGTGCAAACGTATCAAGCTCCATTTCGGACATTTGCCGATGAATGGTGAGGTAGACTATTTTGGTCTCCATGTATGACAAACCAATATGGTGGATTTTATCATAACATTACACATTGGGCAATTCTGTGTCAGTTCTCTTTGCATCTAATCTCTTTGGTCAGCTCCCAAAGTGAAATACAAAATCTGCCTGTAAGGATATACTGCATTCTGACTTGGGAGAGAAGAGGGATGGAAACTTGTTGGGTTACATTTCACCTGACATGCTGACAATGGTTACAATCTTGCAGAATAGCTCTGGTTTTTTTTAATCAAATGAAAAGTCTGACAGTTCTTGTCAGCAATGAATCAGCTCCCAAACTTGTTTAACAAGGTCATCAATAACATTTATACAAATCATTTAAATTTTATGATGCATTTCGTTGTATTTGTAAATACTGCAAAGAAAATATGCTATCGCATGTGAAACAACATTTTTTTCTAAACAATAATTAATTATATAAATGAGATAATCAACTTGATTATTAGTGTGTTTAAGGATGAATGTTTTGTTAATTTGATGATAGTGATAATCTAAATACAAAGATTCACACCTGAATTTGAATTGCAGCAGTCCTGCACCTGTGCTCATAATCGATAAGGACACTTATCCCTTCATACTAATGATTTACTATTGTGTTTGGTCCTAAACATTGTTCATACCCGGCTGCTCAGCATAGCGATCACAGGTTTGTAAAAAGTATTTTCCAAGAATATTACATCATTATTATATCATGCCCTCAATTACATTACAGAACCCTTTTAAAGGTTGAAAAATTAAAAAGTATACCATATATCAAAGTCAATTGTTTTAATATGTGACCATCCACCACAACTGAGCCCGGATGTCTCCAGTGCCACTATTGAGATATATGCTCCATTGAACTTAACAATAAACAATAGGAAACAAAGGATTTATTGACTGTTTTATTGATTTTTCACTTCTTAAATGTCAAGTACTATAGACATGATATACCGTAGAAACCCGTCTATAAGGAATAGAAGCGACTGTGATGATAGCATATTTCACGCTAGCGCCCTCCACAATATTATATCATTATGGAATTTGAGCAAATCATTTACCGACACAAGCAGGTATACAATGTATTATTTTATCTTTATTTAGCATCTCACGAGCATAGCTCACTTGGCAAGGCATAAGACTTTGGTTCTTTAGATCGGAAGATGGTGAGTTCGAGCCTCATCACGGTCACACAAACTTTTATAAACAAAATATTGTTCAAACTTTTCATTTATATTATCTTGCATTTTCTAAAGACTCCTTTCGTGATCATTTTTTTTTCATATTTAGTTTAATTTATTCTATTGTTTTTCTTTATTATTTTCTTTTCTTTGTCTTTTTTCTTGTTTAATTTTATTTTTCTTTATTTTCTTTGATTCATATAATATTGGCAGGATAAGGAGAGGAGGAACTAAAGACCCATTCAGTGATTTGCTCATCCGGACGATCGTAAAAATCATCAAAATTCACCTTTGTCATTGTCATAGATGTGGTAACATAGCCTGCTAGTGGTTCAGCAGAAAACCGTGTGACACATAATATACATTTGGCTACATTTTATTATACGATAAATACTGAATTTATTAAACATGGTAACAAATATTCTCTAGCAGATCGGTTATACGATGGAACTGGTAGGCATAGGCCTATTATAAATTCGGGATATTAAATATCTTCCTGACGAGACACATCTGCGCATGTGGTCAAAGACGATTCCTTACTAGCCACAGACCGTCCGCTGGAATTAGTTGAACATGAACCATTCGATATGGCTGTTGGTCGGACCTCTCATCTCTCCACATCGATTGTGACCTATAATCCCGACATTGCCCTTATGAACTCACATCCTCCTGTTTTATTCAATACGCTGGCGAGATTTACGTAATAATCGGATTAACTACCATAGCAATAGGTGAAAACAATTTTTGAATATACCGCGTTATACACTGATACGTTAAGGCGGTACCTCTTCATTGAACCATATCATGCTGCACCTGTAAGATCTTTGAAAAGACCAGTATTGTATTCAATCTATGATTGCAGACATACACAGTACAGGTGATGAGTGTAACCTGCTTGTAGCGCAGCGATATGTTCAAAATTGTTTTCACCTATTGCTATGGTAATTAATCCGATTAATTACATAACTTCACCAGCGTATAATGGCCGAATAAATTCTGACCATCACTTGGCTTGTTGGATTCGTCTATACTTCAATTCGCTGTCGAAGTGACGTAATAATCGCAATAACTACCATCAAGCAGATTGCACTAATCACCCGCGTATGTCACCAAACATAGATTGAATACCACTCTTTTCATAAATACTAATCTTACATGGCGAGTGATTAGCATTTCTTTGACAACTATGGTTTAATGCATAGGTGCCACGTGAACGATGAAGTGCAGGGCTATATATTCGAAATTGTATTCATCAATTGCTATGGTAGTTAATCCGATTAATTACGTCACATCGACAGCGAATAGCCTATAGTATGGGTTCAAGTGGAACAAAAAATAGTGTATGTCCATTGCTAGCTATGGTAATTAATCATGTTAGTGTTTACATCACTACTTCGGTGAAGACAAGAGAAGTGTGCCTTCTCTACCAACGCCTGTGATATAACAGGTGCAAGCGAAACAAAATTGAATGACCAGAATAGTTTCCTTTGTCAGATGAATTGATTGAAGTTTTTGAAGACACTCTATTCTTGATGGGACAATAGATTCAAATATGGAATAATTATTATTCCTCATCTATTTTTTTTATTGAAAAAACTGCAATTGTGGCAACAGAACAATATTTATTTTGATTTCATTTCAAGTAGAAACAAAATCGTGCTTAAGCCAAAAACGCACCCTACCTACCATTCCTCAAGAATTGGGATGGCACAAAGGTGCAACATAGGTTTTTATTGCAAAGACGAGGACAGACAAGTAGTTACAACACATCTGTCTAACCGTGGGTTTCGCTATTATTTAGAATAAATGCTTTTACTAGTTTCTATAAAACCACAAAATTACTTAAAAAACTATTAAAAAACTAAAAAAAAAAAAAAAAACACACCTAAAATTAAAAGTAGAAAGGTAGATTTGAAGAAAGATAAAAAGAACATGTCAAAAGTTAAAATTAAGCGAGAATGAAAAAGCGGAACGGTGCCCGGACCATGCTCTCTTCAGCATGTCTTCAGTTCCAAAGTCTGACGCTCTATCAATTGAGCTATCTGATCCTGATATCTGAAACAGTCGTTATTATGTCAATACAATTGATTGGTGTTACAACATACTTAGATGGAATGCATAGCCACCCAGTGCCAGTATATATTTGCTCAAACTCCAAATACAACAAGCAACCAATTTTATTGAGGCGTTTCTTAGGTATATCCTTGTAGACGGGGTTTTACGGTACATCATTTTAAAGCTAATTTCAAGCAGAATATTTTGGTTGAATATCTCATAAATGATGATTGGCTACTTCAGGACTCAGTTGTGCTGGATGGTCACATATACCGTTGTGAATGTGATATCATCTGAAATTCTGCGACATTGTATGTGACATATTTTTGAGTTGTTAAAACATTTCATTTTAACATAGAGACTTGTATCAAAAGATAAGGCAGTAGGTACCCCAGCAGACTGAACCCGGCAGGGACTCCCTGCAGTAATAGGTCAGCAGGGCATGTCATTTATATTTTATCTGTTCTTGGGATGAACAGATGAAGGTTTCACTGCTTGGAAACAATCTGCCAAAAATAGAGTGATAATTTCTACTATATTACTAACTGAATGAGCAACAAGCTCTCAAAACTCATTAAATGTATAAGTGTTGCTTAATAAAAATATATTATAGGATTCTTTGTTTAAAATTCAATACAGAATTTGAAACTCTGATCAAATTTGATTAACTTATAAGAATAAAATTTAATCTCTGATTAAATTTGATTAACTTTTAAAAATAATAATTCTTAACACTGGTCCTGTTTTTGAAGTGTTGATGGGAAGTGTTGATGTTACACGCTTGGATCAGCGAAATTTCAAGCAGGTTATTTGCAATCAGGGGGAGGGGGTTGATATGGACGATTCAGGGTAGTGTCAGATGTTGGATTTGATGAGACTGAGAGTGAAAAAATATACCCCACTCATCTTTATTTCCAACTTTGCTGTCATATTGAAATATGTAAAATGTTATCAGTTTACCTATTGGATAGGTAACTTATCAATAACTTTTATTTATTTGTATTTGTTTTGAATTCATATTGACCATTTGTAACTGAATGGAGCAGCATAGAGAAATATATTTTGATATTTTTTTATGATTTTTTCTCAGAAAATATTCTAGTATATTATCCCACTGGCTTACAAAGGTGTATGATGGGATGACAAAATGTGTCACTGTCACATAAGTGCAAGAAGACATGTATTTATTTTTTGCTTCTGTATGTTAGTGTAATGAGCTTGCAAATGAATATGTTGTTATATAATGTGGAGTGGATTTTGTTGTGAAAGAGTATGTATGAAAACATAAAACAGCATTTTATGATAAACACAGAATGATGAAATTTGTAGCAGATATTTTGCTAAGTCAATTTGTAATGAATATCTGCTATGGGTAAAATAAATAATTTAATAATATTAAGAGTGTTTGCTGAGCTGCAATCAAGGAAACAAATGTTGGCACACTTTGACCATCTTGTAGTGAATTTCTGCCCCACTCCCCCAATTTAATTGGGGACAAAGTGATTGTGACATTGATGTGATGGTGGGGAAGGGTGAGGTACAGGGTGGAGTCGGTCCTTCAAATACATGACATATGTTTCACTCTCCTTCTTACTATTGGTATGGACACATCTGACTTCTTTTAGCAGGTATGCCAAATATTTTTTCATTGATTGTAGCTAGGGAACATGGGTGCCATTATCTTCTCAAGATCAAGGGTGATTTTCCAATAAATAAGAGTATCTTGTTTACAGTCTTATTTGTGATCTGATCATGCAAAATGTCAGCTCAAACAAAGTCCCCATTTTAATATTTCTAATATTAGTCAATTTTTAGCTTGATTTCACTGAAAATCCACTGCTTTAATTCAAAGTTTAGTCATCACAAAATCAAAGGAACTACATAGGAAATACTGACATTTCTCCTCATATCTACAATTGAGAATTTCTGACTGCCGACTCATTTTGCTTGATCACATCACATTTATTGGAATGTGATAGTGTTATTTTAAGCTGAAAAGAGTCATATGTGACCCTTATAAATGCAAGCAGATGCTGATATAATACATCAAAAGATTTTTACAGAATGAAGTTATTGATTTTTTTGACAAAATGAATGAAATTTTATGGTTTAATAGGCCTACTGTAAGTTATTAAGTTGTGGAATATTTTTACAGATATTATGTGTAGCCTGTTAAATCAATTGGAAAGCAAAGGTATCAATGAATTTTAAAATGATAATTATGTAAAATGCTTCTGATTGTGTACTGTTATACATGGTGATTTTTATATTAATCCCTACTATACACAGTTTGGAGGTTTAAAGTTCCAGAACAGTATTTTTAAAAATGTTTACTAATTCACTAGCATTTAATGAAATTTAATGAAAGACGCAGATTAAGATGTGCCTATCAACTTGATTTTTTCAATGAATTTATTATTATGTTTCTTTAATTTCCTGAAAGTGGTCTTTTCATATAATGTGGTGCATTATTTATACCTAGTAGTAGTAGATAAAATGATTACAGAGTTTAACTTCAACACTACACTTTTTTTGTCTCAAGTGGCACATTTTCACTAGATGACATGCTCTGAAGATGCTGCTCAATCTAGCGAAAGCATGTGAGTGAAAAGTAGTGTGTTTAAATTAAACTTGTTAATCATTGTATCAGAATGATTTGCACCCATCAGTTTACAGTGATGATGTATCCAATTACAACATTTCATCTACCTAATGTTTAGAATAAATAGATATAAAACTATCATTTTGATTATTACAAGAGGATCCAATTTTACATTTGGAAGAATCATGCTTTTGTCAATAAACATCCAAAACGGATGGGTACCAACCATTAATTATTCAGATTGCATGGGAAATGGTCATGTTTTCTCTTTATACTAATGTTGGTAAGACCATATTGGCAGAATAAGATATGATATAGCAAATATACCATAAATGTTCGCCTAATGGCGCCCCTGGGCTCCTTTGCCTTTGGGTAAATTTCATGTACAAATAGAGAGCTCCCTACCCTAAAAATCTCAACAAGAATTAAGGGTATGTGCCCTTATTTGCTGGTGGGATTTTTATGGCAGGGCACTTTTACTTTGTGGTCTAAAATTCCAGTTATCTCAAGAGTGCATATAGCGCCATTAAGCGAACATTTACGGTAGAGGGTTGTAAATTGAACTGGCATTTAACAAGAACCACTACATTTCAGAATTTATAGCATTAGCATTTAGTTGGAAAAATGTAGCATGTTGCTATGCAATAACAGATCAAATATGCCTTGCACATTGCTGCATAGTATTCCCTTCTTCTATTGGAATTATTGTATATGCATTAAAGTCCTCAAACAGTGACCTGTAAAATATAGATGCCAAATGATTGATATGTCTAGGACATCAAAGTTTTACCATAAAAGATGTTATAACTGATGTGGCATGTACGCTGTACAGTGTAGACCTCATAAAAACATTTATATACGATGTCATCTTTTTAGATCTTTTGAGCATATGCACTTCTGTATCATTTTTCATAATATAGCATTCCACTAGCAAATTGTGTAGAACTTTCAAATGAATACAATGTCACACATTGGGTTAGAAGGCAAAATTTCCATACATACACAAAGTAGGTTTCACATTAATCCTAACCCTGTGGTATCAGAAAACCCAACACCTGGTTGTCTCTCCTTGAGCTTGGAGGGCGCTGTCAACACATAGAACACTTTTAACGAAACCACCCTATTAATTCAACACAGAGTTGAAATTCTTATTTTTGAGATAAATATGTTAGTTTTATCGTGCTGATGTACTTGTGTTTTTAAACAAATGTCAGCATTAGTAGATTAACCATAATTCTTTTGCAATTGTGTGTAAGATAATTACCGATGTAAGGAAATTGAAGTGAATTGTCTGTAAAGCAACTAACAACAGTAAAAGGAGTTACTTTTGCAAGCAATTTTAATTTTGTGAATTTGCAGATGACATAAATTAGTAATGTTGGACCAACAAATTTTGTGAAAGAAACTTGTTCCACAAAACGTGTCGTGTTTTACAGTAGTTGAAAGTCTACTGGCTACTGCTACAATAATGTATATGATTTGTATTTGAGTCTTGTACTTTGAAGGTGCAGGAGAGTCTGAAGGGTCCAATTTATATCATGAGTGCACTGTGATATTAATTTTGATAGTTAATGAAGTAAATATCAAGACAAAAGGTCTGGGGACATTGTTGCATGTTTATTTTGGTCACATGACGTTGCATGGATTTTCTCTATAAATGTCCCTGGATCTTTTATGCTTGATGAAATTGTATGCAAAATAGGTATAGAAATGTTGCGATTTAGATGCGAGTGTTTGTGAAAAGGTCACTTCATTGTATTAGAGCCTGAGTGTAAAGTTGCTGTATCCCCCCCCTTCATGTGTAAAAGTTGCTGCAATGAAACCCTTGCGAAAAAGTGTCACTTCATTGAAGCCACTACTTGAAAATGTCCCTGTTTTGAAGCCATTGGGTGAAAGTGTTGCTGCAATGAAGCTGCTGCATGTGTGAAAGTGTTGTTCCATGAAGCCACTATGTAAAAGTGTTGATGTATTGAAACTCTGTGTGAAAATGTCCCTGTATTGAGCCCAATGTGAAAGTGTCACTGTATTGAAATCCCTACTTGAAAGTGTCCGTGTCTTGAAGAAGTCATTGCTGTATTAAATAAGCCCTTTCACAGTTTCAGAATCAAGGTGCATTGTGGTAATATGCTCAGCCAGTAAGAGAGATTAACATTGGGGACTCACCATATTTAAATGAGGGTGACCTTTACACTATGTAAAAACACTTCCTACATGTGTTTTGCATATTTTTTTCTTGCTGTCTTCTGAGCACTTGCATAAGACAAGAAAAGTATTGATTTACAAGCAAGAAACTGCTAGTGTGAAAACAGGAAAGTAAAATCATAGGGGAATCCCTTTCAGGCGTGGTTCATCAGACACATCAATGGAGGAGATTGGCTTGTTTATCTCTCAAATGTGACATGATCAAGGGGAATGATTCACATGTCGGCAATTTTCAATTAGAAGTTTTTTACATCATTTTCTGGCAGTTTATAAATGCTACATCTTGACGCAAACCCCGTCAAAATCGGACATCTGGTTACCAAGTTATGAGCAATTTATCAATGGCTGAAAACAATATAAAACTAAATCATTTGAACACTGTTTTTGCCAATATCTCAAAAACAATATTAGCGACATCCGACTCATTCCTCTTGATCATGTCACAAATAATGTTGATGCGCAGTCCGAGATTTCTGAAATTGCAAAAGTGCTTTATTGAGTTGCTGCGTGAAAGTGTGACTGCATTGAAACCCCTAAGTGAAAGCTGTCAGTTATGTTGAGTTGCTTGTATTTAATTTCAACTTTAAGGTTATTTCAGTGTGTGTATGCATGTACAAGAGAGCCTATATTTGTATTTTAGAAGTATTATTTTGTGTCAGTGTGTTACTACATGTAGTATCCCTTCTGTAGAAGACAAAATGGAAGTGGAGCTGCATGTGATAATTTTGATATTTGTGTGCATTTGTAACCCTGCTTTTGTGTTTTTTGTTGTGTAGTTTATGAGGGCTGATCAATCACAAAGATGTACTTAAATTGCTCATAGAAACAGATATATGAGTATTTTTTATAGACAAAGTGAGGAGTGTGAGGTGAGATACAAACTCAACTAAATATCCATAGATTTAATATTGTAAAAATCAATGTGTGGTTCAAAATAAGTCAACCCATTTTGAACTAATATATTGGAGGGCTGTTTATATCAAGTTTTGTCACATGTTTTACGACTTGTTTAGTACCGTGATGTAAACTTATTACATAAAGGCTTGTTGTATTTAATGAATCTGATCAAGTTATGAAATTACAAAATATGTTTGTAAGGAATTACTTCCAGGGGTAGCTAAGAGATGGATAACAGTAATAATGACAGTTAGGAAAGCACACATATCCTTATAGATGATGCTCAGGTTGCACATGCATAGAAAATATTTTAACTACCAATATAACAAGAAAAAACATTAAATTTAAGTAGGAGGAGTGCAGAGTAGTTGGCTTGTGCCGAGCATGGCTTGGGTCCTGATGGGACCAGGCTCAAGCAAAATGCTCAAGTCTGGGCTAAAAAAATCTAAGCATGCTGGCCTATATGAAAAAAAAAAAAAATTGAAGATCAAGCACAAGAAAAAGAAGATCACTCCCAAAAAATCATGTAAACAAATTTTACTGTCAGCTGTAGGTCAAGAGAGTGGACATTCTAATAATGCGCAATGTGATACGTCACAAAGGCTTGCTTGACCTAGAGCAACCGCATTCCACCTCTTAGCTAAACCTTGTTAATAATAACAGGTCTTGTAATGAAAAAAAGTCTTCCTGTATGATGATGTCATACCAGTGTAAAGAGGATAGTCACCTTCTGTAGATGGAGAAGAAGTAACATTAAATTGACAGTAAATTTAGACTTGCACTTTCTTAAAATATCTCATCCCAGGATGAGATCACAAGACTAAGGGTTGAAAAAGTCTGCCCCTAGTTGTGGTTTGCCATGGTACTCTCCCCATATCAACCTCACTAATACAGTTGGTTATACACCAGACCTGTAGTTATAAACTCACAGGAAAGTGGAAGTCTAAATTAGCTGTTTTCCTAGGATTGCAAATCATGTTGGTGCCTTCAGCATGTGATAGAGCAAGTCAATGCTAGAGTAGATGAAAGTCCAGAGTCTCGCCCTGTAATGGTTGTATAATACTACCAGTTGCAGTGATTAAAACCAACCACTGGTAGTGATTTATGCTGGCAGTGATTTATACAAATTCTCCCAAGAATATTTGTTCAATCAGTCTTGGCTACCGATTGTGTGTGGATAAATACTAGTGCTTGAGTATGATGGAGTATTAAGCTTGATGACTATAATTAGGCTGGCCGAGTGCAGATCCGTCGGAACACGCTTTTCAATACGGAATAAACGCTAACCTCATCTTGACATTATCCAAGCAGCAAAGTTCATTTCCCATTGAAAAAGCGTTATCCGACGGATCTGCAGTCGACCATTCTGAATATGTTGCTGTAAACCTTTGATGTGCGCATACTACCATGTTACAAAGTCAGAGCTAACAACGCATACAAGTTCATTCATAAATTTCTACTCGGCAACAGCAGATTGCCAGACAGACAAGTGCGTTTTGACGCGATCTACGCTCAAAATACGCCCTCGTCAAAATTTCACAGGTTATAGTGACTTGTTAGTATGATACAACCATTTTGCCAAGCTTGATATATGACCTTACATTCTACATGTATCATTATCTTCTGGAGGTTTAGTTTTTGTTAACTAGTAATATCTCCATTCCAGGAACTTCGTAATTTTTAGCAAACCTGTTGCTTATATTGTAGTAAACCATATAAAAATGCTGAGTTTTTGTATCCCAAACATTCCCTCCTAAAGGTATACAAATAGCTAAAATTACAATTTTGTGTGAATTTTTTTCTTAAAACTATGAATTATGTTAAATATTGGAGGTGACATGAAGCTAATATGGAGTAGGATGCAAAAACAACTGACCATTAAAAAAGACAAAAGAAAATATAACTGACGTTGAAAGTTGTGATTATTTAAAGGTCGTACATATTTTTTGACATTCCACAGAAAGACCATCCCAAAATAAATTGCCTTTTAAAGAACATTGTATCTGACCCAGTGGCGTAGCTGCCGGGTGGCAATTTCCCCCCTGGCAAAAATTGCCTATTTGGGCCCCGCCCCCTAGCGCAAGGAAAAAGGAGAGCGAGAGGAAAAAAGAGAGGGGGAGAGAGGGAGAGGAGGGGAAAGGAGAGAGGGAGAGGAGGGGAAAAGAGATGGGGGAAACCATACGATATGCAATGCCATACGATTATTATCAATTGGCCTGGCAAAAATTGTCTATTTGGGCCACCGCCCCCCTAGTGCAGGGAAAAAAGAGAAAGGAGGGAGAGAGAGGAATGCTAATTGCACAAAAGCACCTATAGGAGCAGTATATTGACTAAAATAAATAAAATAATAAAATGGCCAACCCAAAAAGAAAAGTCGAAAAATGTGGTCAAGAAGGCTGTGTCCGACATGTTTCTTGTATTGCATGCCCCAACCAAAAATTTTCAGTATCGACACAAAATTGGCCGATTTAGTCATTTACCATTGAGCTATTTCAAACTTAGGGCCGGATTTATCATTAGACCAGATGGGTACGGGTCCAGACCCCTGAAATAGCCTAAGGTATGTTCCCCAAAACACCATGTTTTGGACCAAAATATGGTAACATTGCAAAATTTTGCAAGAATTATGGCTAAAATTCATTTCTATTAAGACCAAATTAGTAATAAAAAACAATTTTTTTTTTTTTTTCGCGCAATTTCTTTGAAAAAGTAATAACCCAGTTTACCATTTTCCCTCTTGGGCCACTGTATTGCCAAATTAACTTATTTCCTTTGTTTTTTCTTTTTCTTTGATATATTTGAAAGTGTACTTTTCATTTCGATGGGGGTGCGTCGCACCACCCGCACCTACCCCCATTTTTGTTTGGTGGATTTGGGACCCGCCCCATACAGGCTTGCCCCCGCTGGAAAAAATCCCAGCTACGCCACTGATCTGACCTAGTTAACACCCCACCATATTAATAATAAAACAGCATTTATCCACGCTTTCTGGATACTCACATCCCTCAAAGCTGTAAGCCCCCCCCCCTCCTTCCGAGAATTTTCTTTAACTTGCACCTGCTTAAGCGTCCACTTTTACTGTTAGCATGCATGGGGGAGGTATTCAAAGGAAAACCATATCAACCTGTGATGGCTGGGATATTTGTTTACAGTTCTTATTTCTGTGAATAACAACATCCTGTTTAGCCAAATGACACATCTAAATTATCTTTCAGTTACCACTAACTTTTTTTTTTTCAAAATTAGGGTAGGGAAAAGTCACGGAAAGGGGCCAGTTGTTGTCAGCTCCTTACATAAGGGGTTGTTCATTCATTCGGGTATTGTTCATTACGGTGGATGAGAAAGTATTTTCCGTAAGTTGAAAGTCATTTGGGTTAAATGGATGGCTGGACAGTTAAAAATAAGATTCACCTTCAAAGGGTGTATGAGCTCACAAGGGAGCCATCAGCCATCCAGTACCTCCTTCGACTGGCCAGTAAGGTCGAAGTAGCAAAGATGGCGTACGAACTACAGAAGTGGTCATCGGCATTTTCTGCATTCTGGCAGGCGGAGGATCCTGTTTTTTTAGGACAACGGCTTGCAGAACCTTGTCATATATGTGACATTGCTGGAAAGTAAGTAAGTAATGTAAGTATCACCAACATGCATCTGTGGCAAGCATGGTGAGTATGCCACAACCGCCAAGTAATTATGACTGCACAACTAAGGACAAGGCCCTCAGTCCCCAGCAGCTTTCAAGCCACCAACCACAGGAGCGGTACGAAAAATGAGAGAGCAGAGGATGCTAAGAATCTCTGGGTTAGGACAGGCTCCCTAAAGGAATTGACCTTGGGAACATAAAACGGAAGGTCCCTACTGAGTGATGATCGATTCGGCGAACTAGAGAATGAACTAGACAACGTAAAATGGGACATCATTGGACTTGGCGAAGTAAGACGAAAAGGAGAAGCTTTATATGAATACAATATACTACAGAGGCACAGAGAAGGGTGGTGCTAGTGGAGTAGGATTCATCATAAGAAAAGACCTCACAGCTAATGTCTTAAGCTTTAAGGCAAAAAAAAAGCAAGTTAGATTTTTTTCACTTTTCAAAGAAAAAAAACCCAAAACACCTGGAAAAATCACAAAAAAAATAATATAAAACACTACTGGAGTAAACATATTTACACATTTACACACAACAAACGAGCATAGTGAAAAACTACTGGAGAAAACATCACACATTTTTAATCCCTTTTTTAATATGCAGGTTGAAAGGGGATCATAGATATTCTTGAATATGAAGAAATATGTTTTTTGTGTGTGTGTTGGAGAGACCCACTGTAAATTCCCATTCCAATTTGCAGCAAATTTGTTGTCATTTGAAGACATGGATCTAAAAAAAAACACATTTTGCATTTGACTTTTTTGACTTGCTACAGGAAACAAACATGTTTTTTTTGGCCTAAGAGCACTTCTGATAGAGTGGCACAGATAATCATCAAGTATAAAAATAACAGAAACTGAGAATCTTCCAGATCTATATGCCAACCACAAGCCATAAAGATGATGCAGTTTATGAAGTATATGAAGAAATCAATGGCCTTCTCAATCAAGACAAAGCAAGCCATACAATCATAATGGGAGATTTCAATGCAAAGGTGGGAAGCCAGAGAGCTGGAGAGCAGGTAGATGGCAAATTTGGCATTGGTGAAAGGAATGACAGAGGAGACAAATTTCTAGACTTTGCTGTCAACAAAGGATTTAGAATCATGAACACATTCTTTAAGAAGAAACCTTCTCGGCAGTGGACATGGCGAAGTCCAATTGGCACAACCAAGAATGAAATTGACTTGATCCTCTCAGACAAGCAACACATTGTTACAGGTGTATCTGTTCTCAACAAATTCAACACAGGCAGTGCATGACCACAGATTAGTAAGATCTAAGATCCACATTAACATGAAACTGGAAAGAGCCAAGCTAATGCGCAAGAAGATAGCCAATTTGAACCTAGACACGCTACATCAACATTGACTAGAGTTCCACTTCCAGTTAGCCCTACAGAACAAGTTTGATGCACTGGAAGATACAATGAAGTAGTGTGATCTTACTGAAAAATCCAAAGCCATTGCAGAAACAATCAATAGCTGTCAACAGGGGCGTATAGCCAGCCCTCTTTGCCAGGGTGGGCAAGGCTCAAAAAATTTTCCCCCAGGTTAATAATTAAATAGAGCGGAGCAACCACTGGTGTGGGGTCGAGGGGCCCGCTTTAGGGCCCCTGGTGGGGGTCCAGGGGGCGAAGGCCCGGGAAGCTCATGGGTTTTGGGCATTTTTATACCATCAGATGAAGCATCCTTGCATACATTTGTAAAAATTTTGCAATGTCAAAAATATTAAGTTTTTGATTTTAGAATTATCTGAAAGGAAACAAAAATTTATTAACAACTTAAGAACAATACAAAATAAAACAATACTGATATTCTTGAGTGGATTTAACAAGTTAACAAGTGGATTTAACATTCACTATTACATTCACTAAATTATTTCCCCCTTCTACCCTTCAATTTCTTCCCCTTTCTCTCATTCCTTCCCCCCTCCATTACACTCACTTAAATTACTTCCCCTCAAATCACTTTCTTAAATTCTCTGTCTTTCTTCATATTCTTCAATTTCTTCCCCTTTCTTACACTCCTTCCCCCTGTGCATGAATTGCTTCCCCACAATAAACATGCAAGTTGTTGTTTTTCCCTCTTTCATTCCCCTTTCCCTATTCCTTCCCCCATCCCTCTTAGGCTTCCCCCGGATGCTTCCCGTTTGTTTTTTCATTTCCCCTTTCCCTTCTTTCTTTTTTCCTTCTTTCCTTTCTTTTCCCCTTCTTTCCTTTCTTTTTCCCTTCTTTTCTTTTTTCTTTCCCCCTTTCCTTTCTCTTTTTTCCCCTTCTCGCTCCAAAATTTTCCCCCAGATTTTTCCAGGGTGGGCAAGTCGCCCACCCTGCCCACTGGAAAGGAAGTGAAAAAGAAGGAAGACAAACTCTTAGAAACCACTCTAAAGCTTCTCAAGAAGAAGTAGGAAATAAAACAGCAAACCAACAGTCAGAAAATAGAGCACTCGGAAGTATGTAAAACCATCAGGAAACGAATGAAGGCAGGCTGAAGTTGCAAAAAACAAAACAAAACATAAAAAAGCAAGCATTAACACTTGGGAGATCACAGATGGTTGCCCTGCAAGATGAGGATGGGGAAGTAATAACAGACAGTGATGGAATTGTAATGCGCAAGAAGACAGCCAATTGGAACCTAGACAAGCTACATCAACATTCACTAGAGTTCCAATTAGCCCTACAGAACAAGTTTGATGCACTGGAAGATACAATGAAGGAGTGTGATCTTACTGAAAAATCCAAAGCCATAGCAGAAACAATCAATAGCTGTGCCAGGGAAGTAGCTGGAAAGGAAGTGAAAAAGAAGGAAGACAAACTCTCAGAAACCACTCTAAAGCTTCTCAAGAAGAGGAGGGAAATAAAACAGCAAACCAACATTCAGAACATAGAGTACTCGGAAGTATGTAAAACCATCAGGAAATGAATGAAGGCAGAAGTTGCAAAAAAACAACCCCAAAACCAACCAGTGTGTCCTCCCAGCCATGACATAATGGCTCAGAAACTAGGGCCATATCGACTCGGAGAATGGAGCAGAAGTTGAGAGTGGCTCAACACAGTATGGAAAGGAGCATGCTATTGATCACAAAAAGAGAGAAACACAGAATCATGACACAGGTCACCGATGTCATCCAGATTGTGAAACAAAAGAAGTGGTCTTGGGCTGGTCACCTAGCTAGAACATCAGATGAACGATGGACCAAACTGGTTACAGAATGGATACCTAGAAATGGTACTAGACACTCAGGAAGACAGAAAGTTAGATGGAGAGATGAAATTACAAAATTTCTTGATATAACCTGGATGAGAAAGACGTGGAATAAATCAGAGTGGCGTCATCATGGAGAGGCCTTCACCCTGCAGTGGGTCGACGATAGGTTAGGATGATGATGATGAAAGGGGTAGCCTACATTCACACGCATGTGATCTCCACTCGGACATTTACTATTCCCAGTGTTATAGGCTGACATGGAAAAACTGAGCCTAAAGGGCAAGGGGATAGGATGATCCACAGAGGGCAGCTTCCCCGTTTGGCTACACCACGAACTGTCACAGGAACGAGACTTGTTGTGCATGGGTCTTGGCTGCACACATACCGTAAAACCTTGACTACAAGCATATAGAGCACTTTTGATGAAAACTAAATTAATCCAGGCACCATCCATCAACAAAATTATGATTATGGAGTTTGAGCAAAATACAAGCATATACAAACAAGTAGGCCTACTATCGTAAGACCAGTCTATTGTATTGGCATATTTACGGCTGTTTCAGTATTAAAAATTTATGAACCCCCACCACCGATACACCTTACCCCCTAAACAGGCTAAAATTGTATTGAAATCAGTCTTTTTGAATAAAATAAACACACTGTCTGTGGTCATCTTGTGGCTCCCTACATTTTGGTCATCAAAAATTTGATGACTGGGTGTTTTTTTCCCACCACCAGATTCAGGTAGGGCCTACAGGGTAGGCCTAATAAAAATGGAAAAAAAAAGACTAGAGCTATAAAAAAATAAATAAATAAATGACCCCCCTCCCCCTTTTTTTTTTTTTTCTTTCCAAATATGTGTAACCCCCTGATATATTTGGAATTTGGGACCCCCCTCTTCTGAAGTCCCCAATAATGTAAAATATTTATGACATTTCTATTTTTTGAGTAAAAATTTAGCAAAATTGTTCAAAAAATGTGGTCATTGCTTCCTATAAAGTTCCTTTTGTCATGGTGTTTTAGAAGTTGTCCTATATTTTTTTAGAATATGTTTCAGAAAAAAAAATGGGTTTTTAAAATTTTTGTCATTGCTTGCGTTTGTCCATACGCGGTATAGAAGGCAAAAAAGCTCCCCATCCACTGTTGATTAATAAAAATAAACTTCAGAAGTTACACCCCTATTAACAAAATCGATTATTCTGAATACTTTTTTTTACCCGAGTATGCAGGTACGTACGTTGTAATTGGTCGCATATTTATCCTTGACAGATTATTGACCAATGATACGTCTTGTTACAATATGCTGCAGCAGCTGTTCATTTCTCCCTGGTTTCCGTTGAAAACATATCCGAAAAGGAAGGGTGGTGGACGGCCACAAATAGGCAAGTATTGGTGAAAGCAAACAATAAAAAAGTGAAATTTCATATCAGATACAAGGAAAAATCCATGTTGCTACGTGCAGTGTTAAATTTTGGTAATGTTAGTGTTAGATATTATTAGAAACTTAACTACAGTATGAGCACTAAATATTTGGGCTGCAGAATTCGGAAGCTTTCCGTCAATTTATCGTTCAAGTGCTCGAGTTCTACTTCTAGCTACGCCGGTACTATAAAAATTTTTTTATCATGTACATCGTGGAACATACTCTTTGCGTGGCTGTGTGTAGTGTTGTACGCAGATAACCTATATAATATACGCGTAGTAGAGTAGCGGTATACACTCGCGGAGTAACAAGCATTCCGAAATTCAGATTGAATGAACAGTATCAGTAACACAGTCACAGCCTGACATAATGTGACAATTTTTTGCGTACAATGCACGATGTACACCAGCGTGTGCGACCGTGTATGAATGACGTGAAAGTGAAGCCAACCATGGCAACGCTCTCGTGATTGGTTGGTATTGTATCAAAGGTCGTGTGTTCGTGTTGTAGTTTGAAATACGCGATATACGATCGCGGTTTGATCGAGTACATTTGTTGAAAGCTGCGTTTATTCAATTGTAATTCTGACTGTAGTTGAATGTTTGTTTGTTTGTTTGTTTGTTCCACAATGTACATGAAATGAATTAAAGCCATATTTTAACATTTGCTTTCAATATTTTTCTAAATTCTGTTTTTTTACACGGTTGTACTATACGTTACTTAAAAACTAACATGCCATGCAAAAATCAAGACTTTAGGTGCTGTAGTTTTGTCAAAATTCACGATTTTGAATAAAACGCAAGAACCGTCGTTTTATTATTGTGATGGAAATATTATAGCTAAAATAATACCCGGTAGTTTCTCAATATGATGTACTGCGTGCACTGCGTAATGTCACAAGTTTAGTGGAATGACACAATAGCGCGATCGATTGTGTACGCACAGGAAATGCAGCGCTACCCAAAGCGAGTGTGGTAGGCGTTGTACCCCAAAGCAATTGTCATTGCGTGCCTAGTGAGCTCTCATGATTAGTCAGTGTCTGACCGATCATGTCCTTATCTGAATCGGCCGATTGGCCGATCAATTCCCTCTTTGATCTGCCGATTCGATCACCGATTACCAATGCCCCAATTGTAAATAATGGCTGCCATCGCCGGGAGTACATTTCACCTGTATGTTGAAAGGGTGCTTGTACGCAAAGTATAACCATAATTATGTATGCTCTGAGCACAAAAACACACTCCCGTATTCATTTAAAATACTTAATTTGACCATGATTATTCCAAGTTCAATTTACCTTTTCCCCCTGATGTCCGAGTCCGTCTAATCATTCGATCGCCCCATTTTAATATTGTGTTTACGTTCAAGTCAGTGTGAGTTTTGCACACGGCCCGTAGCTCTCTCCAATCTGACACGCACATGTTTAACCCGGAAGTAACTACAATTACGTACGGCGTACGTACATGAGTGTGAGTTTTGCACACAGCCCGTAGCTCTCTCCAATCTGACATGCACATGTTTAACCCGGAAGTAACTACAATTACGTACGGCGTACGTACATGTAGATGCGGGGAATTACGTGATTATCTTAGCTGCGTGCCTGAATCAGTGAATCCCGGTATGATTATAGGTTTATCGCCTACAAACAGTGTCCGATTTACAAATTTTTTCCTACCTGCACTGGTGCATGTAGCCCAAAATTTCTACATGCACAGCAAAAAGTGTACATGCACCTAAATTAAAGCAAACATAAAATCACACTGAATCACGATCATTGTCAGTTAAGCTTGTAATAATATTCCCGGCTCCACTGTCATTGTCATTTTTATGCCGATCACTCGCCGATTTCTTAGCCAAAACACTGGGTGCTGTGGCTTCATCTGTTCTAGAACTAGTCGCCGACGAGGTGGCCGATTTCCAGAATGATGCAAGTGTTTTTTGAGGTATATTTCCTTTTTTGCTGGACATTATTATGATTATTTTCCGTACGTAAACAAATATTTCCCACGTTTTAAATTCCGGTTCTTTTTTTTCAATGAAATGAAAATGACAGCTTCTACATGTGCGAGGGTATCGGAATTGGTGGATGACATCCAACGCTTAGCCCTTCTAAGAGAAGTCATAGTCTCGGACCAGACTGTATGTGGCTATCTCGAATGTTCGTTAGGATCGACAAGTATCAGACCGATGCAAACTGGCTGTGTAGAAGACTAGGGAAGTCAATGAAAAAAAGTGACAGTTCTCACGTGATAGGGGTATCGGGAATTGTCAATTGCGCGACGGCGCCAGCCCTTCTAATGAAGTCAGGATGTTGCACTAAAAATAGTTGGGTTTTTCCAAATCGGACTGACTGCTTGTCATCGCTAGCGCTAAAATCGTACATGCACGCGTGCAGGCAGGTAGTTAAAAGCTGCATGCACAGAGGGAATGTTACATGCACTGGTGCAGGTATGCAGGTGGTAAATCGAACACTGCCTACAAAGCTTGATTTTTTGCTCAATTTTGCTTGATTTAACTTGTCCAATTCGAAGAAACATACCAATAAATGAATACTTGTTAAGCTTCAACAATTACTTTCATGATATTGGGTGATCGGTGCATTACATCGGCGGATGAAGGAAAAATCGGCCGATGCAGATCACTATCGATAAGCTAATAATTGGTCCGATTCGGAAGCTACCGATCTGATCAGTCAGTCTCTACTCATGATCGAGAAACTATTATTTTAGCTATAGTCTAACACGTACACAAGTGTTCACATCACAGTCCGTACACGGCGTGCGGGATGGTACACACACATCAAAGGCCCGTGCAGTAGCACAACGAAGTAGTGACATGCATAGACGACATCTGTGCTGGTAGTAAATTTCAGTTTTCTTTGCTTTACAGTTGTCCGGCGCAAAATTAAAAGGGGTCATATCTGACAGTAAAAAAAGTAACATTTTATGGAAAAGAAATACTAATCTATTTTTTATGGAAATGTTATAACATGGCTTTAATAATAATTTTTCTATAGTTGTCCACATCCAACTTTTCACGTATATACATGTACCACCTGTCTCCGAAAATTAAATGAACCTGACTTTCCTGTCCATCAAACAAATTCCTCATAGCCAGTGTGCATTGGGTATTTTTAGTCAGTGGGAGTGGTCTATTACGTAGACACACACAAAAAGTTAAGTTCCATGCCTGGGTAGAGGATAGTCAAAATAAAAATTCCTATCGTTTATTCTCTAATTGTGTAATTAACTTACGAAGGAACCATCCAAGTTACACAACTGTGCATTAATCATAGGAACATTTCCAAACCGCATGATAACACTTGTTTCTCCTCCCCTGACCTACCAACAAAAATTACTCCCCCACATCTATTTTGTCGACAGTGATGTCTCTTATCGACTGTCGGAAAAATCTCATTGTCAACAATTTTATTTGGCGACAGTAGGTCTGTCGATAACAAGCCTACTCCGATTGAGAAACAAAAAATACATTTTATGCAGACTTATGCAAAATTGCATGCATAAAAGATAAACAAATGCAGCAAAATAATGTAATCTTTAAAAATTTAAAACCAAAAAAATTTTGTAACATTTTATAATTTGACCTTGTTGCTGTTACAGCAGTCGTTTGGTGTCACTGAATAGAGCTGTTACATGTGATGTCAATGGCAGGCTTTCATCCCATCCGTAAACCTCTTCAGGAAACCATAATGCCACAACAATCTAACACATGTCGCCACAAGACCAATCCATCTAAAATGATGACAACGAATGAGATGAAACTGATGGCAAGGCGTGGAAATAGGCGTGGTCAATGTCATGTTGATGAACACAACAAGTTTTCAAATCAAAGTGCAATCAGTAGTGCAAATGAACAGTGTGAAAATAAACATTTTCTGGACAGCGATATTGGTAACAAAGATGAAAATGGTAACTTTGTAAAGAACATATCTACCCAAAGTTTTATGGTCGCATTTGAAGGTGACAGAAATGGTGAAAAGGTGAAAGGAAAAAAGGGAAGTGGTAGCAGTCTTCAGGATGCCTTTCTTAAATTCCGTATAGCAAGACAGGTAAGACTTTTCTTGTAAATTGACACAAATTTGGACAGGGAGTATCTTTTAAGGTGGTACTACACCCCCTGATAAATTTTGTGACTCATTTTGCATCTTTCTCAAAAAATAACTATACACTGGTAACAAAAGTTAGGGGCAAGGAATCCAATTACTTCACTGAAATTTCAGTGTTTCAAGACAAGTGGTTCATTATAGAAATGAGGTACATTCTAGCGGTACCTCTTTTCTTATCATAAATAACGTACCACTTGCCTTGAGTCACTGAAATTCCAGTGTATACTGGATTCCTTGCCCCTATAATAATTAAATGTACATAACTTTTGTTACCAGTGTGTTATTATTTTTTTAGAAAAATGCAAAAATAGTCACAAATTTATCAAGGGTGTAGTACAACTTAAAGAGGAGGGGAGAGTGATTGCTCCCCTTCAGCTTCCCTCTAGAAGGGAGTATACATGTGCTTTTCACATGTATGTCCAGTACACTAGCTTCTAGAGAAGTACAGCACTCTTTTGCTCTGATTGATGCAAGCGTCCTGTCAATGAGCGACCAGAGTTGCAAGTTTTCCGGTTTTGCCAGAATTCCGGCATTTTTAACAAGGAAGCCACCTTACAGGTATATGCAAAGGTAATTGCCTTGCCAATCCGATTTTGGCTGTGGTGCTTAAGTACCCTGTTAATTTAAAAGCATTTGTCAACACTTTGTGGCCTCTGTGTCTCTTGTTTGCCTTTGCCCAGTAGCCTTGATGATGAGATTTGCTTTCAGGACATGATTTTGTATTTCACAATTATCAATATGTGTGTTGTGGTGAAATGTGGGTGAACCACAGAATTAAAACCAGAGAACCCAGACTCTACTGCCATCTTAATACCCGCATGGAGCAAAATTGGGGCTACCGGTATTCGGTTTCGCTCGGTCCGCTCAGAATGCACTTGAGTCAATTGTTGTCATGTGAGCTTGACATTGCATGTACTAGATGCAACCTGCACACAATACCTATTATGCTTCAGATAAGATGCAGAATTGTTTTTGTTTGTTTCCGCGTACCATCGCTAAGGACCAGAATACCTCCAATTTGTGCCCCATACATGTAGCTGGGGCGTTACTGTATGTGGCAGTATCTGAGACTGGGTTCTCTGGTTTTAATTCTGTGGGTGAACCCTTTTTTCCTTCCTTTGAACCAGAGGATCAAATGGTGCGTTGCAGGCGTGTAAGGTAAGTTGGGAACATATCCATGACTATTGGTGAAGTGTCAAGTACCTAAACAGACTGGGAAACAGTGGGGGGGGGGGGGCAGGGGCCATTTGGCTCCCGTAAAGCCCCAAAATGCCTCTGTAAAGTAAATACCTGTGACTAGGGGCCAACTATTTTGTTCAAACTGGCCCTGGCCCTAATGGTCATTTTGACTATCAGAATTGTGCATTTTGTTCATAGAATTTAGGTTATTTCTTGCATTCTTTGCCTGTTCATCTGGTTAAGGCATTAATCCATTAATCATAACATTGTCGAACATCAGTAATTTTCAAAATAGCTGCTGGTTCAGTGAAAATAGCCACTGGTTCAGTGAAAATAGCCCCTCCTTCCCTGTAAATCCTTGTGAACCTATTTTTTTACAAAGTAGCCCCTTGCCCAGCACTTCTTTTTCCCCAGCCTGTACCTTAAATATACAGTTGTACTGAACATGATATGCTACCATGAATAGCAGGGTTTTATACTGCCATAAACTTCCCATCAAAGTACATATTTAACACTGTTTTGGAAAAGCATCATGCATGCACGTAGAACTCATTTCATGATGAGTGTTGATGACACAGACACTGCTCATGTTGTACAAAACTGGTACCGGTACTTTGAATGATTTGAGTTCATCATTTCTGCAAGTGTAAAACATGAAATTTGGAAGATGCTAATAATATTGGTTTACCAGGTTTTCTTGCTCATGTATCAAGAGACAAGCACTGTCCAGCTTCTATCCAGCTTGCTCCCCATTAAAGACCAAAATTGACTTTTGTTGTGTATAATATAAATAGGAATTTAAACATGATGTTTTTTCCTTGTAGTACCCCCCGCAAGTAGATAACCTGCCTAGTTGATGTGAATTGTGACTGGAGCCATCTTGTGGTGTATTTTAGTCAGGCTATCAATATAATAATTATTTTTGCACCAGTTGTTACATCTCTGGTTGCGTGTGATGTAAATGAGTAGGTGGTTTTTGGACATTTGTATATTATTAAAGATTGAAAAATGAATCACTAGTCCATGCATATTATCTGTTGTTACTTCTGTACACAATACATACTTTCATTCAGTTTCCCTGCATTCAAATATTTTCTGAAATTTAATCTAGTGAAACAGAAAATGTTAAAGTTGTATAACATTTTTATTTTATTGATCATCATAGCTGCACGTAGGATAGAAAAAGGACTAATCGGCATATGAATTCATGTTTACCTTAGATGAATGCAACTTAGCATGAATGTTGTACATACCTCTATGTCTGGGTGTGCAGTGGTAGGGAAGAACAGTTAATTCTCTTAATCTTAGTCATGAGGGCAGTAATGTTTTCGTTGTGACGGTGCTATAGAATTGTTTGATACATTTTACACTTAATGTTTGGTTTAGAGAAGTGTTACTATGGCAATTTTGATAGGGCCACATGAATCCTCAGTAGCATGTTTGATTCGTTAGAGTTTGGCATTAATTGTCCTTTCCTTGGGTAAGTGTCCTTTTCTTGTGTTTAGTCCAATCAATTAAAATGGAATGGTAGTTATTGCTCACTGAAGCTTACTGTTCCAGTACAAAAAAGTTAACATTTTAAATGCCATAGAAATTTTGAGCAATGAGAATAGACCCAATGTGGCAGTGAACTTTAGAGCAGGCCCGACAAAAGGATATAAAGCTCACATTTTCCAAAATTATTTTGGAAAGCTAAATTTCTCTCTAAATGTCAAACTATCCAAGAAATTTCAAACTAGTACTAGTATACTCTATTCAGTCTATCAAACAGAGAAATATTCAACCCTCCATTCAGTTGAAAAAATCACATGTTCATTTGCAAACTTGATATTAGTCTTGCTGAAAGTTTTGGGTAGCATACCCTCACATTTACAAAATTCTATAAAATGTTGTAATGAATTGAAAATGGATGAAATCATTCATGCTTTGGATGAATTATTGGTAGAATTATTACCATGTATAGCTTGCATTGCAAGGATCACATCACTTTAAATGCCCTGTGAATATGAGTGGGTGTCTATTTGTGACCTGTCTCTTTCTATTGCTGACATCATGCCCGCCTACACACAGGATAAGGTTCATAGGTTGCAGCTTCTGAAAGTTGGAAGTACATGCATAATACCTAGAATAACTACATGTAGTTTGTAGTTACATTGTGCAACCAGATAGGCAAACTTTGAAAAAGTAGAATTTGGTTGAACTGAGGTGGTATCCAAACAGTGTGTTTATAGTGGAGTTCAAATGTTTTAGGCTATACCATGAAAATTGTAATTTTATAGGAAGTATTTAATAATTTATACATAAAAATATTGCTGGGACTAACCATGAACGATATCCTGGGTTTATCTGACATGTCAGATTATGTTTGTTTACCAATGTTCTCCTTTGAAATGAAAAAAAAAGTTGTATTCATTTCCAAGCTCAATCTTGAGCAATACCATTTTTCCTTTTTGGTGAGACAGTGCTGTCAGCACAGCATTTGAGCGAATGCTCGCAATTTGAAGCTGTACCTGATGATATGTGCACTGACGTCACTGCTTCAACAAGGTGAAAAGCTACCATCACCAAGTTATAAAAACAGGTAAAATCTGTTCCAACTGACCAGCAGGAAACCAAAGGATACAACAGTGTCACACTAGCAATGGATAAAATTAAAAACAGGGAAAATATGACACAACATCCAATGGGGAGTAACACAAAATATATAAACAGAGTTAAAAACCCGACGTTTCGAAAACACAAAACTTTTCTTTTTCAAGGAGTAAAAAAGGAGACCTGCTCTCAATATAGTGGAGACCAGCTCTATCACTCAGCAAGCAAGTCAGTAAGTTGTTACATACATCCATCACATCTATTCTGGTTAAAAGATCACTTGCAGGGCATGTAAACAGATAAAATCTGAAGAAGTTTCTGATTGTGCATGAAGCAATAAGGCGCCCCATGAATGTGTGCCAAAAATCGCCCCCCCCTTCGGCTGGCCAAAAAATTGATTGTTCTGTGAAAATGAAATCTTGCTTCCCACTCAAACCACAAAGGCAACTGTCAGTCTCTTATTGTGGATGCATATTGTTATTACACCCACTGCCTCAAAATAAATCATGTGCCCATAATGCTCTGTACTTGGACTCAAGTCACTGACAGCTCTCTGTGTACAAGTTTACAATATAGCACATTTGTAATGTACATTGTATACAGACCAAGAACTCAATGGTAATACAATACTTCCCCTTCCTATTCAATTTGTATTGATATTTGACCAGCAGCTAGGGGCGGTAGTACTCAGCAAGCAGATCAAGCAGCTCAGTAGAGCATTAATGACATGTTAATAGTTCACCTGTACTTTACTAAACACAGGAATGTCTTGCTCCGCTTGATCGTGAACAAAATATTTTTTATGTTTCATAATCTAATCATAATGTGATTGTGAAGCAAAATAACATTAATAATGACAGTTAACATGTTGACAAAGATGGAATAGATTATACTCTATGATAATAATTTTCTTAGTTCCCTAAAGTTGTAAACCCTTTTAGTTTTCTAATAGTAATAAAACATAATATTACTGTCTGATTGAAGAAGTTGGGATGTGCCATATTTAACCGTATTACCAATTATAAATAAGCATTAAAACTTCCCTTTCAGGGTACTCAAAATACAGCAGTTTGCCAGGAAAATAGATTTTAATTACAGCTTAAAACACATCAACATGACCAAAAGTTTCACAAACTTGTTCAATTGAAGGTGCTGCTGAATCCAACATGAAACTTTTTTTCACATCAGTATAAAACAGCATGTACCATTTATTCAGTTTATTCTTTCATGCATTAGGCTGTCTTTAATATTTTTGTCATGAATAGACATGCAAATTCTGGTTTTTGATATTATTGACCTTTAATTTCTACGATTTTTAATCTCAGCTTACATAATTATTCAAAATATTGATACTCAACTGGTCTTACATTAGATGGGTGTCTAAATTAAATGATTGTATATTCCTTGTTAAAAATGAAAATGAAATTAAAATCACAATGCCATTTATATGTGGTAGACTGGTCACAAAATGTAGATGACATTGACATTTTCCTTCCAATTTGCGTTATTCTTTGTACTGTTACATAGTTTCACTTAAAACAACTTTGCACAACCAATGACAACAAAACTTTGGGTACCATTGAAAGCTATGGAACCCAACTTTCTATAATCTAAAAGTAATGTGTTTCGATGGTCATTCTACTGTGGTGCATGTTGACAAATTGACCATACTGTAAGCTATTTTAAATTCAGTTAAACCCCCACTTTTATCCATATTTGGGTCGAGGAGTGTGGTTGAAGTTGATTACAGCTTGCAAGTCAGGTACCTACAAAGAGTGGTAGAGCCTACAGTTCAGATCTGCATTGAAGTACATGGCCGGGGGATGGTACAATTTAGTATCGAAGTTACGTAATGTTACTATGTCAATTGGATCACATACTTGAGTAATGAACTATGATCGAAACAATCACCACACAAAGTATATGGCACTTGAAGGCATACCAAAATAGCGTGATCCGGTAACCAAGAGAATTACGTAACCACTTCGATGCTAAATTGGCAGTGTGTCATACCCACCTAGTCCTGGTTCCTTAATTCCTTGACAAATATTTTTGATGTAATTTTATAAACTTGGCACCAGTAATAATAATATGAAAGTTCATTAGGGAAGAAAATTAGTCCCAGGATCAAGTAACACACATGTAGCTGATATCACTGTGGCCTAATGGTTAATATCATCATCAATTAATATATAACTAACAGATATAAAGTAGGGGTGATTAGTTCAAAATGTCTAGTGAGGAAGGCTGTGTGGGCTGTTAGTTCCATTTGATTTGCAATATGCAATGCATCAATTCTCATTACATAGATTCTATGTGCAATTACAAATGGCTCGGACTGGTGCCAGTTTCCATTTTTGCCACAGTTTTGAGTTTAACATCTAAAGATAAGCAATTACTCTTGCTTGATGCAAGTGATGTTCTTGAACCAAGACAGTTTAACTGATGTAATTGAATTAATTGGTATTATTTTCAGTTTATCCATGGTGATATACATGTAGAGCCAAATATTAATTGTAAGTAGAACATACTTGTCCTACTTGAAATTACAAATTGGCTCAGGCTGGTGCCAGTTTCTATTTTGCCGTAGCAAGAAGATGCAATTATGCTTTAAAATTGCTGCAGGTCTACATTACAAATGGTTTTTGTTCTAAATGGTTTTGCTCCATAAGTACTATATTCTGAATGTTTTGTGATCTGTGATCCGAATGGTCATTTCTCCAAAAGGTCTTTGAGTACCCCTGAAAAGGTCTCTCTGGGAAGCATACAGAGGAAGGCTAGAAATCCGACCGCCCGACCCAACTTGCCCATTTTCCACTTGAGGGCAACACAACAATATTTTTTTTTTGGCCTAATAGGTTTATTATTTGTAATCTCCATAGCAGCTAAGGTAAAAGATGTTGGAAACCAACCACAAATCTAGGTTTCAGTCAGGCAGGTTGTATAGTGCCTCAGGGGCGGCTTTTGCAGTCAAGTTCACCATAAAAATATGTGTGGGAGGAAACATTGCATTCCTCTCTTTCCCCAACACCTGATGAGCCTTTCAATAAAACTGGTCAAGGGTGAAGTGTATAGTGCTTATAACACATGCACGCATGCACACACAAATGCAGGCGCTGCACGACACCGTATATTACATGCCACAGGACTGTTGCTAGGCTGGGCTAAACATATAAACAAGATTTTTCCATATTTACCAAGAAGAGGTTAATAATATCAACTTGAAGTTGTAATCAGGTTTTTCATGGAGAAAAAACACAGAAATGAAACTTTTAAAGTTTGTTTAGTTAAAAATTGATAAGAATTTGGATTTTGAGAAATGAAACTGAAAATGATATGTGACCCCTCGCCACAACTGAGCCCTGAAGTCGCCAATCATCATTTTTGAGATATTCAACCAAAATATTCTGCTTGAAATTAGCTTTAAAATGATGTATATCATGTCTATAGTACTTGACATTTAAGTAGTGAAAAATCAATAAAACAGTCAATAAATCCTTTGTTTCCTATTGTTTATTGTTAAGTTCGATGGAGCATATCTTAATAGTGGCACTGGCGACATCCGGGCTCAGTTGTGCCGAGGGGTCACATATTATCTGCATTGAATTGGCGATCAATTTTTCCACATCCTCAAACATGAATAAAGTGAAAATAATTGGTAACCTTGATTTATTTTTAAGCAAAAGTCCACATTACAAGTACTAGTAATACTTATTTGACATGCCAAATCTTTGAGTGAAGACCCTGTACAGGATCTGCTCTATTGTTAGTTAAACTTTGAGAAATAATGCACTCAAATTTATTTGCTTCAACACAATGTGATTTTTTTTAAATTGCAGACTAGAATTACCAAAAATAAGTGCATGTAGGCTATAAAATAATAAAGAATGACTACAGAAATCAGAATGTACATAATGAATGAATGAAAACTAAAATATTTTGCAGACTCCCTTTTACAAATTAAGGGTACTGCTAACCGTCCAGCGTGTGTTATTTTGCACAAGAGCCTATGCACACCCTTGATGTTGAATGGGTATTGACCTTTTTCCCTCTATCCCACAATGCACTATTCCAGGGGGTATGATGTAGTTCATCAACCTCATAAATCGTGTGCATCCGATGGTCTTTGCCAGGCCTTAGCAATTATTTTGTCTTAATATGGGCATACTGATATCGTAAAGGCCATCGATGTTACTAATTATGCAATTATTGAATACACGAGTGATGCAGTTACGGAGCAATGCAGAACATCTGTGTAAGAGATTTTGTTTATGTTTTATTTTCATCTCCGAAAAAAAGTGAAACGGACGCCAACAAAATATCACTGCGTGTCCCGTCATTAGTTTTTCACCATTAGGTCTATAAAATATATACAAAGTTAGGTTTCAATAACAGGAAACTTTTTTTGGCGACGACACCATGTCAATAAGGCATAGAAATGTTGTTTTTTGCCCCCAAAAGGTATTAGTGATCGTGCGCCATTAATATCGTGATTATCTGGGATTCCTTTTTTGTGATGAAGGCACCAGCCGAAATGTCTGTATTCAGAATGCAATGAACATAACTCTGTACTCCCCGGGAGATGATGTATTTTACGACACTCATACCCCCTGGAATAGTGCATGATGGGAAAGAGGGAGAAAGGTCTATACAGGTGGAGAAAGGACCTTGCAAAAGATTATATGAATTTAGTACCCATTACTCAACTAATGTGCAAAAAAATTATCTACAATACTTTGTTTGGAGTCACTGAGAAGTTTTATCAGTCAAATCAACCAATCAATCAATCAGAATATTAAAGCATCAGTCATTAATTTCATACTTAAAATTACATTACTAATAATGTATTACTTCCATGATTAAATAGAGGTTGGGTATATTGACTTCTTGTCACACCCATAGGTGCACACCTAATTCAGTTTTCATACATATTTGTATTTCAGCTGATCCCCATATATTCAGACATTATACAACTATTTGGTCAATACTAATGTATGCAAAGTTTTGCCTGATATGGGTCACTGGGAGTCAGCCCTCTGCATCAGCAGTTTGGCAGTATGTATTTTAAACATAATGTTTTCATGTAAATAAAGTCTGCACAAGAAGTAACGCAGCTGTTATATACATACGCCTATAGCTTCAAAACAAATAAATATTTTCATAGTATTTCAGCATATTGAGGACGGATATTTATTTGCGCACATTTTGATACCCTATTTGTCCAATTTTGTTCAATATTAGCAACACAGCATTGTTTTGAAAGAAAAATACCCGAATTTAAAAGTTGCAGCTATTTGTATTGATTTGAAGTCAGAGCGAAGATAATGGAGGGTTTTACGTGCCATAATGCTTGTGTAATAACCATTGATCGCTGTAAACCGCAACTATTAAATTCGGGTATTTTATTTAAGCACTAGGCCTACTGTGTTGTTGATTTTGAACAACATTTGAAAAATGGGGTATCAAAATGCACGTAAATAAATCCTCCTTCTTTCTATGTTGAAATATTGTGAAAACAATTATTAGTTCTGAAGCTATAGGCGTATTTATAACAGCAACTTTTTGTGCAGACTTTAGAAGGAAACAGGTTTTGATAGGAGCTGTCTGTTGGCATCAAGTTAGTTGAAGTTCAGCTTTCTGTTTGAAATTGGTATGTGCACACACGTACACATACATGCATCTATTTATTACCTAATATTTTGATGAGAGTCTCATAAAAGAAATTTTGACCATGTACCAACCCCGCACCGGAAAATATAGAACCAAAATTTGATCAAAAACAATTTTTTGGGATGGGGTTAACTTTGATAAGGGATATGCCCGGGGGGGCACTCACATGTTAAGGTGGTACGGGTATGTGCGGCGGTCAAGGGTCCCTTTTTCAGGCTCTCCGGCAGTTCCTTAAGCCCCACATTTGAATCTAACCCAGTTCTTTGAGCCTCAAACTCTGACAATTGTAGCTCTTTAAGCTCAAATTTGGAAAAAATTTGGAAATTTTTAGCTCAACAGCCTATAATTTGGCCCAAATTTCAGTTCTTCAAGCCCCTATTTTGCCCAAAAATCAGTTCTCAGTTCCCAAAGTTCGGCGCTCTGCGCCGCACACCCCTACCAAAATTTAAGTTGAGTGCCCCCCCCGGGGGATATGAGACAAATCCCTGCTTATAATAGAGGGTCTTAGACCACCTGGGCTTTGATTTACTACTATATTTTTATCCCAACTAGAAGAAGGCCTAGATATTGAACATCAAGACAGCTATGTTTTGAAGTACGGCATAATTTTCGCTCAGAAAAATTGTTTTAAACATTGTAAAGAGAGGCATAAGATTATGTAATAAATCGGAAAGCACGGCTGAAAATCCTCCTTTCGCATGGTCAACTGAAGGAATAAAAGGGATTGCGGAGGGTTTGTTGTGGTGTAGGGGGACATACAACATAATTCTGTACTAGTCATGTCTCCTAACTGAGCTTCAAAAGTACATGTAAATATATCTTCCTAGGCTAAGCTCTTCTATGTAGTGTGGACAGATTTATCTTCCAAATTCATTTGAAGGAGTATTATTTTGTAAAATGTTGAAATTTACATGAAAAGTTAAACTTTACGATCGTAGTGGGTCTGCCAATAGAAACACACTAAATGCATAGACTCTGAAGACATCGAAGGTCTAATATTAAAGTCAAAGCATGAAGATAAAGTAGTTCATTATACCCTGCTCATTTCAAGATTCCAGCCAGGAGTGTTGGTCGGTACAACCAAGTACCATAGTACTTTTACATCAAGCACATTGTATCAGGTTGGTATTCTTGGAGCATACAATGTAGACCCCAGAAAAGACCTTGTGCTTTGGTGTGTTGTTGTTGTTGGTAGACAGTTTAGCTCCCTAGAGGATTTTACCTTGACCTAAATAGACTAGCCATGCCTTGAGTTAGTCATGACCTTTTATGTCCTTAGATTAAGGTCAAGACACTACCCTGGATGCTGGGGAGGACTCAAGCCTGCCTGGGGAGCAATGGAAGAGGCACATGCTGAGACCAATGGCAAGGTCATCAAGCCATACACGTCCACAATAATGATACAGGCATAAACCATGTGAATGTGAACAGTCTATGAAGAATTCATTGAAAAGGATGTGCAGATTTATAATTATATTGTGACCAAATCAAGGCTCATCAGAAATGGGTCAAAAAGGATTGGAAAAAAGGAGACATACCAAAATCTATCAAATCTGTTAAATACACCAGTGTGTTTCATTTTCTGAAAGGGGCGTTTATTGGAGGCACATTTTTGACCAAAAAAATCTGGATATAGCGCCTAATCATTGACGGACAAAATAGGATAATTACTTCAGCCATTTTGAAAGTTGGCCGATCGTGCATGTGAGTTTATCGGTACTATGTAATGATACCGAACATCATCACTCTGAAATTGTATGTGCATTTTCAAGCAAAAATAGTTCGTTAGGCTAATGACAATTCAAAGGTATAATTTCGCAATGAACTGGACAGAAGTTAGAAATACATAAATCTGAATTTAGATGATTTTTAGGTTATTTAGCCCCGCAGATCACTGAGTGGATCTTTAACATGAATGGATGTGCTGAGCCTCTGTTGATTAATAGCTAGCACAAAAAAAAAAGGGGAGATGCAGCTAATTCAGTCATAGATGATGACAGGAAGTTGATATGTAGGTCTCCATTCATGAACTCTTATTGGAGATGAGACAAATCAAATGTTATATTTAATATTGCTTATTTTTCTGATTTATTAAAATGAGATGGCAAGTGCTGCATAATTATTTGAAATCTTAAGGGATATGGAATGAGCATTTTGAGCATTTCGACAGTATTTTTTGTAGGGCATGAGAGCACATCAGACATATCGAATTGCATTCTGAATCTGAAGAATGTCTTTCTGATATCAAATAATTTTCATTTTTGAAATTCACTATATAATACAAATTTTATGACAAATTATTAAAATTTGATATTTTTCACATTTTTGATATATAACAGTCCTCAAAGTAAATTTTATAAATCTAATGATATATTCTTAAAGTGTATGTAGCTGGGAGGAAAAGCCAACGATCAATTGAAAATTTTGACCTTTCATATTGAAGATATGGATTTTTTCACAAAAAGACCTAATTTTAGGTATAAATCATCAGATTTATAAAGTCTATTTCAAGTAGTTATATCAAAAATATCAATTTTTAATCATTTGCCATAAAATGTGTATTACATTGTGAATTTCAAAAAAAATGATTTGATATCAGAAGGACATTCTTCGTATTCAGAATGCAATTCGATATGTCTAATGTGCTCTAATGTCCCACAATAAATACTGTCCAAACGTTCATACCCCATCCCTTAAAAGTCTAGTACAATTTTATTAGGCATATTACACAGAAATATTGAAATTGTCACATAAATGAAAACTAAATTTAGAGAAAAGGAAAGCATCACAATTTTGGCCTATCATCTTTGATTGAGACCAAGTTATGATCAAGTTTGTTCAAATAACCAAATATTTAACCAGGCTTAGAATCGTGTTGTGCCTTTAAAATCTATGCATCAATCAGCAAATTGCTAGCCATATGTTGAGAATAAAATTACAGCATTTGCAAAGCAAATAATTGCAGGAATCAAAGGGTTGTATTTGTTGAGTGACTGTACGTTAATAGGTTGAGTAAAAGATCAACAGGATATAACAGGCGCACCCAGGACCAGGCCTTGCTTGGTAGACTTTAAATTATTGGGTTGGTACATCGTGTGATGTAATTTTGTTTAAACTTTGACATGTGTGATAAATGAGAAAACAACCAACATTAAAAAGCAATCAAATTTATATAAACACAAACTTCAGTGTATGGGCATCAATATCAAGGGTTAGAATATCTTGTTTTGTGGGCTTCGGAGTGTACCTGGGGGTGCTGAGTGGCTAAAATGTACCAAAAATAAGTTGAATTTTCAGTATTTCGTCAAATAGTCGCCCCCCTCAAATAAACGCCCCCCACCACTTTTTTCAACCAAGATGTTTAAAAAATGCCGATATTTCCATGCTATCTTGTGTAGTAAGCTTACCAAGTTGCCCACATGTTCGATAATAGCGTCACTTTTGGCGAAAATCTGGATTCGAAACCCGGAAGTGAACCAGAAGTCAGTGTTTCTAGTTCATAGTTCGTCATTTTAGCGTGAGTTTTAAGTTTACCTAATGATTTTAACAGGAATTATCGTTCTAAAATTGACCTTGAATAAACGCCCCGTTTGGAAAATGAAACGCCCGGGCGTTTATTTGACTAAATACGGTATATGATTTTTAATTTTTTAGTATAGCCAAACACTTTTTAATTGTTTTAAGAATTAGAAAATAATACACTGATGTCACTGTTTGACCTACCTAACCATCAAAACAGTACAAAAATTAAATTCAAATACCAAATAATGAATAATCTGGAATGAACTGACAGAAGAATATTTAAATAGCCATTAAAAAGGCTATACATTCTTGCAAAAACAATAAGTGGTTTAATAGGGTCTATGAAACCCCAATAACTTAAAAAAATGGTAGGCTAAACAGTAAACAGTTCCCTCCGATCACAACATTCAAATTGTGAGCAAGCACAAGCATTGAGCGCATCCATACAGAACCTATATGCATCAGCGTAGTAGGCTGTCCAGTTCCCTGCATCATTATGATATCCAAATTGTCATTAATTGTGAGTGCGCATCACGGACAATATATATTATATGGTCATTTTCACAGTAAAGGGTGTAACTTTTGATTTTTAGGGTCAAAATTTCAAAGCACTTAAATATGTTTCTGTTTACTGAAATCATGCATAGAAGCAACTTAAATTCCAGTAAAATAATGTTTCAAGGCTTAAACCTTTTGATTTCTAACAAAAAAATTGACATTTCCATAACATTTTGGTTAAAATCTAAGAAAAAATGTATTATACATAACCTCAGAAAATTATGACATGAAAGCTGGAATACATGTGAAATCCCATTCCAAAGTAAGTCAACAGATATAAATTAAATTTTATACCATGTTTTGCTATGTTTGTAATTGCAGTTTTGACAATTTTTAACATCAAGTGTCATTTACAATGGAAATTTCCAAACCTTAAACATATTTTTAAGTTTTAATTGGGTTCCTAAAATAATTTGAATGTCTAACTTCATGTACAAATACTACTTGATGAAAGGAACCTCCCAGCCAAGTTTCACAGAAATTGGAGTTATTTTTTAGAATTGGCAATTCAAGCGATTTGTGTTTCGGAAGCTTCAGTTAACAACACAGGTGATCATAAAAGTACAATATTTGGCTAACTACTATAAGTTGACATAAAAAAATAGGTAAAAAATATCACAATTACCAATTTTCATGCTAAGTATTGAATTTCAGTTGTGACAAAAATTAAATTATCACAGCAAGTCATTTTTTTTGTTTCAGAGGCTTCATGTTAACAATTGTTAAACATTGCAGAAGTAGTTTTTTTGAAAACAACAGTGTTGGGATCATCTAAGCTGTTATTTTCTTGTGTGTATTGAATCAATGATTCTATGCAGCAGATATTGTAGATTTATCACATGTTAATTTTTTCACCTATTCGTTAAGTATGGTGTTTTTTGCATGTGAAGCCTCCGAAACAGGCTTTCTTGGGTATCAGTATATTTTTCAAACACTAACCATAATGTCAAATTTTTTTTTAATTTATGACATTCTGCACATATCAAGTAATAATTACAATGCAGATATCAGTTTGAAACACACCAATTTAGATATGCATAGATGATAATTAATCTTATTGTTGTTTGGAGGCTTCATTTGTTTCGGAGGCTTCAATTGTTAACGGAAAGTTTGTATTGGGTCCCATTTTCAAACGGTGATATATATCTCCACGATTTAAAAACATGTGACTTGAGGATCTACTTTGCTACATTTTGATAAATAGATTGGATGAGCTCTTTTATTTATATTTACACAAGCTTGCTGAACAGTTTGTTTCGGAGGCTTCAAAAAAGTTAACGGAAAAACGGCTCTTTGAAGTCAAGATTTTATAAAAATTTTAAAAGCTTGCAAATCAACTAATTTTTGTTACCCATTTCAAGTTAAGATATTAACAACTGTTATGAATCAAGAAGAAGTGAAGAAATAACCAAGAATTATGAACCAAAGCTACACCCACAAAGTTTGTTAACAATTGTTAACGGAAAATGAAGCCTACGAAACGACAAATATCAAAGTCCGGTTCTCAAAAATACAGGGTTGTTCACAATTAAATCTAATGTGGCAGTGTTTACTGAACATATGACTGTACTTTCAGGATAAGAAAAATTATCCATGAACTAACTGAAGAAAACACAGGGTTTTACAAAAATGTTACTGTTTTTATAGTTTTTCAAAATGGCAATATTAAGTACATTTAAGCCTGCTAAAACTGAACTCAGTAACTCCCAATGCTGATTATGCCACCCAAGGTAGCTGCTAACTAGATGACTTATGTGGCCAAAAATCATGGAAGTCTGTGGCTTTATTAGAACACTACGGATTAAAATGTTAAAAATCCAAAGTTACACCCTTTACAGTGAAAATGACCATATACTAAGCGCTATTGAGCGTGTCAGAGTGAAACCTACTGGCACATTCTGGCTATGGATACTTGACTGGTTGGGATTTGCCATGGCTCTGAACTAGAGCTAGGCTTCTCCACAATTCCCAGACACTGAGGAAAGTCTGATCACCATCTGGACAGATCTGCCAAGTGAAAACTGGCCTGTGGGATACAAAAAAATCAGGTTCAACAATATAGGCCTATACTGCATGTTACTACAGAGCATCATTTTCAGAATCATAGAGTACTGTACCGTGCGATGGCAGATAACAAGCTCTGTTTAATCGTGCAGGGGGATGCCATGAGAAAAATGCAAGTGATGAGAAAAGTTGTAAAGGTCACACAGAAGCCAAATTTGAAAATAGTTAACTTTAAGCTCTCTTCAAGTGTGTTCTTGGATACTTGTAGGTGTAGTTCTGGGCCTTGGGATAATACAAGTGATACCCTCTTCTTTTATTAGAGCTGAAAGACTTAAGATGATGTTAGAAGAGCACAAAAATGTAGTGATGAATATTATTGTAATAGAATGTCATACTTTTTTGAGGTGTTAGCTCAGCTGTTGGTAGAGCATTGAACTTAATTATGATTGCTTTCATGAATGGTTTGCTAGTGATACTACTGTATAATATCCTGGTTCCAAACATCCAGATTCAAAGGTTTGATTGAATTGTACCCACGTTGAGAATTGCTCTTATCATTAGCGATTGTCAATATTAAACATTTGAACTTGAGTTGCATTTTTATCATAAGTCAGTTCCATTGTCATGTACATAAAGCAAATATTTACCAATGACCCACAATAAATGAGATATGAAATGTTGTGTTAATATTTTTAGTCAAAAACTTTGGACTTGATTGAGAAAATGGTATGTGTGCTTTACATTAAGGTGCGCTTACTGTAATTAATTTTTGAATGGTTTTATGATAGTGTTGAAAATAACATATAAGAGGCTCAGTCTAACTTCTCCTGAAAAATACAAACTCGGGACTGCAAGACCTACAGAACTGCCAAGTACATTTTATTTCCTATGATTATGATACTTGTAAACTATTTTTATAAGAATGCTCTACGTAATAGTATTACTATGTCATTGGGAAGCAAACTGAAAGACTAGATAAGGTTATAATCATGATAATTGGGTTTAGCTATGGTTTAGCACAGGGGTAATAATTAATCAAGGTTAACACACTAGTTGAACACACTGGTTGAACAGCATTGCCATTCAGGCACAAAAGATTCAAACTTGTCTTATTAAATGTTGTCAATCTTTGACATTATCAGTCACCGTGATTTTTTAAAAAAGGTACCAAGATGGTAGTATTTGCAAATCAGTTGATGTACATGTATGAATTGTAGAATGTTACTGTAGAGCAATGTGTAAAATTCAGCCCAAAAGTAACTTTGCTACACAATTTTGGAAATGTGTAGCAATTTTATGCCATACACAAATACAGTGAAGTGTTCAAATGTAACAAAAATCAAGTAGTGCAAGCTGATAATGCTACGCATAAAAAATGTCTTACGTCCAACACTGCTTGGATAAACCTGTCCATATATTTTATGTGTAACTTTGGTTTTGATGTATCGGTGCTCGGATGCTGTCTTGGTGTCTAGTTATCAGTTGACACAAATTTCGTCCAGCTGACCCGCTAAAATTACTTTAACGGGACATGTGCATTGGAAGCGCTCAAACCTGTTCTATTTTACATACACATTGCTGTAGAGCAGGAGTATAGGGCCAACCTTGTTGGACCTGAAGGCCACATAATTTGTGAAGTTCAGTGTGATGGGCCACTTGCAGAGTTAGTTTAATATATATATTCATAAATCTGTTTTTGTAAGAAAATGCTTTGCAGGCTGTATTGTTTAAAATATAACCTGCCGTCCGCAAATTGTAGGAGTAATAAACTATTTTAGGCCAATATGATGTTTTCAATAAAAATATCTAACATTGTTTTATATCTTCCAAGGTGAGAGTGCAATGTAACAGATATTGTGCTCATCATAACATGATAAATTAGAAGTAATTTATCTTAAGGTTAGTATAACCATTTCAAATCAGATTAAAATATTTGAATTTTTGACCATAGAAAACCAGGTTTATGTTGTCTGTTATTTCAGGATATAATTTCAAATTGATACACTATATGTGGGGGTTGTGGGTATGTCTCCTACTAGTCATGTCTCCTACTAGTCATGTCTCCTAACTGAGCTTCAAAAGTACATGTATATCTTTCTAGGCTAATCTCTTCTATGTAGTGTGGACAGATTTATCTTCCAAATTCATTTGAAGGAGTATTATTTTGTAAAATGTTGAAATTTACATTAAAAGTTAAACTTTACGATCTAGTGGGTCTGCCAATAGAAACACACTAAATGCATAGACTCTGAAGACATTGAATGTCTAATATTAAAGTCAAAGCATGAAGATAAAGTAGTTCATTATACCCTGCTCATTTCAAGATTCCAGCCAGGAGTGTTGGTCAGTACAACCAAGTACCATAGTACTTTTACATCAAGCACATTGTATCAGATTGGTATCCTTGGAGCATACAATGTAGACCCCAGAAAAGACCTTGTGCTTGGGTGTGTTGTTGTTGTTGGTAGACAGTTTAGCTCCCTAGAGGATTTTACCTTGACCTAAATAGACTAGCCATGCCTTGAGTTAGTCATGACCTTTTATGTCCTTAGATTAAGGTCAAGATACTGCCCTGGATGCTGGGGAGGACTCAAGCCTGCCTGGGGAGAAATGGAAGAGGCACATGCTGAGACCAATGGTAAGGTCATCAAGCCATACACCTCCTAAATGATACAGGCATTAACTATGTGAATGTGAACAGCCTATGAAGAATTCATTGAAATGCATGTGCAGATTTATAATTATATTGTGACCAAATCTAGGCTCATCAGAAATGAGTCAAAAGGATTGGAAAAAAGGAGACATAACATAATCTATCAAACCTGTTAATACCCCAGTGTGTTTCATTTTCCGAAAGGGGCGTTTATCCAGGGCATTTATAGAGCCAAATTTTTGACAAAAAAATCTTGATAAGCTTTTAAATCATTGACGAAAGAAATACGATAATTACTTTAGCCATTTTGAAAGTTGGCCGATCGTGCATGTGAGTTTATCGGTACTATGTAATGATACAGAACATGGTCACTCTGAAATTGTATGTGCATTTTCAAGCAAAAATAGTTCGTTAGGCTAATGGTAATTCAAAGGTATAATTTTGCAATGAACTGGGCAGAAGTTAGAAATACATAAATCTGAATTTAGATGATTTTTAGGTTATATTTAGGGATCGATCGTTATTTACGGCAGGGGGGTAATGGGCGTTTTGGAAAAAATATCGACAAAAATTTCGCGTTCCCCCCTCGCGTCCGCTCAAAATTTTCGGATTCCCCTTGTTTTCCGAATTTCTCCATTTAAAACTTAACATTCCCCCTCCTGGTTCAACGAAAAATTTCGCGTTCCCCCCTCAAGACCCAAAAAAATTTCGGATTCCCCCCTCAAAATGCCCATTCCCCCCCCCCCTGTCGTAAATAACGATCACTCCCTTAGCCCCGCAGATCACTGAGTGGATCTTTAACATGAATGGATGTGCTGAGCCTCTGTTGATTAATAGCTAGCACAAAGAGAAAAGGGAGATGCAGCTAATTCAGTCATAGATGATGACAGGAAGTTGATATGTAGGTCTCCATTCATGAACTCAGATCTAATACAATGACAAATCAAATGTTATATTTAATGTTGCTGATTTTGCTGATTTATTAAAATGAGATGGCAGGTGCTGCATAATTATTTGAAATCTTAAGTCTAGTACAATTTTATTAGGCATATTGCACAGAAATATTGAAATTGTCACATAAATGAAAACTAAATTTAGAGAAACGGAAAGCATCACAATTTTGGCCTATCATCTTTGATTGAGACCGAGTTATGATCAAGTTTGTTCAAATAACCAAATATTTAACCAGGCTTAGAATCGTGTTGTGCATTTAAAATCTATGCATCAATCAGCAAATTGCTAGCCATATGTTGAGAATAAAATTACAGCATTTGCAAAGCAAATAATTGCAGGAATCAAAGGGTTGTATTTGTTGAGTGACTGTACGTTAATAGGTTGAGAAAAAGATCAACAGGATATAACAGGCGCACCCAGGACCAGGCCTTGCTTGGTATACTTTAAATTATTGGGTTGGTACATTGTGTGATGTAATTTTGTTTAAACTTTGACATGTGAGAAAACAACCAACATTAAAAAACACTTTAAATTATTGGGTTGGTACATTGTGTGATGTAATTTTGTTTAAACTTTGACATGTGAGAAAACAACCAACATTAAAAAACAATAAACTTCAGTGTATGGGCATCTTATTAAGGGTTAGATTATCTTGTTTTGTGCATAGACCTGTCCAGAAATCGGCGTTGGGGGGGGCTCGGAGTGTACCGGGGGGTGCTGAGTGGCTAACATGTACCAAAAATAAGATGAATTTACATGATTTTTCATTTTTTTGTATATCTTGTACACAAATATAGCCAAACACTTTTTTAATTGTTTAAGAATTAGAAAATATACACTTATCTAACTGTATGATCTTCGTAACCATTCAAAACAGCACAAAAATGAAATTTTACCAAATAATGAATAATCTGGAAATATCATGTTGACTTGAGTTGTTGGATGACTGACAGGGAGAATTTTTAGATAGCCTTTAAAAAGGATATCAATATATTCTTGCAAAAACAATGAGTGGTTTAATAGGGTCTATGAAACCCCAATAACTTAAAAATGGTAGGCTAAACAGTTCCCTCCGATCACAACATTCAAATTGTGAGCAAGCACAAGCATTGAGCGCATCCATACAGAACCTATGCATCAGCGTAGTAGGCTGTCCAGTTCCCTGCGTCATTGCGATATCCAAATTGCGAGTGCGCATCACGAACAGTACTAAGCGCTATTGAGCATGTCAGAGTGAAACCTACTGGCACATATCCTGGGTTTCTGGCTATGGATACTTGACTGGTTGGGATTTTGCCCGGGGGGCACTTCAATTTGAAATGGATATAGGTGTAGGGCTGGCACTTTCGCACTAAGGGGCATTCGGTGAGAGCAAAATGTAAAAAATATGGGGTCATTGAGTGAGAGCATGATTTTTGGCATTCGGTGAGAGCAAAATGTAAAAAATGTGGGGTCATTGGGCGAGTCGAAAGCAGCGCCACAGAAACCTCGAAAATCGAATTTCTAGTTCTAAATGGCTTCAAATTTCTTTGTTTTTTCAAAATAAGTAACAAAAGCAGTGATAAATGAAAGTTGCTGTTCAAATTGAACTTGTAAGTGTCTTTGGGTGACAGATCAAATGGAAAAATATGGGGTCTTTGGGTGACAGAGTATGTGTTCGTAAAAAAATATGGGGTCTTTGGGTGACAGCGATGCTGAAAAGGGGGGTCTTAACAGCCCTACATACACGTCACCTCCAGACACTGAAGGGAAAGTCTGCTTACCATTTGGGCAGGTCTGCCGAGTGAAAACTGGCCTGTGGGATACAAAAAATTCTGGTTCAACAACATAATACTGCATGTTTCCACAGAGCATTATTTTCAGAATCATAGAGTACTGTACTGTGCGATGGCGGATAACAAGCTCTGTTTAATCGTGCAGGGGGATGCCATGAGAAAAATGCAAGTGATGAGAAAAGTTGTAAAGGTCACACAGAAGCCAAGTTTGAAAATAGTTAACTTTAAGCTCTCTTCAAGTGTGTTCTTGGATACTTGTAGGTGTAGTTCTGGGCCTTGGGATAATACAAGTGATACCCTCTTCTTTTATTAGAGCTGAAAGACTTAAGATGATGTTAGAAGAGCACAAAAATGTAGTGATGAATATTATTGTAATAGAATGTCATACTTTTTTGAGGTGTTAGCTCAGCTGTTGGTAGAGCATTGAACTTAATTATGATTGCTTTCATGAATGGTTTGCTAGTGATACTACTGTATAATATCCTGGTTCCAAACATCCAGATTCAAAGGTTTGATTGAATTGTACCCACGTTGAGAATTGCTCTTATCATTAGCGATTGTCAATATTAAACATTTGAACTTGAGTTGCATTTTTTATCATAAGTCAGTTCCATTGTCATGTACATAAAGCAAATATTTACCAATGACCCACAATAAATGAGATATGAAATGTTGTGTTAATATTTTCGTCAAAAACTTTGGACTTGATTGAGAAAATGGTATGTGTGCTTTACATTAAGGTGCCGCTTACTGTAATTAATTTTTTGAATGGTTTTATGATAGTGTTGAAAATAACATATAAGAGGCTCAGTCTAACTTCTCCTGAAAAATACAAACTCGGGACTGCAAGACCTACAGAACTGCCAAGTACATTTTATTTCCTATGATTATGATACTTGTAAACTATTTTTATAAGAATGCTCTACGTAATAGTATTACTATGTCATTGGGAAGCAAACTGAAAGACTAGATAAGGTTATAATCATGATAATTGGGTTTAGCTATGGTTTAGCACAGGGGTAATAATTAATCAAGGTTAACACACTAGTTGAACACACTGGTTGAACAGCATTGCCATTCAGGCACAAAAGATTCAAACTTGTCTTATTAAATGTTGTCAATCTTTGACATTATCAGTCACCGTGATTTTTAAAAAAAGGTACCAAGATGGTAGTATTTGCAAATCAGTTGATGTACATGTATGAATTGTAGAATGTTACTGTAGAGCAATGTGTAAAATTCAGCCAAAAGTAACTTTGCTACACAATTTTGGAAATGTGTAGCAATTTTATGCCATACACAAATACAGTGAAGTGTTCAAATGTAACAAAAATCAAGTAGTGCAAGCTGATAATGCTACGCATAAAAAATGTCTTACGTCCAACACTGCTTGGATAAACCTGTCCATATATTTTATGTGTAACTTTGGTTTTGATGTATCGGTGCTCGGATGCTGTCTTGGTGTCTAGTTATCAGTTGACACAAATTTGTCCAGCTGACCGCTAAAATTACTTTAACGGGACATGTGCATTGGAAGCATAACCTGTTCTATTTTACATACACATTGCTGTAGAGCAGGAGTATAGGGCCAACCTTGTTGGACCTGAAGGCCACATAATTTGTGAAGTTCAGTGTGATGGGCCACTTGCAGAGTTAGTTTAATATATATATTCATAAATCTGTTTTTGTAAGAAAATGCTTTGCAGGCTGTATTGTTTAAAAATATAACCTGCCGTCCATAAATTGTAGGAGTAATAAACTATTTTAGGCCAATATGATGTTTTCAATAAAAATATCTAACATTGTTTTATATCTTCCAAGGTGAGAGTGCAATGTAACAGATATTGTGCTCATCATAACATGATAAATTAGAAGTAATTTATCTTAAGGTTAGTATAACCATTTCAAATCAGATTAAAATATTTGAATTTTTGACCATAGAAAACCAGGTTTATGTTGTCTGTTATTTCAGGATATAATTTCAAATTGATACACTATATGTGGGGGTTGTGGGTATGTCTTACAGTCTTACATACCTTACATTCATATTCAACTCACTATAATCAGGGAAGTAAGTTTTCAGGATTTTTACAGAATTCAGGTTTTTTGTAGTCCAGATTTACGCAATTTCTTTTATTTTCAGCCAGTTTTGGGGCTTTTAGCCCGAATTTACGTCCCTTTTCCCCAATTTTCAGGTTTTTTCTTCAGGCTTACTTACATATCTGTATAATAGACACATTTGTGACAATAGAAAATTGACCGATTTTATTAACCCTGACTGCCCAAATACTACAGGCTATAGGTATACCTCCCCTTCAGCAGGTGGGGGCCGGCGAGCAACACAGAGGGCACCTCCGGACCAAATCCCCTTCGGGGCGTTACAGTTAATTACACTTGCATAAACTTATGTAATGTACAAAATGTATGTGGAATGATCCATAACGTTAAACACTTACAGCTGCCGTATACTTTTCATCAGATTGATTGATTATCATGAATTGATTGCAAATTATGATATCAGTGGCGAGACCTAGAATGGAATTAAATTATTTTACACTTACTTATGGGGAATCTTAATTTCTTTATAATTTAAGGTGTACACATCTCAAATTGGGTTTATAGACATCAAATTCTGAAGAGAAAAAATAAAGATGAAAAATTACAATTTTGTTTCCATATCGATGCTAATTACTCCCAATATGAATCATACTCATTGAAAAAATTGTAACATACCATGGCAAAACAACATTGTCATAGCAACTAAACAGTACAGTACAGGTGGTTGTTGCCATGGTAGTGAAATATTATGGTTGATAGTCAGCCATTTTCTGTGGGAAGAAGTATGCATGGCTACGCTATCCACACAATATTACTACTGCTGGAATGAACATATCCAAAGCGGCCTGGGCTGGTCTGTACATGCGCCCTAATTTCTGGCCTAATTCCACATTGGTGCATTCCAAGGCCGATTATTGCGAGGAGTTTGTGCATGAAATGAGAAAACAAAGGATGTCTGTAGCGTGAAACCGGTGCTTTTGATTGAATGGGAATTTTTTGTCTGATATATGAGTTTTGTACGTGGCCTATGCATACAGATTCTCATAGACCACTGCCCATGGATCAGGATGTGTTCACAAGGTGGAAAGATTCTCTCTTGTTTTATTGGTTCTCTTAAAATGGCAATTGAAATATTTAATTATGTTAGTTGGACATACCAGATAATTGTATTCCAAGGTTACCAATATGAAGGTTATTTGGTTTTGATAACACTGACTTGATCATAGACCATTGTGATGCAGTCTCTATGATTTGAAGAAAAAATTATATCAAAGAAGAAACATATCTTTCATTTTGACAGTTGAAAATGGCAACATAAAATTAATAAATAAAAAGTTGCAATTTTGATTTCAAAACGTGTGCACTGTGCAGTCTCCAGATATTATGGGAAAATAATGTAGGCCTAAAGCATTTCCAGGCCTGTAGCTATGGTGGAGATTGTGTTGGGTGGGATATAGGTAGAGCAATGCACCCAAATCCATTTTTCTTGAGAAAATATAATAAAAATAATGTATGCTCAAGGAGGATGCAATTTGGAAGAAACAGTAACTTGGGTCCACTTTCTTAAGCGAGAATTAAAAAAAATTATCTCCGAAGCCACTTTTTACATGCAAGCCACTTTTATATTTAAAAAAAGGTGAAACACATTGTTGAATCATCCCTAGTTGAAATCTCCCCCACCCCCCAAAGCCTTAGGGTGGGGAATGGGATGGACCTCGGTCTTTCATGGTTCACCTTTCTTGCATGATTGGCGAATGAGTAGATGATCAAGAGAAGGGAAGTTACATTTTTCAGTAAGGAAATTCACAAATTTACTACCTGGAGCCCCGGACCTGGAGCATTAAAATAATGTGAAGAATCTATAAAGTCCTGAAAATCCATGCCAAATACGGCATTAACGCTAATCACACATGGCCTTTCGAGTTGTGCGAATTCCAAGTCCAGTTAATAGCACTATAAACAACACATACGCGTGTTCAAAAGAGGTTGACCGCAGCATAAATTCATTCATATGAGTACATCAATTTTTATTTCCCTCGGAATTTGTAGCAAAATTATGACAGTTGTCTATGTATTTTTTTATTTATCCTGACATAATTATGAATATTCATGAGCTAGTACATCAACTGACCAATCACAAACGGTTATTGACATGATGTAAACACAAAATTTGACCTCTGTGATGACCTGGTAAACATGTCCTCTCATGTTGTAAATGAAGTTGATCAATTACTTTTCGCAAATGAAATACAAATTTAAAATTCAATTTTGATCAGGTAAAGTGTAGTGGGGGTTTGAGGCTGTCAATCCGATCACCCACCCCAGGTCACCCACCTTTAAAACAATGCACATCTTTTTAATCCCAAAATGGGTGTTTTGTCTAATAATGCTGAAAATGTTCATTTAGGGATTCAAGGGGATCATGTTTCACCGTTATTCATCAGCGTTTAACACGGATGCCTCCGCGTTAATATAAGCGAAGTAAACCATGCAGACGTGCCGGACACAAGTTGTTAATTAAACGGTTGTGATGAACAACAGTGAAACATGACTGAATCCATTTCAACAACAAAAACAAGCTAAAGATCGTATAAATAGTCACATGATTATTACATGAGGAATGTCAGTTAATTTGCCAATCAGCCTTACAAGACTAATCCGGTGATTTCTCTGTTGATATCAGCAATAAAACTACAGAATAAGATGGCAATGTTTAGCCGCTGCCTCCAAAATACTGAATTCAACTTGTAAACGTGTATAGGTACATATGCTCTAGGCATGACAAATTTTATGCGCTCATGCCTGTGTTCGCATATATACGCTACAGTATCAATGGTTGTACAAAGGTATAGGAAGAGTTGTTGAATCTGTGATCAGGGAACAAAATATTTTGATAAAAATATTTAAAAAAAAAATTAATACCAACAAAAATTGTTTTTTATTTTCTAGAAAACAAAACATAATAATGACTATGGCCTGTATTTGGCCTACTAACCTTGACACAGAACTTACATGATGAGTAGACTTATTCAAGTTCACAGACAGGTGTATATTAGGATCTGTAATATTATGCAGTTGGTTCTTTCATTTTCTTCCTACATTCAGGAAAAATTGCACAAGCTCACAGAAACTTGTTTACCTCAAAATATATTTCAAATTCAATAATTATTTATATTGCCTCTACGAGAAATTAGTGTGTTTGCAGTAAACTTTTTGATTTGACAATGGAATTCTTGAACACAAAATCTGTTAGCACAAAATCTGTTAATAACATCAAAATAACTACTGTTCAAGTCTCAAGCATATATTTTAAACATTATAAAGACCTGATAACACAAAATCCTGTTAAAAATCTGATGAGGCCCTGACAATTTTGTGTTAACAAGTTTCCTCTATAGATTTAGTAGCATCACTGCAGTGTAGGGAAGAGATGGATGTTTAGGTTTTGTATTATTTGTGTGTGTGACTGTGGGGGGTTGGGGGAGGGGTAATAACTAATTTGACTTCTTAACAGGGAAATAAAAAAGAGGATATCAGAGAATCAAATGGAGGATTGGGATTTGAATGTAACCATGGTTTCCGTTCAACCTGCAGAAAGCATGGTTGCTTTAATATCGGTAACATTTCCATTGCATAATATACTTGAGAATGATGTAGCATTCATGTATGTTTACCATAAAGCTGTGACAACAGTCCAAAAGCAAAGTCCAAACTTTATTCTAATCTCATCAATATCCCCAAACAGAGATTGTGCATTGCTAGACACACACAAGCTAACATGCAACCCAGTCTGGAATCAGACTATGCTTTTATTTCCTATAAATATATCTATGTATATCTTGTGTTATTTTTGTTGACAAGACATACACAGCTAGACTTAACCATGGCAGGGTTTACCAACGTCATAATTCAGTGTGAATGGAAGGCGTGGTTACTGCACGCAAACTCCATTCATGGATGATATGCATGGGTGGGACTGGTGAACTTGCCGGGCCAGCTAGCCGGCTGCAGGCACACAGGCCACGAGTCATTGAGCAGGTAACACTGGTCCAGAGCAGACCCAATTATCCTCACTTGAGGAGTGGATGTGTGTAAAACATGTGGCTGTGAGTAGTAGCTGCAGCTTGGTATAGCCACTTTAATGGGGCGAGGCCTGCGGAGTAGTTGGCATTGGTTGCGCAATCGGTACCGACACTGCTGTTTAAAAGCAGTGTATATCGCCAGAGAATGCTGAGTCACTTAAGCTATGCCATGGAGTATGGATGCTTGCATGGGGAGAGGAGAAGCATTGGATAAGTTTGTGAAAAGGTTGCTGTCAGCTTGACATCAAGCCGGCTGGGAAGTCCAGTCTGGTATGTCCTCCATCATCGCTATATAAGACATCAATGTCAAGTTTTGATAAACATGTCCCTTTCGTCGATTAATCAGCGGGAACACTGGATCGCATTGCCGGTCACTCCAGGAGCAAGAGCGCTTAATTGATCCTAATGCGACGGACTAGCCTGGTACAGATATTGTATAGGGTTGTCATATATGGTATGGATGTAACATGGACTCACAAGATGGTAAGATAAATGTGGGACATGTTTTTTGTTTTTAATTTAAATTAAAGCAGAGCGGCCAATAGTGTTATTGTGAATCAACTTACAAAAGTAGCCGTCATCAGTAGCAGAGTAAAGCAGGACAAGGGAAAAGATTCATATTTTTCTTTTTAGAGAGCAAAACAAATTTGCACATATGAACAATATTTTGCATCGATGTGTATTTCGCTGAAAAAATGACTTTTGCTGTTACTGTTTACCAGCCGCCCCATTTATTGTGTTAGCAACAAGACCAAACATCATAGCTACGTCACTGGTATCTAGAAGAAACTGATGACTTTTATAATATTCCTTGAATGGAGAGCCTACATTTTCTTGGTATTGCCCACATGAATGCTGTTGGCATGGACATATCAAATGTTTCTTACATAACGTAGGAGTGGGTTTCGTTTATACTGCGATATACCCAACATGATGTGTGTTGCTGAGTCACTAGCTACATGTACAATGCTACATAATACTGTATAGTGTATTTCTATATTGAGCTCAATCGCCATTGACAATGACCCAGATACCAATATTGCTTGATAGACCGGCAGACTCAAATCTAATCAATTTATTACGTCATAAACTGCAATGCAACTATTAAATGGGAGTACTGTCGCCATGGACATGGACGTTTCTCCATCCGGCTTGCCTTTACTCTGATTATGTGTAAGATGCCAATAAGAACATACTGGTGCTGTTTATTTAATAGTTTAGTAGGAGAAAAACCTCAATAGGGAAGTTATTTTTGTGTATGTAGAGTATCATTTTGTTTGTGTGTATGGATGAAAATTTGACATTGTGTATGTGTATAAAACTTACATGTTGAGAGTATGTGCAGGTGGAAATGGAAACTGGGTAAGTAGGGGTGTGGCACTTTTTGTAAATGTTGATGATACTTATATAGTGTGCGAATATGTGTGCATTCTAGCCTAATGGATATGTGGTATAACTGTTAGAGATTTGTTGTGAGGTTGCATTTTATTTTGAACACATGTTCACAGATTTGAGTTAAGCTGCATGACAGAGTGGGTGTGGTAGATTTGTGGTAGTGGTATGCTTTTGAGTCAATGTGTGAAACTTGAACAGAAAAGTGTACATGTTCATATGTAATTGTTGTACTTGTCGTATCCTAGAATGTCTAAATGGAATTCATACTCTCCTCCCTTGTACACCAATTTCATGACTTGACTATAATACAAGTGTGTGAGAAATACTGCATTTTATTATATGAGTGGAAACTTGAAAAAGAGCATTGACTGCCATGCCATTGGACTGTGAGTAGAGCTATTTAGGGTCTATATATAACTCAACTATTTCAGTATTTGATTTTGGTAGGATATTGATGTTTGATCAAGCCCACAAGTTGTGTAAAATAGCAACATACTGATTTAAAATTAAAAATACAACATTGCATTCCATCATCCATTTTATCATCAATTATTAAAAAGCATCCACCTATTTTGGCTTTTGATATAACCGTAATTCATCTGTTGGACATCGGTTTACACATGCCTTTGTTTTGTTTGGATTGTATTTTGTTGCCATAGAAAATTGTTGTTGCACATAGCTGTGTGTCTGTTGGTTCTGTCTGTGTACTCAACCATGACCTGACTGCATCACCATCAACCATCTGGAACCAACCGGCAATCATGCTGTGACAACTGCAGCGGGTGTACAGATGTATGCCAAGTTCAATGTGTACATGCACAATGATGACTATTTCTTGAAATTCAGTCTGTAATTACAGGAGTGGAGTTCACTTTCAGGATAATACATGTCACTTTTTGTCAGACGAAATAGTAGATTATGATGGTATTTTTGTTTGTTTTTTTTGTTTTTTTCTTGAAGAGAATTGGGTAATGTGTACTCAATTCATAGCCATGGGAAGGGGACATAATTATCTGATTCTGAAATTATAATCCTATTTAAGAAAAACTTCCCATCAGTGAAGAAACACAACTTTTCAGATGTTGAAAGTGTAAGCAGAATTGAAGATTGAATTTAGGAGGACTTGTTACTTTTGAAGATTTGCTGAGGTTTAAAAAAAAAGGATTTTTAACTGAAATGTTGTACTCTAATCTTACAGTTTTCAAATTTAACTTCCACAAGTTCACTATTTTGCTTGATCTTCATGGCAAAAATCAAACAAAAACAAAATATTACAACCTCAATCACAATAAAAAACCTCAAGGTATGTTACATCTTTGTTCAATTGACCAGGTTTTAGCCCACCTTTACATTGATCAGAAACCCCCTTCCTGCATTCTTTGAAATGAACCCAACCTACATGTTTTGGCAACCTAAATGCTTTTGTGTAGAACTCAATTCCTTTATTGGTATGTTTGTTGGGGGAACCTCATTTACAATTCAGGTTGCTGAATGTTTTGATCAGGGCAGGGAACAGGAAATTGCCCAATTGATTGGAGTACAAAAGAGCCGGCATACCCCTGCGAGGTATCGGTTACCGGTGCACAGGTTCCCTGACTCTTGCTTGGCTTTGTAACATAGAACGGATTTGTTGAGTAAACTTTGCTTATTGTGAACATGCAACCTAGGGAGAAACTTCCTTACACGGTGAGCTGTAATAACTTGTAAACCAGGATTCTGCAGGCCCAGTATTTACCAACATCTAGGCATAGATCAATTCTGAGAATCAACAAATTGCAGGAAAGAATGCCCAAAAATTGCTTTACATTGCACATGTACTATTATTGTCAATCTTTGGTACATACATGTATACTCTTGTTTCAAAAAGTAGGCCTATAGATAGGTCATGTAAGAGAGACATGCACATCTGGCATTTCAATTTATAAGATGTATGCCATTGAAAAGTGTACATCTATCACTTCCTGGTTGATGGGTTGGTTCAGGAAATATTGTCTGTTGACATTACCAGTTGTAATAAAAACTTGTACTTGTTGTAGGCTATGCAAAATAATATCATGATGCACCTACCAGGGCTCAAAATCATCTTCTTCTTTTTTTTTGGTTATGGGCTATTGTGGACAGATTCTACCAAAAGGGCCCCTGTGTGTTCATTTTGCCATTGACAACTCTTTTTTATGTGGTTATTTTGTTTTAAAATTTGAGGCAAATTGGGATGGTGCAAATGTGCAAGTTCAGTGACATGTGGACTTTAGGTGTACCATTTAGGTCTATGAGGTAGCATCAGTAAATTTCATCCTAGTATGTTGGACAAGTAGTTATAAAAATTACACAACTGTTTGTTCTGTTGTTGGGAAGGAAATTGAAGCATTTTTAAAGAGAGCATCTAATCTGACTGAAAGAAAATTAAGCCATAGCGCTTAGCCTATATTGTATTGCAATATTGCAAAGATTTCATTGTTTATGCGATTGTTTTCTGCCTTCATTTTATCCCAAATTTTCAACCAGTTTGGCAAGTTCAGACCAACTTAACCTGCATTTGAATTACTTCATCAGGTGTTTACAGCCTTCAGCAAATACTTTGCTTCAGCTGTATCCTATGCCCAATTGCAAATTTGCAAACCTAGCATGAACACAGGGAAGTGTGCATTTGAAGTGATGGTACATGCAGTACTGAAGCATTGGTGCATGCTGTTAAAATCTAGGCTGGAATCTTAACTGAGGCCTAACCATGCTAACCTTGGATTGAACCCCTAACATCTAGATAACAGGACCCTCATCTATCTAAATAAATACCCAAATCTGACAGGACAGAGACTGAACCACTGTATATGAATTGCATGCCACATCAGGGGCTGTGGCCACATTGTGTACAATTTGTGTGAAAATTCTTTTCAGGATTCCAATATTTTGATATTAAATCAAAGTTGTGGAACTTGATTGTAAACAATAATGAGCCCAGAGTATATGAATATCAATAAATTAATTTTTTGTCATTACCATACACATGTCCATACATACATAAGGAAAAATATATTATTGTGTAAACCAAATTCTGCATAATGCCATTGTGACTTCTTCTTTGACGACTGCTTTTCATCCCGGAATGAACTTTATGATTTTCTGCACATAGCATGATGTAATGTTGTGAAATATGCAAAGTTTACAACATTGATGTATCTCATTATTTCAAAGCTCAAACTACAGGTAGCAATAAAATGTTACAATTGAATTAATGTATGAAGTTGATGGAAGCAAATTATTAACACTGCTGCATTGCTCAGGGCTGCAGCATACTATATTCCACAAACAGATGTTTTGCTGATAGAAGCATTGCTCATCATGTAGTATGTAGGCATACAAACATTAGATGAAAAATAATGAAGTTTTAAAACTTTTTTTAGAACTGCAATATGCCAATGAGTTTGGAAAAATGGACCATTAGGGAAACTAGGTTCAATCAAACAAAAACATTTTAGCCCCTATAATGAAAAAGATGGTTTTGCATGAGTTATTTTGGAGCACCTTTACATTCCTATTGTATGGTATTTAACTCCAAATTAACATTTATACCAGAAACTTGATAGCATAAACTGTGAAGTTCAGAGAATTATATTTTTAAAGGTCACTTGTATATTCCTAATCATAATGAAAATCTTAGAAAAGCTGTTTTCAGTTTCAGGCCCAGTACAAAGGGCAATGTACTTCTGATAGTTGATAAAATAAAATTTTATGCTGTTGGTTTCAGCCCTATGTGTGGTGAGTAGGTAGGAACCAGGATACATGCATCTTCTGAAGATAGTTGATAAAACATGTAGAAGAAATGTTTTGACAACATCCAAGTGTGTTACATAGATAGAAAATGCAGTTGGTATCAGTATGTCTAGGTCTATGTGTGTTGGGTAGGGTAGAACCAGGATATGGATGATATGCCTTGTGAAGATAGTTGATAAAACATGTAGATATGTTATGACAACATTCCTAGTGCTATGGGTTAGTTGGAGCTACTGTAAAAATATGAAAAAGTCTATAAGTATTAGCTACTTGCACGGTTCCGCCATTATGCACTATGTGCGGGGAGAGCCTCGAACTGGCAGCATACATGAAAGGAAGAATTATGTAACCTTACACAGAACGTTATGACTAGTTCAATTCCCATTCATGTATGCTGCCAGTTCGAGGCTCTCCCGCACATAGTGCATAATGATGAACGCCTGCAAGTAGCTTAATAGGGCTTATGTGCATATATCTTATATTAAAAGTCAAAATTTTGGTCTTGGTTGCCATCCAACCTGGTTTGTGTGATGGGATGTCATAAAAGAAAAAAAAAGAGACTTAATCACAATGAAGTTCCGGAATTATAGTCATACTGGAGATATTTGAAGGTTATAATGTAGGGTGCTGGGTGCACATGTTTCAACGTATGTGCAGGTTTTGTGCATGTGCGTTTATATTCACCTTCAATTTTATTTCAGTATGAGTCTTGCTTTTCATATCATGTTGCCAAATGCACTTCACTCAATGCAGATCACTTCAAAAGTTTAGACAGATTTGATCAGCTACAAACAAATTATACAATACAAAGAATTAAAATACCAGGGCAATTTGTACCAGACTAATCCCTGAAGTCAATTGGCCATTTGTTTGTACAAATCTGTAGCATGCAATCAGCTGGGATGGGCCATAGCGGCAAGTAGGTTCATAAGGGCGCGACACTGGTGTGTATGTGTGCATGTATGCAATCTGTTTGTTTATAGGCATGATGAGTGGGCGTTTTGAGACTGGTCTGCTATGGAGAAAATGGGCAAATTGCAATGGTACATAATATCATGTACAAATCAAACTTATGCCGACTTGCAGGGGTACATATTCAGGCTTTTTGCTATAACCGTGGGTCGAAATTTTCAGAAAAGTGGTTTAGAGATGTTTTTCGCCCAGGTATTATTTTGCTCAAAAACAAAGTATAGATTTGTCATAGATTTTAGCAAAGTGCACATCCTACCCAATCCAAAATCAATTTTTAGTGAAGTTTCCTAATGTTATAATATTATAATTTATTATATAGTCTTGTTTTCATTCCATCTTCAGACTACTTCAAACAAAATTATTTCAAATATTTGATGCAACATATCTTTTTTATTTGATCTATTCTCTTTCTATTTTTGGTCATATTTAACTTCTTACAAACATTTGATGATCTAAAATTGATATCGACAGTAATTTCTACCGGACAATCAACATCGCATAAATTGATTTTCCATCACCACACATTTGTTAGAAGATAAAAATGAATTGAAATAGATTGATTAACTAGTATTAATTTATAATTTTGTTGAACAAATATTCTACATCATTATTTGGAGTATAGGCCTTGCCCTTAACCTGTTGACTGCATTATGTTTGTTTTTGTTGTTTCAATGACATTTTTAACAACAACTGTAGTCCTGATGATCTGGTTCAAACATTATTATGTTTTAATGAATCCAAGTGTGTGAAAATATTGGATCCAAAACATAATTATGATAATATTGGATGCTTTACGCCCAATATTTATTGGTCTCGCTATGAGTTTAAAATTATTGGACTCGACTTAGTCTCATCCAATATTTTTAAACTCATAGCGAGACCAATAAATACGGGCTCAATCAATCCAATTTTGTATCAAACTTGGTCAAGTTATAGTTTTGAAAGAAAAAGTGGTGCTATGTAAAACTAATACCGAGTTTTTCAAATATATTTCAATTTTGTGCAGATATTGAACATACATGGTTTGTTGGTTAATTTTTGGTTTGCCAAGCAAAAGACTAAAATAACATCAGTGAAATAGTCTGTTAAATGTCAGAAACAGCTAAGCTCATGCAGGAAAAGCTGTAAATCTGGGGTCACAGCTCACAACATTTTATTTAAAAAATCACCTGGGTGTAAATTCCTCTATGTACAAAAAGGTGATAAATCGGTAGCGAATGCAATTTGTCACAGCTGCTGAGGGTAAGGTTCATATTCAAAATCATAATTCATCATCTCATGTGTTCAAAATAACCTGCAGGTTTATAATGCCAGCGTAATTTGCATTTAATACATGTACATGTTGACTGCTGTATTACTGGACCAATACAAGTACATGGATCCTGGGTATAACCATCAGAAGTAGATTTGACCGAAATTCCTACTACATATTGCATAACAAAGGAGATGGATTAATCCCGAGCTGTATCTATTGTTATGCAATACTCCTGTTACCTTATGGAAAAATGAATTTTGGTACAAAATTACTTCCGGTAGAGAAACCTAGGATGTACATATTGAATTTCTGTCTATTTTTCCATGGTAACACCAGTTTTTATCATTTGGTAATAGTAAATTATTGATTAGTAATATTGATGAGGCCTTACTCAACAATTTCGGCAACAACAAAGACATCAATACCTCTTTGTGAGAAAATATAGGTCATGGTATTGTTACTAAATTATTCTAGCATATTTAATTTCATTCTAAAGATGCATTTTGCATGAAATTATCTCCAATGTAACGCACTATGATTAATTTTGTTTGGTGGGATAATTAATAATAGAAATCTGTTTATGCCTGAATTACATTTTAATTTCATGACCAAGTATAAAATATTGCTAAATGTCGTTAAAATAGTAATGGAATAGTGAGGTTCATTTGAATTATAGAAAAAATGATTGCATGCAAATTGTGGACAGATTTTTGGTTAGGTTATAATGCGTTGAACAAGAATGATCATGAATCCTCAATTTTTGCTCTCATTTATTAAATTATTTTGAATCCAGAGCTAATAATGACTTGATTGTGCCCACTTGGTATGGGATAGGGAAGTTCAAAATTATTGTCAACACTCAGTACATGAGTCCAATCTTTTAGGCTGCTTTATCTGGATTCTGGTTCTATATCACCAGAAGTAATTCTAGTGACGTGTAACTTGAATAAAGCCCATCTTTTAATTGTGAATTAGTTCAAGATCAGTGCTCTCTCTCTCTCTCTTATGCTGATTGTAAGCAACATATGTGGGATGCAAATTTCAGGTTTTAATTTATCGTTTAATATGAATAGTTTCCGTTTGTAAGAACAAGCACTACAGATGGCATCCATGCTGTTGATGATGTAAATGAAACCACATCTAATCTAGTATAGAGGTGCATGTGATGCCAACTGTATCACTTGTATTTTGCGGTCTTTGTTTGAGGATTTTGTACATCTTCTTGGATAGTATTTAGTACATGTTCTTGGATATTGTTTGGTATGATGTGATCTATGGCAGGCAATGGCATATCTGTTGCAAATGCAGTTTGTTAAACCGAATATTTTAGGTTTATATACGGTACCTATTAATTATACGTATTCATGGCCTATTATGTGCACATGTACATAATTATGTGTTGCTTGTGTGAATTGGACAGGTGTGCAGGGAGTCTGCGTGTATGTATGTTTGTGTATCTTGAATGTACATGAATTTGGACCTGTGTGTGTGCTGGCGTACGCGTGCATACGTTATACGTATAGTGCGTTTGAAACACTTAGGTGTGTGTATGGGGGTGCTTATGATTTGGACATATGTGGGGGTGTATGGGTAAGATTAAAATGTTTGTGTTTGTGTCAATGTGGTGTACCGTCATTATCAATCATTTTAATTTTATATGCATAATCATTACAACTTGGAAATGCAGTGCAGGATCTATTTTCAAGATTTTAAACCACTGAAAAGATAGGCAGTTTGATTAATTGATATGGAGATAATACATTATAATTTATATTACATATTTTTGCAGGTACATGTGGTTGATTTTGAAGAATAGAGAATATTATGAAATGGTAGTTTCAGGATTTCATGCAGTTCATATTTTCATTAACTTTTCCAAATTGGTTTGATGAAAATCAACATCCAATACCTTAAGAGTGTCTGCTTTTGATAAAACCCCAGGATATAACCACTTGTAAGAAATTTGTTTGTACATTTTGACATGTCTTTTTCTTTCTTTGAATATAGAAATGAGTCGCCAGCATGAGCATCCAACACACTGAAGATGCTGAAAGTTGGTTTTGATTTTATGCACTTGTCATTGAAAAAAAACCCTGTTCTACAGGCCCAACAGACCAGATTTGGAGTTTAAGGGATTTTTTGCTCTTTGCATGGCAAATCAGCTGTTTGGGTTTTTTCCCCCAAAAATGCATTTGTTTTGACTAAAAACATGCTAGTGGGAAAAAAACTACATTTTGTCAAATATTATTTTGTACATTATATGCAGAATTAGCATTCTTATCAAAATTGTGTTATAATTTCAAACCATTTTATCACATCACACCTTCATTGTTGGAAACTCATGCTTTGACCAAAGTTTTATCTCAAACAGCGATAGCCATGAGTGATGTCCAAGAGGAAAGGAAATAAGCCAGTGGAGGAAATAGATGAGGAACCATGCAGGCAGGATACCAAAAAAACGGTGTGTACTTTAGCAGCATTTTTTTGCTTGAGGCTTTTGACTAGCAGTCTTGTGAAGACTCCATACAGGAGATGATGAGAATAATTGGGATAGCAGTTGCATCATACGAGACAGCATTGGACGTGCCTCTAAGCGTTCTCTAATACTGTCTGGTAATGATGTTTCTGGTGTCCGCCATAGCAACTCTTCCTGTCCAGTCGTCATGGTAACGCATACAGCAAATAGTAAACATAGCAACTAATCTGTCCAGTGTTCAACCAGCCAGTCATGGAGCGAGTATTGGCTGACAGATTGCGTGCAAGTAGTGATTTGTTCTAGTATAGAAACGGAATATGTTTGGGTTGTTACCTGTCTCTGTGTAATGTAGTACTGACTTTAGTAGATACATAATGGCAATACTAATTTAGATAAATGCGATAGCCTCTTTCATGTGGGCAAAAAAAAAAAAAAAAAACCTTGTGCAAGAATGTTATAATGTTATAGCATTATAAGATACTTGCACAACAGTTTATCGTTTCTTGCTCTGCATAGCTTCTTGTTTTTATGAGGAATTTGATAAACCGGTAATGTCTTTTACCAAATTTAACCTTTGATCTTACTAACTATAAAATTGAGCATATTTTTCTAAATTGATAAACCTTTGAACTTTGAAACAGCTTAATATATCTATGTGTTTGACCTTTTTCAGTTCCGAGGTGTGACATAACTGTGTAAACAGTTTGACTGTCAATCACCAGATAGAACGAAAAAGAATAAGTTTATTCAAGATTTGCATAATTACTTATTAAAATATGTTAAGGTATTAGTTTTAGAGCATAGATATATTTTGTTGTCTTCTTTGCTCAATGTTGGTTTAAAATGCATTGCAAAACATGGAAGAGGCGCATTATATTAAGTATGTATAAATATTTCCTCATATTTCTTGTAATGTTTGTATCAAGGTATGTATTTGTGATGTTCTCAGTAGATCCAACTCACATGTGGTGTTTTGCTTTTCGTGTAAGAAAAGACAATATTTAGTAGTAATTTTGTATTTAACTTTAAAAGTACATTTTTCCTGAATTCCTGTTTTAGAAGTGGTTGTGCCATATGGGCATAATGGTTTATGGTTATAATATTGTAGAACCAAATTAAATTTGTTTAAAAAGTTCTACATTTGGTTGGATCTACTAGAGACATCAATAGAGAAACTAGATGAACTTGGATCCTCAGACAGATCAGAGCATGACCAGAGTGTGTTTAATTAAAAAGTGGGTTGTCTGATTTTATTACATGGTGTTTTCTATCTTTCATAAATACCCTGATTATCCAAACAACATAAAAAATTTAAAATTCAATTGCTCTTCAATACTTGGATATTGCAAGCAAAAATGTGTATTCCAATTGCACATAGGTTAGGATGTGCTCTTGCGGTGGTGGTACCACCCTGCTTCCTGCCATCTTTTTCTTCAGGTTTACTGGCATTATGTAAAACATTTAAATTCCTCAATTTTGACAAGTTTAAGTGAGGGATGAGGTTGTTGATCAGATCACTGGACAATTTATTTTTTACTATCCATGTATTACTGACTATGATTGATTTAGTAGCTGTAAGCATCCTTCAAGGAGGGAGACATTTCCCAGGTGGACTAGGAAATGTTCAATATAGCCAGACTGGTTCCTTCCCAATTTGAATCGCTACCAAGAAATTTGTAATAACTTGCTAGGCCATTCAAAATAGAACTGAGATCATAATATTGTCATATACATGTATTGATTTGTTGTAAAGTAGTAATTCATTTTGATCAATTAATATGTTTTCATACCAAATCGTGTTTTGTGAATATTCCTACTGCAAGTCTACTAAAGCCATTTATAAAATATTCCACCAACATACATTAAAAGTTCTATTATTATCTTTAACTTGCCTAAATTAATTGGAATTTTAAATTTTTAGTTATCATTCAATATTCTTTTATTTCAAATGATAAAGTATACAAAATAATTACATTTGATTATTCACAAATCTTAATAACACATTCATGTGTGAGAAAAACATGAATTTGCTGACAAAGTCGGGAACAAAGTTTTACATATTATTCTGTTTGATATGGCTAAATGGTCCGCTAATATCTAAAACTTGGCATTGTTCTGGAATTCATTGTAGTATACCGCTGCAAATCCATGTAAAACAAAACGGACTAGGCCTAAGCTGATTTTATGCATGTCAACAAGCCTCGGAGGCATATCAATTATTATGTACATGGACAGGAGAAAGGGACAATTTTGAAGGTATTTTAGCAACCTGTAGACAATTTTTTGAAATTGATGGGATGGATTTGCAAGGTCAGCTGTTTTTGATGCAAATAATAAGCAAGGTTAAAATATAAATGATACAAATGCTTGATTATGACAATAATGCAGAGATATTCAACTACGTATTTGTTGTGAGTAATCTTAGTAATCAGTCATTGACATGGAACTGTCAAGGCATGTATCGAATTCAACATGAATAATAAGAACGGCAAAAGTTTTCATATATATTTGATGTGGGCAGCTGGTTCAAGGAAACCAAGCTGTACAGTACCACAAATCTTGTGATTAGGCGACGAAAAAAGAAAACCCTGTTCTATGGGCCCGACCAGAGGATGATTTAAGGAAGCCCCATCATGCACTGTAAAAGTGTTATCACGTGAGTTTCAACTGCCACTTAACTTCTCAAATCCCATTGAAGTCTGTGCAAAAGATGTTGTTTTAGAATTGCCCGTGTGTCATTATTACTTGGTCGATTTCAGATCTAAAGTGATGTATGCATGAAGGATAATTCACACCTTCTGTAGATAACATAAAATGTGAAATCGACCGACATTTTGAATGTGTTTTTATTGTGAATATATCAGTCCAAATTCAAATTTAACCATACACGTTTATGCAGTGGTCCCGGGCAGTGGTGTCATGTTCACTCACACAGCTGCTAACCGCAAGTTGACCCCAGTGGAGTGCTGCGAAGTGCTTAAATCATCCTCTGGGGCCCGACCGACCCAGATTTTGAACAAATTGGGGAAAAAAATTTTCCTGTACAAATGAATACCGACCCAAATTTCGGAAATTTCAGGAACAAATTTTTTTTTGTATTTTCTTAAATTGCAAATTATTTACAGATTTTGGTGAATGAAAAAAAAAAAAAGGCCGACCGACCGAAAAAAAAAGCAGACTGACCGACCCTACTTGAAAGGTCCGTCCGCCCGTAGAACAGGGTTTCTTTTTTTCGTCGCCTTACTGAAAAATTGTTTGCTTGTCCTTTAACTCTCTGGAAGATTTTTTTTGTATGTTTCGTTTAAATAATAACAAAAGACTAAATAGATGTGATTTGGAATTTATCTATGTTCATGTTCATTCATGTTTTAAAACAGTCTATTAAATAAAGCTAGAAGAAACTGTATAAAAAACTTTTCAGGATGCCAACAATTCCAAAAAAACACCCTTCCAAAATTTGGTTTGGTATTCTTTTATACAGTAAAAACTTTTTTACAGATTTTCAAGATTTGGGTAAGGACAAGAAAACAATTTATTTTGCCATAAAAAGGGGTTGTCTCAAAAACATTTTGCAAATAAGGTATGTGCTAGCCCACCTTTTCTGGGTTTTTTACCTTACAAAAGAGGCCCAGCACATAGGGCTATGCACTCTGATGGCTTTCCTAAATGCACACTGACTTGAGAGACCAACTTTTTTTTGCCTTATTAATATATTGGGACATGAAGTTAACATTAAGTTTTCAGTTTCTTTTGAATAATATGTTTACAGAAACATGTTAAATTATTTAAAGATGTTGCAGTTTTAGAAACAACTTGGAAAGTAAGTATCATGAAACTACCCAAAAGTTTCATGCCAAGTATTATTGTATTTCTTTTCAAATGTCATATATTTTTATGTATAATATCCATGTAACCTTTTAAAGGAGGATGGTCTCATCTCATCACATGCTATTTGACACTTTGGTTGAATGATCTGGACTCTTGACTCTCACCTTCATGGGATATTTTGATGAGCGCCATAAATGCACATTTGAAAAGCCCAAAGAATGCTGTTTGAATGATAGTGAATTAACCCACATTAGACAAATTTTGGCTTATAAAATCCAAACAAAAACATCTTGCGGCACTAATTTTAAGTATTTCAGGGTGTCAATGAGAGAAAGAATAGGCTTTTAACTGATATCAAAACCTCCATTGTGATTTGCCCATCCTCTTTTAATTTGCTTTTTTTTTGTAATAATTTGCTTCCAAACTACTGGTAATTACACACAAATATACAAAGCATTATTTTGATATGTTTGTCCTTATGTACAGAAATGCATGATACAAAAATAAAAAAAAAAAAAAAAATAGAGTATTTTTAAATGTCTTTGCCAGCGACAGTTAGAGGATGCACTGACAGTGGCACCAATCAATATAAACGGTCACACAGACCAATACTTATATTGCATATAAGATTGGTTGCTATCTTATCAAGACATGCCATATTTAATACTTGACATTTACAGGGGACTGTCAGTTCTAAAGTCTAAGTAGCATTTTATCACTATGATTCATCCATATTGATAAAGTAAGCCTGGGAACAAAATGCTGCAATTATTTTGGGATGTTTTATCAGATAGTTGTAAGTTCAGTTGCCTGTAAAGTTCAGCCCGTGAGATTACTTTGCATGTACAGTTTCATAATTTGGTGATCCTAATGAAGTGTAGTAATTTTGAACACGGGGTTGTCACAAGATTTCAAACCAATCACAATGCAGATGCAAAAGACACCAAAAATACTAATATCTGTGTGCTTTTACTGAATTGGGTATAAAAATCACCCAATTGCTCCAGGTTGATAACCATTTTCATTCAATATTCTTCTGTTCTTATTGATCGATCTATAATTTTAGCAACACAGCTATTTTTTTGAAAACGAAGCAGGCTGGGGTGGAGGGGGTTCTTGATTTTGGGTTGGGATGGGTGGCTATACCCTAAATGTTATGAAAAAGATACCAACAAATTATGTTAATTTTCAATTATTGTTGTTCAAAATTATGGTAAATTTACTCAATTCTGGAACATTTCCACAAATTTTTACTTTAAAAAATGAAGAATCTGCACATTTTTCAGATTTTTTGAGAAAAAAATACATCCATCTTTAAACATTTTTCTGAATCTGCAACCCGAAGTTATACCAAAAAGCCTAAAAATGCACTCCAAATCTCTTTTATTTGAAAGTAGCACAATTGTAGGAGTAAATGACTTTATGGCAACCCTGTTGGAGCAGTGATGATTTGTGTTTAACATACATGACTCCGAGAAGATTTATCGTCAGCTGAAGTGAATGGGAAAGGCAATGGATACTGAAGATGTACACAGTTGACACAGTTATTAATAGTTGTAAAACATACCTTCATATATTCTTTCATGTATGCTATGTGTACATTATGTGTAGGCCCACATGTACCATTTGATGTTGGTACATTTGTCATCAATGTTGTCAAACTGATCTTAGAATTTATTTTTTCAGCAGATCTGTTAAAGGCTCATATCATGTATATTATGTGATACAATCTGATCCAATCAGACCAAAGTCAGCAATAATGAAATTGAGATAATAGATAAAAACAATAAATAATGTAATAAGTTCTAGTATTTCTATGATTACGCTATCAGTGATCACAGTGCTGGTGCAGCCTGTCCCTGTGTGAGTGGTCAAGCTTTCGTTGGATGTATCTCTGACTTCATCAAGACAAGTCAGAAACACATCTGACACAAGCTTGGTCACTTACACACAGACTGGCTACACAAGAATTTTGATAACCTACAGCTTACTTGTAGAAATAGTATAAATTTATTATTATCTACTTGTTAATAAATAACATAAGAAAATTAACATATTTTCATAACTTCCAACCAAGTATGTCAGGGGCTTAGGATTTAACATCAATCTGATTAGGTATAGAGCAAATTAGTGATGGTAAAAATTTTAGACTTCGGTCTGAGTGGATCGGATTGTATCACATATGTTAATATTTTATGTTATTATGTGTTGTGGTTTTATGAATAAGATAACAGAAAAAAGGTTTTGTAATTTGGTTAAACTCCAAAATTATAGGTGTTAAAATAATACCATTGTTACCAGATGCCACACCCAATCCATATTATTTCTGACACTTTTGGTGTCGCTACCAATAAAGTAATGTACTTGGAAGGTGTAAAATGACAGTCCAAGTGTTAAATGATAACATAACTTAGTGCGTTCCTCTAGTAACACTGATGGTGTTATTTTTTAACACCTGGAGTCTTTGCATTGTAAAGAACCTTCCAAATGATACAGCGGATATGACAGCTTAAAACACACAAAATGCTTACCAATTGATGCATGATATTCATCAAACTGGATTCTGTATTTGAAAATCCATGACAGAAAATGGTGTAGTGTATTAGATTTATAAGGCAACTAGAGAATCTATTTACTATTTTGTCAATTTGAGTTTTATATTATGATATATTGATCAAGGTGATTGTGTTCAACTAACTTACACCATTTACAGACAAGTTTTTGAGATACTGCGAAAGAAAAAAACCTTGATATTACTGGACCTATCAGGGTTTCTAGCAAAAGAAATCCCTAAGTTGAATCTATGCATCCAAATCTTTTCAATATCAGGTTATTTTTTAAATAAGCACAACTGTGTCATCATGAATCTGTTGCCATGGTTTAAGCAACTGAACACAGCATTTCATGTCCTACCTAAAACTTGGTGAAATTGAACTGAAATGGTCTTTACAAATTGTTGTTGATGTGCAAAATAGAAAAAATGTTGGGTCCAAAGATGTCAAATCAATTTCTTTCATGAATTTCTGAAATAACGGACCAAATTTGAATAGAACAATAAAAGTGAGTCTCCAAATGTATTCAATGTATTTGTGTAATGAATATGATAAAACTAGCAATGTTGTGTTGTAATATGCAAGTCTATTTTGACGTGTTTTCACATCTGGCCCATTCCATGTCAACTCCAGGGATGTGCACATAAGCACCTCTTCAATTTTTCTTTTTCTGTCAGTAAAGGTGGTAGATATTGAGTCAGAAACTTGGTAGGACAATACCTGAAAATCCAAAGGGCTTGACTGGCAAAAAATGGACAATATCAATTTATTTTTACTTTTGGAGTTCTGACCGTCAAAGTTGGTCCTGGTTGGACTAAGTTGCATTTTGAGGGCCCTATATCTTTTAAAGTAAAGGAGTTACAAGTTTTCTGATAGCAGATTTGAATTTACAAAAAAGTACCCCAGGAATTCAAATCTGCTATCAGAAAACTTGTAACTCCTTTACTTTAAAAGCCCTCAAAATGCAACTTCATCCAACCAGGATACATACTTTTATAGGGCCCTCCAAACATCGTCTTTCGCGTTGCGACACATTTTTTACGCTGACCCCCCTAAATTTCAAATTGATGCCACGGGAAAATAAATGGAGTATGAAGCTCAAATTTTCAGGATTTTACTTTCTCATCAATATCTACCACCACACAGAAAAAGAAAAAATTGAAGAGGTGCTATGTGCACATCCCTGGAGTTGACATGGAATGGGCCATCTGCATGTTGTATCCTAAAATGAACAAAAGTCAATATGAAATAAAATTAGGATTGTTTTTGTTTTACAAATGATTTGTTTTTGCTCTTAAGTTACATCACATATGTTAGATGCACTTGTAATTAATTGCTTAAAAGTATTATTTTCAAGTTGGTTTTAAATATCAAAAGCAGACATTCCAAGGTTGCATTGTAAAAAACATAATAATAAAAGAATACAAGAAGATATTGATAATACATCAATTTGTGTATCAATTACTGAAAGTTAAAAAATAAATTGAAAAGTAAAATTAATATTATTTGAAAATGCATTTAGAATTATGAAGTCAAAGAATTACATGATTGATAATGTACATTTTCTGTATAAAGATATTGATCAAATGTGTGTGTGTATGAAAGCGTAGTGGTGATCAATGGGGTGTGTCTATGCCTTGTGTAGCTTTTGATGTTGCGTTAAGTGCGCAGTTGTGGTGGGGTGTGTTTATATATGTGTTACCCTAGCCAAGAAGAAAATATTAATAATGATGAAATTAAAATTAATACTAGTAATAATAGTGATGATAATAATAATAATAATAATAATAATAATAATAATATAAATAATAATAATTAAGGCCGCTACAGACTTTTTAGTGGATGTAGAATATTTGATGTAACATGTCTTTATTATTTAATCTATTCCCATTCTATTTTCAGTAATGTTTGACTTCTAACAAATGTTTGATGAGGTAAAATCTATAATATATTCCCACCAGACATCCTACATAACATATCAATTTTACGTCATCAAACTTTCATTAGAACCTAAACATTACTGGGAATAGATTAAATTACAAAGACATGTTACATCGAATATTCTATGTCGAATACTCAGAGTCTATAGTAGCCTTTATTTTAAAGAAAGTGATTTAATGAGAATGATAATATCTGTAACGTGCGATGTGCTAACTTGGCATTTCTTTGAAATGAAATATTAAACAAAGTTGAAAAGAAAACCAAATGTTTTATGCCTTTATATTGTGCTTTTTGTTTACTTTACTTTCATTGGGTGCCGATTTTTATCGACTTTGATCAACCAGTAGGTATATGAATGGCCCACTTAAAAATGTTCAAGGTATTCATAATTATGTGGTGTGATGAAGCAAAGTCAGTCTGAATTGGGCATATTCAATTTTCAGTTTGTTGCATGATTGTATAATGCATTTGCAAAGCTACATTTTGCCGAAAACCTCATTGAACCGTTGAAGTGTTTCCAAAACAATATGGAGCAAAAGAAATTATTGACTTGTTTGGCTATATATCCGAGTTTCAACTGATTTTGCTCGATCACATCACATATGTGTGCATCCATATCAAAACAATGCACTTGTCGGCTGCTACATGTGTCTTATTTCACATCATAGCTAGGAATAAATACCAGACTCATCTCAAGTGGAGTCTGACTTCAAATCATCCCCAAGTCACATGGTTAAGGAATGTGCTCTGTATTCCTAAACCATGTGCCTTGGGATGATTTGAAATGACCTCCACTTGAGATGATACTGGTATTTATTCCTAGCTATAATGTGAAATGAGACACATGTAGCAGCCGTCAAGTGCATCGTTTTGATATGGATGTACACATCAGAACAGTGGTTCAGTTATGGGCAAATAAATATGTCAGTTTATGTGTCCACAACATGAAAATCACAATTTTCCAATACATTTCATAACAAAGCTGTAGTTTTGATATATTTTTGAAACTTAAAACAAAAAGTCCACCTGTTTTGGGCCTTCATATGGTTTCAGTGTGAGTAACAGAAGATACAATGTATGTTTACATCATGAAATCAAAAACTCCACACCACACACTCTTGTTTATTTTCACAGTAACAAAGCACAGTCAAGTTGAGTGTTATGTAAAAGATTGATTCCCACCCTGCACCTACTAAAGGTCAGGATTTGAGGACTCTTAAGGGCTGGGGTATGAACGTTTGGACAGTATTTATTGTGGGACATTAGAGCACATCGGACATATCGAATTGCATTCTGAATACGAAGAATGTCAGTCTGATATAATATAATTTTGATTTTTTGAAATTCGCAATTTAATACACATTTTATGGCAGATCATTAAAAATTGATATTTTGGATATTTAACAGTACTTGAAGTAAACTTTATCATCTGATGATTTATACTTAAAGTGTATGTAGGTGGAATGAAAAGCCAACGATCAATTGACAATTTTGACCTTTCGTATTGAAGATATGAATTTTTTCCCAAAACACCAAAAAAATTAGGTCTTTTTTGTGAAAAAATTCATATCTTCAATACGAAAGGTCAAAATTTTCAATTGATCGTCGGCTTTTCCTCCCAGCTACACACACTTTAATAATATATCATTAGATTTGTAAAATTTACTTTGAGGACTGTTATATATCAAAAATGTGAAAAATATAAAATTTTAATAATTTGTCAGAAAATTTGTATTATATCGTGAATTTCAAAAAATGAAAATTATTTGATATCAGAAAGACATTCTGCGTATTCAGAATGCTATTCGATATGTCTGATGTGCTCTCATGTCACACAAAAAATACTGTCAAAACGCTCATTCCAGATCCCTTAAAGGCATGTACAGAGATTTGACACTACCACCCACACTTATTCTACACTTTCTTGTCACTTCCATGGTGATAACATGTAGCTATATGTGACCAGTCACACCAATAGAGGGACTTTGCAGCAAAATCATGCATGAAAAAATAAGACCACAAATATATAATTTATATTTTAAAATCTATTTTAAATGCAACTTTGTCAAGTGATGTTGCAAAATAAAACTGATAAACTTCTACTTTTGGTGATCTCAAATTCAGATTTTCCTGCAAAGTCCCCCCTTGATTTTTGATATGACTGTTCACATAATATTCCCAGTTTCACCCTTGCAATAAAATAAAATAGAATTTTATCTGTACATATGCTATGAGAATCACAATACTTTATAGACTGCCAAATATACAGTACCCCACCCAATATTACCTAACATTTGCCCGACTGGGAAAGGAGGATGCTTGGAGCCTGGTGGGCCTGGAGACCACAGGAATAGGCTGCTGCAAAAATAAGCTGCTCAGTCACCCCAAGCAACCTCCTTCCCAATAGAGTGGGAGGGGATGGGCGGGTTAATCCAATCCACCTGATGATGGAGTATTCCAACTTCTTGGCGTTGTTGCGATTAATGATGGTTACAGCAATTGCGAAAAATGGTGCTGCTCCTCCCATGAAGCAACGCACTGTGCCCGGCCACATGGACACTGAACATGGGACTGCAAATGGTGGCTCTAGATGTTGGAGAGGCTGGACATGCCTGTAACAGCTAAAATGATTCAACTAACCCCAATGAGTTAACAGCTAAAATAATTCAACTAACTCCCAATGAGTTAACTACCACTATGTTTTCAAGTCAAATTTTACTATCCCACTCATAGGCAGCCAAAATGTATTTCAAAATGAAGCTGTAATTTTCTCCGATTTTGAAATCTGTTTTTGACATATTTTAACACTCAACTTTCATCACATTTAAACAGCCTTCCATCCCAACATGTTTTTTCCCTCACACATAGTGGTTTGCCAATGGCTGACCACAAACTCCACAAAAATTGCTCAAGTAAACAATCAAAATTTTCAATGCAGCAATTGACAGTATGGTTATTAATTCCAGAAATAGGAAAAGGAACATTTTTCCAGGATTTTGGCAATACAAATGGAATGGTTTGGGTTTTTTTCACACAAAATTGTTGATACCAAAATTAGACCCTAATTAAATTCCTGAATACCAATATCTGTGCACTGGTTATTTCCATCTGATTCCTGAGGAAAGTTATATAATGGGCTATTACATAAAAGGTGCTCCACTCCCCCAATAGAAGGGTATATGAAATACCTGTAATTCTAAGCTTCCCACAAACAACAGCAATTCCATAGAAAAAGCTTGGAAATAAATTGAACATAATGAACAATTGAGAATCACATGCACAGAAATCTCATGACAACAAGTTAAGGAATCGGATAGCAAGGATTGCACAGTATTTTTTGTGGGACCTGAGAGCACATCAGACATATATCAAATTGCATTCTGAATACCAAGAATGTCCTTCTGATATCAAATCATTTTGATTTTCTGAAAGTCGCGATATATTACAAATTTTATGGCAAATTATTAAAATTCGATATTTTTAATAGTCCTTGAAGTAAACTTTATAAATCTAATGAATGAATTTGACATTTCATATTAAAGATACATTTTTCCTCCAAATTAATTTTTTTTTCTGCTTTGGGAAAAAGAATCTATATCTTCAATACGAAAGGTCAAAATTTTCATATGATGGACAGCTTTTCATCCCAACTGCATATCATTAGATTTATACAATTTACTCAGAGTACTGTTAAATTTCAAAAATATCAGTTTTTCATCATTTGCCATAAAATGTGTATTGTATCACGAATTAAAAAAAAAAATCATAATTATTTGATATTAGGAGGACATTCTTCATTTTCAAAATGCAATTCAATATGTCTGATGTGCTCTCATGTCATACAAAAAATATATGAAAACATCACCATCCGAGCCCTTACGTTCAGATTTGTCAAGTTTTATCCCAATTTTTTGAAAGGTGTGGCTTTGGATGACTTTAAAACCTGGAGTTCCTGTTGTAATATTTGGGATACATTGTGGATTTTGGAACTGTGTACATTAAGTGATGCACTAGGTGAGCTCTCATGCAACATTCTAAAGGAAAGGTTAACTCAATTTGGATGTGTGTACTGCTGGAAATACAACAAACAACTCAGTGTTCAGATTTATATTACATCCAGAGCTAAAATGATGTGAAATTTGAGTGTCAAAATGGTCCGTTTTTAGCGTCAAAATTGTGCTTCCTCAAAATATACATGTAATAGCATAATTTTACATCTCCCACATTCTAGCTACGCCCTTCTTGTGTTTGTATACGATACATGTAGGGCAACCATGATGGTCGATGTAGAGATTTTGAAGGTCACATCTGCGTTAATCAGCGCCGGATACAACATGACTTGGTATATACGGCTGGCCCCCTATACATCATTCATGTTGCAACCTGTTCTGATAGTAAAAAGGTTACCTTTGAAATAATGTCATCTGCTTCAATGGTTCAGATAGATAAAAACCACACCGCTAGTCAGTTTCTCCAACACATTTCCTCAATATGCAATAATAATGCATAACACGTACAGTTTGAATTTGGTCGATAATTATGTAGAATTGTAACCTCACAATCAGCTGTTTTTTTCCTGATTACAGTACTAAAATGAATGTTGAAGCCAATAAAACTTAAATGCCTTTTCTGCCATTAAAATTATTAAGTTTGACCCAATTTCATGTTTATTTATTAGGCAGAGGCGCCATATTTAACATTAGCTTTGAACATTTAATTATTTTTTTTATTTTCCACCCGACTTACCCTGGTGAAAAATTAAGAAAAGAATTAAATATCCAAAGCGAACGCTAAATACGGCGCCTCTGCCTTTAATGAGAAAGGGGTTATGTAAACAATTATGTATGATATTAACAGGCCCGTACGCCGGGGGTGCAACCGCACCTCCCCAAATTTATACAAAGAGTCCCAAAATTTAAGAATTTGCGAGCGTAGGTTTCTTACGCTTTTTGTGTTAAAAAAGATCCAAATTTGGGGAAGAAAGTCCACTTTTCACAAAATTGCCCCCCCCCTTTGAAAAAAAGTCCACTTTTGCAAAATCAGCACCCCCCAAAAATAAAAACTGCGTACGGGCCTGGATATAATAAAAACAACTATAAAAAAACTAGTTCGCAGCTGCAGTTTAGGCCGTATAAAATTAATGTTTTGGTTCTCGCCCCTCCCTCCTCAATTTCTGGGATTTGTCAGATTTTTTATTTTTTTTTTAGATTTTTCAATTATTTTAGACTTTGGAATGATTTATGAATTTTTCATACATATAAATAAGTTTATTAGAGAACAAGGACCACTTCCAAGTCTTTTTGTGGTACTCTAGGGGGTTTATACCTCAGAATCTCACATTTGAAAAAAAAAAAAAGTGCCTCATCGTTTCCTCGAGCACTGTTGGAAAAGACCGAAAACTACAGACAATGCTGATTTTACACTGAAAAAAAACAGCAAAAAAAACACCTCCCTCCCTCATCAATTCATGAAAATCCTCTGGACGAGAACCAAAATATTAATTTCATACGGCCTTATTCCTGTCAATCATTCTCCCCTCAGCCTGTGATTGGTTGCCAGCATTACGCTGGCCCATATTGGGCGATACAGGAGGCAAGATCGTATCTGTGCGCAGTCCTGGGATGCGTAACAATGTGTACTTGTGTGCACAGACGCGATGGCGCCATGAGCACCCTAGATGCGCCACACATGCTATAACACGCTGTTACACACTTACAAGAAACACACTCACTTTTAATTTTTTTTCCAAGATTCCTTTTCAGCGTTAACCATCGTGTATATGCGCGCGACGTCAAGCGTGTCCATTGGACCTTGTGCAAAATGATACGCGCTGGACGGTTAGCAGTACGCTTAATTTGTAAAAGGAAATCTGAAAAACATTATAGCAATCACTTCTAAGATGCGTATCTGAGCGACTGTTGCTATTTTTGGTGTGGAGTCGCCAGTGTTTATAAATAGGGTAAGCACCTTCATAGTACTGAACTCTGTGGTAACAAATCATGAGTTGCACAAAGTTTGATTAACAGGATGTCAGACCTGAACTAGTATTTTATTTTTGTCTTTTATTATATCAAAATTTTCAGGGGGGGGGGACTAGTTTGGGCAGGGGTGCTAATTAGGTTAAATACAATTAGATTGAATACAATGGGTAGTATTTGGGACTCAATTCCAACCAACAAGAACAGAAATATACTCTCTGCTATATTTTGTCCAACTTAATTGGCAAAAATTATTTGTTTCTTGTTCTGCATGCATCAAAGTTCCAACTTATTCTTGAGTAAATTCACATCAGCGCGCACCATTTACGGATTGCACATCTTCACCCAACTTCATGCACACCATTCTAGCAATTCTATCAATCCATGATGTTGCAAGTCTTTGCCGAATAATGTAGACAATAGGACTTTTTATGATTCGGAGTGAAGCCATTGCTAAAACAGAAACATTATAGCGATACAAACACAGAGAGCATTAAATTAGACAAGCCGACACTAGTGGTGTGGATTAACTTGACCTTGGGCTGGCTAGTATTGCATACTTCTGATATTGCTCTTCTCTTTGCATATGAATTTGAAAAGGTAGGTTAATGTCAATTAGATTTATTCCACTCGGGATTCTAAAATTATGATAATGTCAAACTCAATGGAAAAACTGAATGGAGTAATTGATTTGGTAAAAAGGAAATAGTAAAATTATATAATAATCAAGCAACGATTAATAAGAAATCTACGTCATAAAGTGGTATGTATCAGATGGGATTCAGTGTGATAGTATGTAGGAGACACAGTTGCATAGCAAGGTGTATTGTAAAATGTAAAATTTAATTTACTGTAAAATAAAATACAAGTATTAAATTAAATTTATTTTTAGTAAATTGACCTGATACATTTCTGTTCGAGTTACACATTAAAACAGACTGTGACCCAATTTGAAAATGAAAATAGTACTAAGTCAGGCATTTGTCGCTAAGAAATTTTTTATTTGACTAATAATATTCCGGAAATAGTGCAGAGCCCTACAGAGGTGTACAGGAATTTTGCAAGGAACAAAAGAATTGGAATTCCGAGCCCACTTTTTGCATACAATAAGACTTGTTATTATCACTGCCTGGTGAAAAAGTTTAGAATTAATTTTATGAAATGTATAACAAATTACAGAATTATTCGTAATGAAATTTCAGGATTTCCATTTCTGGCTGAGAATTAGCCTATTTTGCTTGAAATTTTAAATAAAATCTGGGTTCCAGACAAAGACAATTAGGACAATTTGGTATCCCTCTAATCACTGCTAATGGATGTGCATATTCTGGAATTGATGTAGGCTCAAAATTGACCAACATTTGTGATACTCCGGGGGCTCTCATGTATAAAAGTTGTAAGCATCCGCATGAATTGACTTTCAAAAATGACCCTAAGCGAGGATGTGGACATTTTGTCAAACTAACCCTAAACGAGGATTTTACTCAAATAAAAACACCCTAAGCGAGGAATTGGTTTGAAATTTTCCCCTAAACAAGGAGATGCCCTTAGCGAGAAATGGCTTGAAATTTGCCCCAAAACAAGGACAGACAGGGCATGTGTCGGTATGAGTGTCATTCAGTGATGATGATCGGCTATTCAAGCCGCTGTTGTAGTCAGCTCCGAATGTGCTGAATAACTTGATAAATATGTCGCCACTAATGCCTGTTAATTGGATAATTTTAAAAACTACCCTAAGCGACGATCGTTCTTTAAAAAAGCACCCCTTCTTCCAATAAAATGAGTGTTTTGAGACCCTATAATCACGGAACCGAATGGATCCTCGTTTTGCTTTTCAAAACCACCCTAAATGTATGTTAACTTTTATGTGGATGCTTACAAGTATAATTCTGAGTGCCCCGGTGATGGTCATCTCCTTTTGACCTGTTTTAAGCCACAATTATCCTCATTTTGGCCTTAAATTTAGCGTTAAATTATTGACACCCTTCCCCTTGGAAGATTTGCCTGCTACACCACTCACCATGACCTGCGATAGGTAAAGTTGTACTCTAAAATTCATATATTAAGATTTCACAAAAAGTAAAGCAGACATTACAAATATGTTTTAGCTTCAGAACTTTTAATCATATTCACAATATTTCAACATAGAAAAAAAGAAAGGCGGTTTATTTATGTGCATTTTGATACCTCATTCGCCCAATTTTATTCATTATTATGTTCTCAGAATCTTCCTTCCTATACTTTGTACAGAGTTGAAGAGTCCAATATAATCAACACTTGGATTCAAAACTTGGACTGTGTTGGCTAGGCTCACTTTTACCCAAAAAATTTTGTTTTCTACAATTTTTTGACCAAAAATCCAATTTTTAACCAAAAATCATGTTTTTGACCAAGAAAAGATTCTGAAAACATAATAATGATAAAATTTGATGGTTTTTTTCACCCAATACAAAATTTATTGGTCTCGCTATGAGTTTAAAAATATTGGACTCGACTTCGTTTCGTCCAATATTTTAAAACTCATAGCTTGACCAATAAATTTGTGTATTGGGTTCAAACCATCCAATTTTATATCAGTATTAACAACACATCACAGTTTTTCAAAGAAAAAACCCTGAATTTAAAAGTTGCAGTAAATTGTACTGATTTGAATTCAGCGCAAAGATAATGACAGGTTTTACCACAATGCTTGTGTTTAATAACCATTGATAGCTGTAAGAGCAACTTTCAAATTCAGAGATTTTTCATTGAAAATCCTACTGTGTTGTTAATATTGATATGAAATTGGGCGAATGGAGTATTAAAATGCTCGTACATAAATCACCTTTCTTTTTATGTTAAAATATTGTGAATACGATTAATAGTTCTGAAGCTATCTAAGCGTATTTGTAATGGCTGTGTTGCTTCTTGTAAAGTCTTCAGAAATCAAGGGACACAGAAGCATGCACATATTTTAATGTCAAATCAGCCTTGAATTAAAAATACAACATTTGCAATGTTCTAGTCTGTTAAAATCAAATAATTAAATTGTTTTTAAAAGGCAATCCAAAGGTTGCATTGTTGAAATGTAGGGCCTATAGACTGTCTACTCATATAATTATGGTTTATGTGACTGGTAATTAAAGCAAGATAAACCATTTGTCACTAAAGTTGATTGAGATATGGCTTAAAAAAGAAGTTTAAATTTCTTGTCCAGGTTCCGTTGTTTTTGACAACATGAAACTGATCATATCTCAGGAAGGTCCAATTTCATTTGCCCCATACCCCGGTTCGTAATATGAGGCATTTCTCATGTCCAGGCCTGTACGCAGGATTTCATTTGGGGGCGATTTTGTGAAAAGTGGACAAAATTTGGACCTTTTTTGTCCAAAAAAGCGTAAAAGCCTTAATTTTTTTGATCGCTACGCTCGTAAATTCTGAAATTTTGGGACTTGCATACTTTTCCAAATTTGGGGGGATGCATCGCATCCCCCCTGAGTATGGGCCTGCTCATGTCAATTATAAATTATTAAAGCCGAGAATGAAAATCAGTGTTGATGAGACAAGTAACAATTCAACTGGTTGATTTTGCTTGGTTCCGATTCCAACAGGGCTGGTGTACCATTCCAACAGGGCTGGTGTACCAGGGAAGTACCAGTGTAGTACTGTGCAGGTACTTTGTGTGTACCAGTTAGGTTCCTTGGCGATGGTTATACCTGTGTCGGCGGCCGCAATAGGAATCTTGTAGTGTATGAATAAACAAAAAAATGCTCTGATGAGAAACAAGCAAAATATTAACAATTCAGCCGTGCATTAAATGCCTTATCATAGATGGATAAATAAGCTACTGAATTGGAAACACTTCCTATATCATCGGTATGTACTTTTTTGTTATTTCACCCTTGACTCTGCACATTTAATTTGGTAAGTGACATTTAGAGGGTTTAAACATTTTAAAATCAGAAGTCAAAAAGGAATATAAAATTGTTTTATGTATAAAATTGAGAAAAAAATTGACACAATCAACCAGGTGGGGATGTACTTTGTCATATAAAAAACACGGGGTCATGGAATTTATTTAAAGTTTACCCTATTCAAAACTAGGAAATGTTTGTATTACCGTCTGTACACCATAATTATAAATGACTACATGGTTTGAAGAGAAAAAGGGGAAACCATTTGTTGCTATAATAAATGTTGAATATTTCTCATATGAAGAACCCGAGTGATACAATCTTAATGCAAAGTCCTACCTTCGTGAATCGAAAACTCTGAGGGAGTACAAACTTTTGCCCCTAGGGATGATATAGATATGGGGGAAAAACTATGGACTGGTAAGATAGGTTATACTGGGGATAGGCCAATCTACACTTGGGTTGTGTCAAGTTGAGATTGAATTGGTGTCATCATGAATATATGTATAAGGTGTAATAATTCTTTTATACAGTCCATGGCATTACAAACTTTATGATGCACTCAGGGTTGCCTCTATGGGCTATTCCAGTTGAAATCCATGCACCCCCTATGGAAGACATGGTCTTGATCTCCCACACAGGGCGTGTGAATTTCAAATTGGGTTACCTCCAGTTGAAATCTACACCCCTTGTGTGAGATATTAAGGTTGTGTGGATTTCAATTGGAATAGCCTAATTTGTCAACTCAGGGCAGGATGCGAAGTTCATTTTGTGCGGGCACACATTTTCAAGTCAAATCAACTAAATTAGGCTGGAGCACTAAGGCAAATGCATTGGGTACTCAAGCTTAATTGATTTCCTGGTTTGACTTATATAATTATGTTCTAATGATCCCCGTTGGAGGGCTGGTACCCTGTCGGAGGGCTGGGGGGGTGGTATAAAATGTGCCCAAATTGATCCTAAAAAACACCAATTTTCTATGGAAGCACGCTATATCCTTGTTTTGTTTTTCAAAAATGCCAAATGTTCGCATTTCGTTCATGTGGATGTGTATAAGTATCGAGAGCTTGCGATTTCCAAACATATGTATCATACGCCTGTGCATCTATTCAAATTCACTCGTATGTGATGGCATTTTGAATAGATACATGGCGAATGATACATACGTTTGGAAATCGCAAGCTCTCCAATATTCTGAGTACCCCCTGGGTTCACCACAGCTACGCCCTTCCACAAAACTCAACACATGATCCCCAGTGACTGCTCGGATTTGCGGATTGCGTGCATCTGGTGCTTATTTTATTTTGAGACGATTGATATAAGAATATGAATTTCTAAATGAGCTATGAAATAGGCTAGGATAGACAACACTGCATTAGATTGTTAGTGTATCAATTTGTGGGAGGGGATGTCAAATAATACATTTTAATAACATTCATATAGCAGCCCTTCTGTGACACATGTACCCATTTATTAGGTTTCACTTAATTAACAAGGGAATTGCAGTTCTTTATGTTGCCCAAACTATTTTTACTTAACAACAGACACCAAATAGTGTTGAAAAGGCTGTGTAGTTCATATTAAAAAGGTGTCAGACACTCGTGCAAAAGTGTTCAGGTTGTGCATGTTGTACATTATCAGCCTGTATAGTGTACATTCTGAGGGGTCGGAAGCCTGGTCATTGAAAATAATTATATCCAATTTTGAGGCGATATAAGTTATGATTCCGTCTCAATTTCACATGAAAAATGTTAAGACAATCTGGCCCTTTGACACCCCCTGGTTACCCTAGGATGAAACATGAGTGGTGGTTGACAGGAATACTGAAGGATTAAAGCCATCCTTCTTTCTTGAAGTGATGGAGCAAAATAACCATCTACTCTCAGTAAGTGTCACATTGCTTGTATGGTGCAAGGTTCACACCAGGGTGGGGTGGGGGTTCAAATTGTCAGACACAAAACAAAATTGTCAGGTGATCTAGCAAATGAGTCATGTGTCAAGTAAAATCAGTTGTCAAATTCTTTGTGTAATTCATGCCCAATCTTGAGGAATCGGATAGTAATGTTTGCACACTATTTTTTGTGGAACTCAATAAGAGCACATCAGACACACCAAATTGCATTCTGAATATGAGGAATGTCCTTCTTATATCAAATAATTTTTGATTTTTTTGAAATTCTCGATATAATACAAATTTTATGGCAAATTATTAAAAATTGATATTTTTGATATTTAACAGTTGTCCTTATCGTGGTGTTGTTGTCCTAGTCCTATGGGTCATGGCTGGTCCGTTGTGACCCATTTGATGATGTTGTTCCAACTCTGCCTGTCCAATGCAAGACAGTAAGCATTCGTAAGGGATAGACCAGTGGATTCTTTGATTCCATCTGCCCAATGGAGCTTCTGTGTGCCTCTTCTGCAAAGGCCTTCAACTTGACTGTTTTCTACCTCTGATTCCGTGAAATTTGTCTGTTTTCCGTATCACAGAAAACTTATGGCTCTAACTTAGAGTATATCTAGCTGACAGGAAAAGCCGTCCATTTTTTGAAAATTTTGACCTTTCGTATTGAAAATAAATCATTTTTCCCCGAAAGACCTAAAAGTTCTTTTAGGGCTTTTTGAGGTTGGCTAGAACTTAGAGGGTGGTTGACAATTATAATACATTAGAAAATATTAGAAACACTTTGACCAAGTTTCAAGGCAAAGTTTTGCAAAATAAAAGTATCCTGAACATTTATGCATGAATTTTAACCAAAAATTACATATTCATGAGCTTCCTCAGTCATATTAGCTTATTACTAAATTGAGCATTGATAAAAACAATAAGATACAAAGAAAATATAAATTTATATATACCGTATGTTCGATTTGCTTCAAACAAAAGGCATATTGATCAAACAACTTTGCCCTTCTCTATAAATCTATATGCTCAGAGTTCTAGTTTCCAGAAAATGCCTCATATACCACCTTAAGTGGGATTATTGAAAAGCATGGAAAGTTGGGTAACATTTGCAATACTTCAGTAGTGTCTGTAATACATGTTTTGCAGAACCACAGGAGACCAAACACATGGCATATTTGCATGTCCTAAACATGAAATTTTATATGAGAAACCTGAGAATATGAAAATCCAGAGTTTTGTTTTTGAGGTCGTTGGTCAAATCTTCGTTTTGCTTCCTCATAAATCTCCTTTTCTTTCTTTGGCTTCTTTTTGTCTTGTTCAACTTTTCTTTGCTTTCACTTATTTTCAGCTAGCTGTTACTCTACATTTTTTTTTGTTCGAGTTGTTTTTTCATGTTTTCCTTTTTTATTTTGTTTGCTTGCTTTTATTTGTTGTGATTGTAATGATCCAGCTATAGCTGCAAGTCAAGCTATCAAGTTCTCAGACCTCAGTTACTGATAGTGAATGCTTTAGGACGTCTAAGGTAAGTTATAGGGTCAAGATCAATGCAAGCAATGATCAATAGTCATAATTGGTTTGGTATCAATGATTTGTGATAGTGTAAACAATACTGATGTAACCTTGTTGTTAATTTTATAGTCGATCTCTTTTTGTTTTCTTTGCTCATTTACTCTAGCTGGTACCCGCCAGATTGTCTCGTACTTGAACCTAAAAAACTCAGTTAATTGCATTTTTATGAATGCAGTAAATTTCTCAGAGAATTTTGTGTTTGTGAAATGCTAGGAACCCTACTACTGTAAAGCTGTTTAATTTTGCTAGTACTTGATTTCGCTAATTGGGACCACCATTTCTGTGGGTATTTAATTTGGCTGATCCAGCAATTCATGTTTACAATTCAATATAATTTATAAAACTGTCAAATTCGCTGGTATCAAGGCTTCTAACAAAATTAGCGAAAATTAAATCCCTATCAAATAAGTTGTTTTACAGTATATCTCTCACTGTTAAAACTGTTGCAGCCTGGATTAAGCAAGGAATAAGTAAATACAAAATGTTTCTTGTTCTCTTTGTATATTTTCAGAATGTGATCAAGCAAAGTCAGATGATGAAAGAAAGAGAACTGGCAACCATGTGTGACAGCAACCAAATGTGGCAACTGAGAATGAAGTTTGTTGAAGTCGCAAAATCGTACTTTGGTGTACCCTATGCCAAGAAATACCACCAACCAGGAAGTAAGTCAACGGTGAAAAAATTTAACAAATTTTGAAAGAAAAATATTATCAAGAATAGAATCAAAATCCTTGGATTATATTATGGTTTTGAATGCATGTGTGAGGAAGGTCATAATTGAAATTATTATACTTAATTTCATAAGGTCATAATTGTTGATCTGGAAGTGAAAGGCATCAAACCAAATGAAAAGGGCAAATTACTACATTTAATCTTGAAAGGGAAATAGTTTGAATCTAAATCACTTCAAATTGGGTCAAATTTTACAGGTGGGAACTCCCTTTGTAAGTAGGGGGAAAACAGATTACCTCTAAGTTGTAATCTTTTATTTCCCTTTTAGCTGGTAAAAAATTTGATCTAATTTGAACAGCATACTTGTCATCATATCTATACAAAATTAATGCTTGGACCCATTTATTAAATTTCTAACATGCAAGAAAAACCCTTGCACGCAAGAAAAAATTGGATGAAAACAGCTTTTGCACTTTTAAGAAACCAAAATTGGATTTTTTTAAAGTATTTTCAAAATTTTACTCACTTTCCAAAATATTTTTTGAAATTCAATCGGTCTTAAATCTGCAATTAATCTTTTTTTTTTTTTTTCGAGTATACTTAGATGGAATTGAATATAAACTGCATATTTTTGTGTTGGTTAGAAACTTTAGAGCATGGGTCATACAAGTGAAGATAGGAGGACAATCAGGAGCTCCTAGGTTTGAGTTGGAGAGTGGGGGGTAACTATATTGATGCACACATGGTTGTATGAAGATGTACTTTGCAAAGGATTCTGGGATTGATACAAAATGGTGCTGCATGAGTATCATATTCCCAGGTGTGGCTCACTGGGATTCCTAAAACTGAGCTCAAAATTACACACAATTGAACGGAAAAAAAAGATACCAAAAATAAACTAATCTCTCAATTTTGAAATGGTATCTATCCAATGTGAAGCTAATTTTGGAACATTTTGCGACAAAATAATTAAAAAGATTAGCACATTTGCCAGATTTTGTTAAGGAAAATTATGAAAAAGCACATTTTCTTAGAACAAGCAATTTTGTGAGTACCTGTAAGTTTTAATGTATATATACCCCTGTGCCTCCTCAATCGCACATTTTTGTACCTGTCTTTCCAATAAGGTACCAACTTCACATTTGATCCTGAAAGATAGTATGGATTATTATAGTAAGGTAAAACAGAAATACTAACAAAATAAAATGGAAATATTTCGCAAATATTTAGGCAAATTTGTTTGTTAATTCTCAACAATTATATCCAAAATGTAGCACCCGTAGGGCAAACTATGGTGAAGACCTGCTATTTGACATAACCACTTAGAAATGCTTGCATAATAACCAGGTTAGTTCTTCTAAATGAAAATAAAAAGGAAACAAACTGTTGCTGGGCGTTTTTAGCATTGACCTTCAGACGTGTTTTCAATGGCACACTTCCCCATTATTGTTGTTTCCATAGCAACCAATATGTAATATTTGTGAAATAGGTATTGACATAGTGCCGGTACCGCAGGCGCACCCCCTTTGTATCTCTTGTGTGCATAATTTGTTGGTGAACGTGCAGTCACTTCAAATAAATGAGCATGATTAAAATGATAAATACATAGCTGTTGAGTTTAGTTTGTGACTCTAATTGAAATAGGGCTTGACTTTTACTAGTCTTCATCGAAGTCCGACTCATTTAGTGTGATTTAGGTCAGCCTCTTCTAAGACTTAAATGACAATCTCATATCTAAAGAGAATGGAGATGTCTATGTGGACATGCATGCATTGATGAAGGTTTTTTTTGCTTATTTTTTTCTAAAAAGAAAGCAATATAGATTTAGCCTTTTTCACAAATTTAAAATAGTTTTGTTTTTGGCTCAAGTTATTGGGGGACCCTATAGTACTTTTCCATAGGCACGCAAATTATTGCCCCCTCCTCTGGTTCTGGAGCCACTGATGTATGTTAACGTTTCCCTTTATATTAAGGTTTTTAAAAAATGCTCCTACTTCCAAAGTCCATACAACATGGAAGCAAGTGTCCAGGAGTAATTTGTATTAGATGAGCTATGTCAAAGGTCACAGGTCAAAGAGCATTTGCCCAAATGATTCTTGCACAGAATGCAATGGATTTTGATGCAACTGCATCCAGGGTTCAGGTGCCCTTGCTGAATTTTATTCCTGTATACTCGCAGCCAATTTTGGTCTTTCAGTAATCCTAGTATTGTTCTCATATCCTGCATATGCCCCCGCATATCATATGCATATGAAATATCTATATCACAATGATCTCAATTTTGCTGCATCAGAAATAACTAGTGAAAAAATAGAATACATTGGAAATGTATTGGAAACTTGAGGCAAAACAGCAAAATCTTAAAACGAAGTAAGTAATACACAAATCCTGAATTACCATTGTATTGTCAGCCCAACCTATCAGTGTTAAAATGCCTACGTGGCAGTAACAAGATTGTATTGATCATCACAATCTAGGCAGACAGACAAAAAAATAATAAGAAAAAGGCGAAGTCACAAATCAGCTTACGCTCTAATGATCTAAGTTATGTCCAAAAAATGAAAAAAAGATTAGTAGGCTGTTCAGACAGCATAGTTTCTTAAAAGACCTACCTCAGAGGTAGTAAAAGCTACTGTTGAGGTGGGTTAGTGTTTGTACCTGTGAGAACAGAAATCTGTTCAGGCCCGTAACCAGGGGGCGAGGAGGTGGATGCCCCCCCTCCCCAAAATCGTCAAATGCCCCAAAAGGCTCCTTTCTGAGCCAAAATGTCGCATTTGCGTGTATAGTGAGTGAAAAAAATTGGAAGTTTTCTAGCCCTTTTTGTTCAAAAAAGGTCCAAATTTTGAAAAAGGTCCACTTTTCAAAATCCACCCCAAGTCCACTTTTTTCAAAATCAGCCCCCCAAATAAATCATGGTTACGGGCCTGAATTATCTGTTAATAAACCCGACCTTTATTGCAGAGCAGATCAGAGAAATCTTGGAGTTGGCGTGCTATCTATACTATTGGTCAAGGTCCTGTAGCGCAGCCGGGCTGCTCTTTTTGATTATCAGGTAAAAAGAATTAGGTCACACCTGGGTCACACGATGTTACACAGCTTGTCCAGCAATGAGGTGCCGATGTGATATCAATTAGCCAATCAAAACCTCTATGTTAACCCTTTAAACAGCGCCAAATCAGCAGTGCGAAAGGACCTGGCTGAATAGTATAATAAGCAATAATTCGGTGGTACCTTCCATGTGCAGTTTGCAATAGAATTGTCTTGGAGCTTGCTTGCTCATCTTCCAGATTTAGCCTATCTGTGTAATGGTGAAAAACGTTAGCATGCAATAAAATAAACAGACAAACTGATGATACACAAAACCATCAAATGTTTTTTAGACTTAAAGCATAAAGAATTTCTAGTGATCAATATTCCCAATAAAACAAAGCCATGACAAAAATTGCACTCAATATTTGCAAAACCAGGCATTTTAACTAGAAACTATACCATATAATTTCAATTTCAATTTATTATCAAATAACGTTGAGGCCCAAATGCCAAATTGCATTATTGTTTACAATGTAAAATAACATATAAATTCATTACCATACTTATAAAATAAATTACGTGAAATAATTATTGCAAAAGCACATATGAAATATGTGTTGTATAAGTTTATATGTACTCTTACCATCTTATTCTACCTCAGAGTAGCCCTACTACTGTGTTTTACCTTGAGAGTTTGGTTGAGTGTTAGCTGGTCGCAGTATTGTATCATGTGCGCTAAATCTAATCCCGCATAAGGTGATCTGTCGGTACGCTTGCAATGCAACCACATGTAAAAGCACTGATGTCACTACCAAACTTGAGGTGAAACGTAGCGCACATAGGTCCCTTTTACTATGGCAGCCGAAAACCAACATCACCCGAGAACCATGGTGTAGTAAGACTACCTCAAAAGTAACTAACTCTGAGGTAACCTCTTGTGTGATCATAGCTTGAGTCTTAATACAGGCCATGGCCTTGAATCCAACCTGGTGATAGCTTTTGTCGTTGCAAGTTCAATGTAATCAGCGAGTTGGAATAATGTGTAATGACGACATGCTGCGGTTTTCTTCTGATAGCAGGTTATTGATGGTCTGTTTAAGAAGGTAGAACAACGACAAGAAGGAAGTACAATCGCATTTAAGATTTGAATTGTATCGTATGATTCTAGGTTTGCAGTTGCCATGGGCTGTAATGGTATTGTAACCATGGTTTGTCTACAAATATTTAGATAAAAATGAAGAAATGTCTTGCCGTGCATTCCTAGTAGTTTGGTTAGCAACAGTATCTTTGATAAATATTGTTAATTAATAATGGGAACAATTGCATTGCCATGGAAATGCAATTTTAAAAAATTATGACATTTGTTACACCTGTTGCTGAATGCAATTATTGTGTTTGAATAACTAAGTGTGCCCCAGAATTCAACAAGAATAGGATGAAAAAATAGAAAAAATACTGGCTTGAAAAATTCTCAGATCGTCTTGCACATTACTGTATGGGGAAATAAGTATTGGATTTGCTTTGGCACCGAACCTAATCAGCCCATTAAAAAATAGCTATAACAAGTCTTGTGTTGCAACTTACACTTGTATTTTTGTCATTTTTTGCAACTTGCAGCAGTAATTTTTGAGGTTTTATGTTTTTGAGAGGAAATATGTTTTTCTTTCTGAAATGTGTCTGAGACAACCCTTTGTTTTTCAGCTATCTAGTAATTTGTAAAGCATATCAAAGTGAATGAAAATCTCACAATTAGCACCCACTGATGACTTATCTGACTTACATTTGTTTGAGCACCCCTCCCTCTTTCAGTGTGCTTTTTCACATGAAATTGGATCAAAACCTAAGAAATTCAGTCACAGAAACAATGATTTGTACCTCAAGTTTCAGTGCCTACAACATTTATTCTACAGTTCCCAATTCTTCATCTTGAATTGCAGGATTATGTTGCCTAAGAAAATGCAGTTGACTTTCATTGCACATGAAATAATAAGTACTCCTGTAAAATGACTAGCTTGCTTAATGCTTACTGACACTGAAAATATCAGGGATCCCATTCAAAAGCATAAAAATATTAGACATTTTTAGCTCATAAAAGTGTAAGGATAAGTCTAAAATTAACTATTTAAAAATTGTCAAATAAAGAAAAAAGCAAACCATCCATGCTGTGAAATGTGTCCTACTATGGACAGTTTCCTCCCATTAACATTGACTAATGATTTGACATTAATTTAACCTTACTAGTTGGTCATTTTTGATCTTATTACATGTACATGCAGCATGTGTTAGTGCACCTGTACTCTTTACAAAAAGACAAAATATCTCACCGGATCAGTGTAAGAACATTGTAACTGATATTTTTGGTGAAATTGCATAGAAAATAGTAAATGCACATATTTCAAACTATTTTACAAATCTTGAAAGCAATGATATAAATTTAAATGACATAATTAAGAAGTTTGAAATTAATAAATAATAATTTAAAAAAATGAAAAGTGGTTATCTTGCAAAATGACAAAAATGCAGATGCAATGTTCTTGCACTTATCCTACAATATGAATTTTTGTTTTTTCTGGTGGAGATTTGCTCCTTACCCATAATCACCCAGGATGTTAAATAGGTCAAATAAAGTATGAACATCATCCCTATTGTGGGTGTAATGTATACATAACCTCAAGAGTCAAAATGGTCCACTTTGCTGAAATAAGCTGAAACTGAATCAACATGTTATAATTTGAAGTCCAAAATTACTTGAGACCATTAGAGAAAAAGATTCCAAATTATCTACAAAAACCTCACTTTTTGAAAATTTTATTTTGTAAAAGTCCAATGTACAAAACCACACTTCATCGAAATGCAATAACTGATTAACTTCTAACGTGGTGGATGATAGGATATGATCACTTTTTGTGTTGTATAATAGTTCTGTGTTCTGTACATATTTATGAATAAATTAATAACCTTATTTGCTTATTTTTTGTTATTTACAAACCTTTGCTGTGTGGATTGCCTTAATTACAAACTGAATAATTCTTATTTTAGTGTTTTAATTTTTTTACAAAAGCCATAAATTATTTGTAATGGGGCCATTGATATTATACAAACTCCACTTTTTTTAAGTTTAATTTTTCAGCCCTAAAATCCTAGCCATGGGCATTGTAAGTATTAATGTGTATAATGAAACTGTCACTGAAAGTCCAGATCCAAAGATTTGATTTCTGAACCACCAACTTAAATATTTGAGAAATGTTTTAGAAGTTTATTCAGTTATAATATTTATCTTTTTATTTTCTCTAAATGCTTCACCATTTGGACTTACAGATTTAATTAATTAAATTTAAATTTAAATTGTTTGTTTGTATAAACCCATTTCATTCTATTCGATCACAGTAGGCGGTATCACTCTTATTTTTTCCACACCTTGCCGGCCCCTTTCATAAGAAATTTTAAGCAAAATATTTATCCAATTTCCTCCTGGATCACCAATTTCTACATTGTGGCCAAAGTGTTAGCCGTAAATGTCTGTTCATGCTTGTAATATGATTTGATATTGAATTTGTGAGAGGTCAGTAGACCTTTTCAGATATTTTCTTTTTAAATCCTTGATTTTTATTTCAATGCCATGATCTGATCATGACCATGATCTATATTGTTGTAAAGGTCATGTGGCATGGTGTGAAAGTACAAATGGGTCAAACCAATCTGAAAAAGTGTATTATTATAAAGTTTATGGGGGATTGGGGGTAGGAAAAGGGAATATAATAACAAATTAGTCATGCTTGCACTATACACAGATTACCATTTTAGTGCATTACTTAGAAAATGCTAATAATGGCCCACACATTGTTAAAATGGTATGTCTTCAAATAATATTTATTTTTTATTTTGTCATTTCAGTTTTTCATTATAGCATATGTTAAGCTTGGTGCTCAGACATGTGTCCATGTAACTATTGTGAATGTGGGTACTTGAAAGCAACATTTTGTCAGAAAAATTAAAGGTCTCAAACTGTGTCTTGATATTGAAATAAATAGCAGTAAATGGTTTCAAATGATTCAAATAACACATATTTATTTTTGCTAACTTGCACAACAATTTGTTTCTTGTTCCCCCCCCCAAGTTGTCAATTTATTTTATTTCTCATTGTTGCTCCAAGGTGTTGATAATGGACATATCACAGGCATCAGGCAGTTCATGGCAAAAAGTGACATTCTCCATTGCTATAAAACTGTGTTTTATTTTAAATTCAATATTTTTATTGATAGTATTATTTTATTCTTTAGTGCTCATGATAATGATCACAGGCGTTCAATACCATACTCATACGAATTAGTGCCCCCTAATTAGCAATTACAATGTATCTCATCACATAAACATAACAATGTTAATACAAAATTCACACTACACCCTTTGGATTTTTTCTGAAATCTTCAAATGCTTTTGTTTCCTTGAGATTCACCAGTTGGAAGGAAAATTACTACAATTGTATGTCATACAATTTCTTATTGTACATACATATGCAGTTTTTAGCTGGAAAGCAAATTTTCTTTAAAATAAAAAAATATTTCCAGGTAAGAACTTCCTTGTTTCCCCAGGTTTCCAGGCTTGGATGCCTGCCTGATGATCATGAAACAATCTTTCCTGTCAAAGAAAGAACCCTTTTGATATGTGTGCTCACCTGTTAATGAGAGTTTTTACAGTAAATCTTTATATTTAACTTTTTCTTTTTCCTTCATGTATCTATAGCATCTGAATACAATGCGCCACTGTTCCTTGACTGCTGTGCTCTAGTGAGACAAGTCTTACGAGATCTAAAGGAAGATTTTGGCTTTGACATAGGATCATGGAACCAAGCCTATCAGTATGACACACTGCCAATTACTATAGACGATGAGAAGGACATGACACCTGGAGACCTAGTGTTCATATCAGGGATATATCATAGTAAGAAAAGTAAGTAGTTGATTGGACAAAAAATATGCAAAGTTTATCGGTTAGGGCCAGTATATGGCTAAACATTTGCAGACCTGAAACTTTTCCTCTTCTTAGCGGATTTCAGCTTTTTATGTTGGTCTAATTTATGTGTTTTCTTTTCTTTTTAGCCCAATGTGAGCCATTTTACCCCAATTTTATGCTGTTTTTTAGCTTTTTTTTTATCATTTTCAGCGTTTTTCACTGAAGGTCAGTTTCAGGTCTGCATTTGCATTTCGCCATTGTGGCAAAAGCAGCGGAATTTTCCCACAGTGTTTGAAATGTCCAGAAGAAGAATAAAGTAAGAATCAGAGAATCCCAGCAGTGAACTGAAGATGGCATTGTGTAGAATGGAAAATGCCGCTTTAGTTTGATAGCAAAGAAAAAAAATCGGGAGGTTTTCCATCAGGCTAAACAAATATGCTATGTCTCAAAGCCATTGGCTGATTCAAAAAGTGGAATGCATGCAGCAGGCACTTTCATATTTAACTTTTTTTGGTTTTATAGCCTTAGCTATAATGAAAATAATATGTTGCAAAATCAAGCAAAATGAGTTTGAATTGGCAAAATTGATTTTGAAACAGAAACAAAGAAAGTATAATTGGGAACTTTTTACTACATTCTACAAGTTAGATAGTGGAAAGTTCAGCTGTGGTGAACTGCTATTGTAACTTGTAAAATGTCCCTTCAAAAATTTTAGCTGTAAATATAAAAATACAAAAGAACATATATTGGGCTGGGCAAATCTCAAAATCATTTTACCAACATACATCTAATACTACTTGATTACAGTAAATAATGTATAATTATACTGAATGAACAGCATCAGCAACACAAACCCTAAAGCTGGCGAGTCCAACAAAACTCAACATCAGGGGGTGCCACCCCTTGAGAGGTGGGTATGGGGACAACCAACACATAGGGCACCTTTACCAATCCACTCCATGAGGGTTAGGGTCATTTAACATTTACATATTTATTTGAATCAAGTTCTTGTAGGCGCTCTACATTCAAGGTGAGCGAAATCACAGTTATTCAGATCTTGTATTTGCAGTTAAAAAAATTTCACTTGGCAAAAGAAGTGTTAAATTTGTAAGCTTTTCAATTACTGTTTTACTAAATTGTGGTGTGTATTTCTGATATAAAATGTATTAACAGGCAAGAAGCAGAAACACAACATGGTGCATGTGGAGATCTGGGCTGGTGAGGGTGCTAAAACCATTGGTGCAAGATGGCAGAAGGGGAAGGTGCAAGTGTTTGACTCATACAGGTTTGAAGCCAAAAGTTATCATAGTATGCAGTACCACTTCAAATCCATTGACACCTGGCTACAAGGAATATGCAAAAGGTAGGTATAGCAGAAGGCCGGGGCATACAGTTTGTCCACTCTGAAGTACAAAGTGACAACGCGCAAGTATATATCGTATTAACAGTGCTGCATGTATGCGTGCCTTTGAATTTGGCACAAATGTTTGCGTCTGCATCGGTACTTTTTACTTCAGAGTAGACTGACTGTAGTCATTTTTCCTAGTTCAGGGCCTTTGGCACCTGTTCCCTCTTAGCTGTGCCTACTGACATATGTCCTGTACATTTTCCTCTATGACAAGGGCTTGACATCACTGACAAAGACACAAATTAAAAGTTGATGAACTTTCCCAAGTATCAAGTGATTTTGCTGCACAGCTGCTGGTTCTTGAAAGCACTTTTTTCTTCCTCTACAGCAATGTCGATGCCTCATTTATGATTTACATGTAGTACCATTATGCGGTCTTTATGATGGACAATAACATTATGGTGGTAACTCAATGCTCACAATTGCTTTGGTCTGATTAGATCAGATCATGTCTCTTTGCAATTTTTGTTGAATGGCTTTTGGAACCTCTGAAAAGAGCTGTAGATGTGCAAACTTTATGTAAGCAACTACATTGTACCTTCATAGACATCAAATAGCATCTTAATTGTAGCTTTTTCTGAATAAATCCTGAGCATATTTTATCCTTAGTATCCAACATGATGGATTTCCCTAGCCTTATACAAGTGGGTAGCAAAACTCCCTTTCCTATAACTCCATGTTAACACAGGCTTCAGATTGCACACAAACCTAGTTTCGGTTGAATAATACATAATGTGATAGAGGTTAGTGATTCAACCTAATTAGCGCCTCTTCCCAATTCTGTGAGGAACACACCCTTGTTTAAGTACCTTTTTAGTATCTTTTTGCATGAAACTCAATCACTTAAATCACAGAAAAGTGATTTGCATATCAAGTGTCAATGGCTGCATCATTCATTTAACAGTTCTATTATTTCTGTATCTTGAATTGCAGAAATATATTTAATAAAAGTGCTGTTTGACTTCTATTATAAAATGCGTAATAATACCATGTTCAAATGATTTACTTATGCAACCTGGGCACTATTTACAACAAATAATCTACCTTGAGTCACCAGCACTAGCTTTGAAGTTCAGCGTGTGCTGCGGTGGCTTAGCGTTGTTTCTTGCGTGTACATACGCACCACTTTTATCGCACGTGTGAAAGTATGTACATGCGCCAAGTAATGCTAAGTTAACTTAGAACATGCTGAACTTCAAAGCTAGTGCTGGTGACTCGAGGTAGATATATAGACTATAGTAATTACACATTACTTTTGTGGATCTGTTGAAAAACACATTAGGGAAACAATCTAAAAGGTTTAAACCATTAGCAGCACTGATTTAGACATCTTGATTTATGAGATAGGAGTATGTTTGCCATCAGCAATACATATTTCTGTTCAATTAACATGGCTGTTTTATCAATGCAAATTTTCCCATTAGTGTGGCAACAATTTGTAAATATGTTATTTTACAAAGCTGGCTTTTACCAAATAATTTGTTCCCCAAAACTAGCTAACATTTCTGGTTGGACATGGTTCATTTGGCTTCATTGATCTGGTTGAATAACCCTGTACAAAATCCTGAAATTCAACAGAAGAAATAGAAAATTATATGGAAGGTATTTTGACAAATCATTGTAAAGCTAAGGTTTACTACATTGTGGAGGTACAGTAGCCCCATATTACATAGGATAGATCATCCAATTGTGTGCCAGGTGTAGCGGACCAATATAGAAAATCAATGTCACCCAGTGTTCCAACGATGAAACTGTACTCATAATTGTGTTATGATAATTTATCTGGCTTAGCAATATAATTGGAAATCAATGTGAATCATAATTAGTTTTTATAGAGCAGCCATATGTTGATTCGTTAGCCTGAACTTTCATCATAATTTTTTATTAATTTCTAAATAAATGGCTTCTGATGGTTTTATGTACAATTAGATCTAAAGAGCCACTACTAGACACACAAGTGTAAAAATCAGTGTTACACAACTTTTTTTCGTATCGTAGTCAACAGGTTGGCACTACATCGCACCGCGATTACTATGACGACTATTTGGAGATGTTATGTTGTCATTTGTTCAAGAAATTGAGTAAGAAATAGGTTGAAATAAAACTTAGAAAGTAGTGAAGTAGCTACATGTAGATTCCTAATGTTTCAAGTTTAAATGTTGTTAACCTTAATAAGCGTGTCAACCTTCCATCTTGACTGTGTTGTGACACTGGTGGGGGTTGTAGTAAAACATCTGAAATTGACATGGTGTATGTTTTGAAATCAATACATTACAGGTTTAAATGTTGTTAACCTGAAGCCTGATCAACTTGATAAAGATTGTCAATCTTCCGTGTGGTTCATGTGGACTCAATGGGGCTACGTATAAACCCTTCAAGTATGTGCCATGATTCTGAAATTACACTTTTGCATCTATGTTAGGGGCAATTTGTTTTGTATGTTACCACTGACATGACATTGGAAAGATTTGTTGTATCAAATTAAGACATTTATTAAGACATTACAAAGTAAGGAGCTTGTTTTGAATCAACACAGATTTAAACCCCAAAACTTTTTTCTGGTTATTTTTACAGCTACTGTCCAGAGCATCGCTGGAGTACAACAGTATTCGAACCAGGCCATAAATCCATATTTTCTGTCCAGGATCCTGAAGTAGATGATGAAGGTGCTGGAGATACAGAAGATGACATGATTGAAAGCGATGAAGAGAATGACTTCATGACATCTAATGGGAACTTACTATTGAATGCAGGTGATGAGTACAATGTAGAGAATTCAAGAGGAAAAGCAAGTGATGAAGAAACAAGGATGCACAACTTGAAGAACAGTTTGCATGAAGAAAGAGATGAAGAACAGAGATGTTGGGAACACATAGAAACGTCTCCAGTGCGTGCCTCACCAGAAGGGATACATAATGTTTCAGAGGGGGAACAAAGATGCTGGGAAGACATAGAGTCCGTGATCAAAGCAGGAGAATAGTAGGAAAGTGCCTCATGCAGTTTGTGCAAGAAATGAAGAGAATATACTTAGTGGTCATGGAACTGAAAGTGAGAGGTCACAAAGTCACAGTTTATTGTCAGCTTCCCAGAATCACCAACACAGAAAGTTTGCAGAGCAACTTGTACACAATGTATTTAGCTCTCTTGGAATTAAGTTACCGTGCAATAAAGGTATAGAACAGAATATGGGTACCCACCATGACCTGGATGACAAAGAATACCAATCTATTGTGGTAACAGACCATTGTCAGTGGTCAAAAGGGGATGGCACTGGAGTCTCTTCAGAAGGAGTCAATGACCTAGGCAGAGGTATACAGAGTGACAAAGTGAAAAGAGAATTTTGTAGAATAGAAGATGAGATGATCCAGTGGTCAGATTTAGGAAGTGATGAACTGATAGCAGATAGAAATGAAATGGCAAGCTTGGATGTGATTAAGGTAGAGAATAATGTTGATCAAGATGGACAGGAATGTAGTAATGTGGATAAACAAGTATGCCACAGGATAGGCATGAATGAAAACGAAAGCACAGGGGCAAGTTGTTTGTGCCGATTTGATGAGCCTGATTGCAACGCAAACACGGATGAATTTGACAACACATCTTTAGATGATTGGTCATGCTGCGATTTTGCAGTAACATCGAGTACCAGGAACGTTAACAGAAACCAAGCCGACAAAATATTGGATTCTGCTCAATCATGTGACAAAGAATTCCAGAGCAATGATTCATCACACAATTGCGGTTTTGATACAACACAGCGTAACCATGACGATTGTAGTCCGACTAGAAAGGAAGCTGATAATTTGTGTTCATTAGACCATGTGAAGGATTGTCCCATTGTGAATGAATTAACCTCTGGTTGTCATAACAGTGACCTTTTCAACTTGGAACCTAGAGATGGGGATGAAGACCAAACACACAATTCTGGTATGTCAATTGTTTTGTTTACTTTAATTATTTTAAATTATTCACTCATCTAGAAAACCAAATTGGGTCATAATGGCATGGGAAGTCAGTCTTGAGAATGACTAGAGATAAGACAATATGTGTACATCTATATCAAAACGATGCACTGTCGGCTGCTACATGTGTCTCATTTCACAAAATAGCTAGGAATAAATACCAGACTCATATCAAGTGTAGGTCACTTCAAATCATCCCAAGTCAAATCATGGTTTAGGAATGATCTATGTATTCCTAAACCATGTGACTTGGGATGATTTGAAGTGACCTCCACTTTGGAGATGAGGCTGATATTATTCCTAGTTATTATGTGAAATGAGACACATGTAGCAGCCGACAAGTGCATCATTTTGATATGGATTTACACATATAAGACATGCAGACAGTCTGCAAATTTAGAAAAAATATATTTGAAGGAGTTTATTTAAAAAATTACTGTCAATTTTATTTAAACTAAACATAAAAACTGAGGAGACTGCCTGCCTTTTAGTAAGCAATTATTGTTTTACTTAACTTTTCATCCAATTAACAGTTCCATCAGGCCCTAAAAGAACTTTGGGTTTGAGACCTGTGTTACTTCATGGTTTTTACATTAAATTATCTTTTGGTTATATTAATATAAGTAACATTCCTATTTATGTGGTCTATTTTATGTGCAGCTTCAAAAGGCCCAACTCCTGGAAAGGCTGGCCGAAGTACACCCGGAAAGAAAAGTGTTCAGAAGTCACAGAAAGGGAAAGATGAAGATGAGAACCCTGAGCCAACAAGAGGTGGAGGAGGAGCAGGTGGTAGTGTTTCTAGATCTTCTTCAAATAAAGATCTAGGACCTGCTTTTTACATTGGTGGTGGAAATGGTGTGTCTCTGTAAGTGATAGTAACATACTTCAACATATGATGCATTCAGTAAACTTAGACATGGAGTTTGAATTGCTTTATTGAAACTGCTATTGTTGTATAAAAAGTTATGAAAGAAAGGTTTTTTTTTTAATTCTAGAACCTAACATTTTCCACCGTAGCAACTAATGTCTAAATGTCATTTCTATTTAATATGATTTTAATTTGAGCTTAACAACAGGTAAATATGGGAGTTCAGTGACCTATTTAAGACCCCTGCAATTGATTTTTAGCATAGTTTGACAATTCCAAAAAAGGTCAAGTTTTTGATGCTAAAATCTAGACTTCTTTAACCAGAAAGCTTATGAAAAGACTTTTTTCATGAAATTTGTGTTTGTAGTTGATCACATAATAGAATGATTCCCGATGGAGCCAAATGAAAACAAATTATGTTAGTTCTGACATTAATTTCCTATTTGCTTTCATAATAATGATGGTCTAGAACACGCAGGTAGACAACCCACTGATTAAACTAAATAATGAAAACAATAGAATGCACATGTATGTCAATTTTGAAACATGCAAATTGATGTTGTGTAATGTTATTTTCCTGTTGATATCAGAAAAGAAAAATGATTGTGCTCAAGTTGAAGTTCAAACATATAGTTTGATCAGCTCATAATAGGCGAGAAATGTTAGGCTTTTACCACTATGCCAAAAAGTAGACCAACGTTGAGAGTTCTATTAGTTGGTCTATATTTTGTGTCTTAAAGATATTGACGAAGTATAGGACTTCAATTAATAATCTGTGATGCTTCTGGCGAGATGTCACAAGAACATTCTCAAAATAAAATAGTTTGATATTAACATGCGATGTTATAAGGCCCGCCGATTACGAGCTGATCAAAGTATAGGTCTGGTTTAAATTGCTTGAAAAATATTTAGCACCTGACAGTAAAAATAGCATTTTTAGCCATTGAAATGCATGTAAATATAAATGCCATGGATATAAGTGTAATGTGCATTTGGTGGTGTGTTTTTTTTTCAAATAACAAATACTGTCAATCATGTCAAAGTAGTTTTTCAAGATGCAGGAGCGGCTTCCGTCCTCTTCCTAAACTCAATAAGGGTCAGAGGACGCTACCTTGAAATACCACATCTCATTTATGACTCTCATTCTTTTTCCTCCCAAGATTTCTCTTTTCAGCTTGTTTCATGCCCTTTTCATTTAATGACATGTGGTTGTTTTTTCTTAATTATATAGAGTTGAAGATCCATTGGTAGCCAGAGGTTGGCATCGCATCAGTGATAGACATAGTGATAGCTTTAAATTGAAGTGGGTGGAGCTCAAGACTCATATCAACTACAATCATTTTCGACCAGGTGAGAAAGAGTTGTAAGGATATTGAGGTGAAGTGACTAGTACCCATTGCAAACCAATATGTCACTCCATTGAATTCTCTTTGGAGATAACAGTAAGTAGGCAATCATGTGATCAGCCAATCATGTGATCCCACGATTTTGCTATGATTCAGTCACATGACATATCCACATAATCAACTCTTTGACTTAAGTATCATTATTAACACTAAACTTGGTACAATTGGATGATGACTACCAAGAACTTGCAGGTGCTATTGTATAGATACCTTTCTATCGTAGATAATATGTTTCTTGGCCTTCGATAAGATTAATAACAATACAGCCATGATGAATGCAATCTGCCATGTCATGTCTATAGGATTGTGAAGTCACCGGCAAATTACAAAGAGTGGGTGTTAGCAATAACCACATGTGTGATTATGTTTGCATTTAATTATTCCTGCCACGTTGATGTTGTCACGCAACAAGTATATAGCTACTGAAAAGGACCAAAAACATTTTTATGTAAGGCATTGAAAATATTGTGTGTTTGCCATAATCTGAGAAATAATGTGCTGATCCAACTTCTCCCAATATTTTAATAATGTAATAAACTTCTGACTGACAATGATTTTTTGTATTGTGTTCATATATATTGTTGGTGGTTTAATTTTTGTGTCTGAAATGCAATCAAATATTAAAAGACTGAGAAAAGGGAAAAGGAATAAAACAAAAATTATCCAACGACCCTGATATTTTTAATTTCAACTTTTGTTACAGCAAACATAATTCTTTTAAGGCCTAATGAAGATTACATCAGATATGACTCACAGTTTTTGATAAAGGGAATGATAAATTGGGTTTCAAACATGCTTCTCCTGTTCTTACAAATAATGTATTCAACATAATTTTCTGTCCTTTTCCTTTATGTTAGTTGAATAATACAAATTGTAGGGTGGCCTTGATACATACATACTGAACAACTTGTGTTCAGGTGCATTTACTTCCTGGTAGACATTTAGCTAGATGTGTCACTATACAAACACACTTTTGTTAAGAACTGTTACGTAAAAAGACATGTAGAGTGTTCCTAGCTGTGACAAAATATATTGGTCTCAAAGCTCCTTGTATTAATCAATAGATATTTAGGGCAATTTATCCTGAAATATTCTTACATGCATTATTAGTGCACTAATCAAAAAATCTAAATCTTTTGAAAATCAGATTTGTACATTTTTGTAACGAGTATAGGTGTACCATACCGTAAAACCTTGTCTACAAGCATATAGAGTGGCTTCTGATGAAAGCTAAATTAATCCAGGTGCAATTATGGAATTTGAGCAAATAAATTACAGATCCAAGCATATACAAGCAAGTATTATTGTAAGACCAATCTATTGTATTGGCATATTAACACATGTATCATATTAATTTAGCTTTTATCAAAAACACTATATGCTTGTAGACAAGGTTTTACGGTACCCTGCAAGTGATAAGACTGAACAAGGGTAAAATGTTACATTTTAGTGTATGTTGGAAGAGTCGTAAATAAATGGAGCATTAACACTGCTGTTTTCTTCCCTTTTCTCAATTCCTTTTGTATCAAAAAACACCTGAATTATATTGACTTATCCTTCACTTTTAAGCCATTCCTACAAAATTCACTATTTTTACTGCTTTTGCATGGATTACTGATAGTACCTATGAATTTAATCATAAAACAACATACATGTAAGTGGTACTCTGATTTCTAATCAGAGTTGTCTACTATTATACACTACTAGCATGGTATCCAAATTTGACTGTCTCAATTACTAACTTGTCACTGACAAAACTGATAGTTGTAATTAGAATTGCTACCTGAGCACAAAATTACTGTCTGGCTTACTCCTTGCAGGTGCAGTTTTCTACATGGACAATGAATGTAAATGTTAACAAAACAACATGAAAATGTAGAAAATGTTAAGAGTTCATGGCCACTAATCCATATCCATGCTCTTTTGAGTGGTAAATTTTCATAAAATGCCTCACTATACAACATGAATGATAGCCATGCAGTGAACAAAATGTGCACTTTTGCTAGGGAATGAATTGTTTTTTGTATAATGGACTTAAATCTGTGTATTTTATGCGGTTGTACCCATATGTTTCAACCAATTTTCCACTTGAATGTTGTGATTTATTAAACAATTTTAAAGCAGAGACCACCTGTGTCATGATATGTTTATGAAAAAAGAGTACAAACAAGTTAATCCTTGTTTGGGATATTAGTGATATTTTAGTTAACTGTGGAGGATTTAACAAACTCTACTTCATGCAATACAGAAATGATATATCCTGATATACCCAGCTCATTATGATTAAAGTAGAGGATAAAAATACTGCAGTAACTTTAATGATATTACATCAATCACTTCACATTGCATCACATCACATTACATTGCATCACTTTATGTCATATGTGACATGACAGTACATTTTTGCAAGATTTAAGGGTTCATACCACAAAATAGCTTTCCATAAACTATAGATACAAGACACAGGTTGCATTTCTGGCCATAAGTCTTACCTTGGACTTTGAATTATACAGTTTATGTAATTTTAATCAGAACAAAGTTCTGCATAACATATCTGAAAGTGACTCCACATTTTCCATCATATGATTAACTTTTGAGAAAATCAGTGATATATTAAAAGCCTGATTTTTATGTGTTTGCATCTGACTGTTGACCCCTTTTGACCTTGTGTGTTCATGCACACATAATAGTATCACTCAAATGTTTGCATTTTCTTTTCAAATTTCTTCAGATCACATTCACAAGTTCTATTAGAACACTATTTTCAACACTAAAATTGTTAATGTTGTACCGATATTGCAAAATATTTATGCAAAGTTTGAACAATAACGGGTTTTGGCAGAAGCTGCTTCACATACTGATTTAGTGGTATAAGTCTTTAAGAATAAATGCCACTTCAAGAAATTAGGGTTAGGGTTAAGTGTAAGGGTCAGGATATGGGTTATGGCTAGGTTTTAGGGTTAGGATTAAGAAATTAAGAGGTAAGGGTAGCACACACTATTCTAAAGTTGTTCTTGCTCTGTTTTAATGTTGTTTACAGGAGAACAGCTAGTGAATCGTATCCCAAACACCCATCTACTTGCTACAAAGACTGGATTGTACACCACACTAAAGGATTATGAGCGTCTCTCTGGCAGAACCAAGAACAAGTCAAAAACACTCAAGATGTCAGACTTCTTTGCTGAGTCCTATGTTCTTGACATGAAAGCTGATAGGGAGGCTTTCTTCCAAACATTTAAAGGTAGGAAAACTATACATACAGACAACATACAGGGTTCCTGCACCTTGAATTCAAGGACTTTTCAAGGACTTTCAAGGTCCAAAAGCATGATTTTCATGGACTTGCCACAACACAAAAATCACGATGCGGCTTTCCATGCGGCACGTAAGTGACAGCTCCTCTCCACTCCCCAAATTTGGTCAAAATTATACTTTAGGTAAAATTCCAATTTTCAAGGACTTTCAAGGACCTTGTGCAAATTGTCAGGATTTTCAAGGCCTTGAAAAGGTATTTTCAAGGCCTTGAAAAGGTGTTTTCAAATTCATGGACTTTCAAGGACCGTGGGAACCCTGCATATAGCATGAGGAGGCATAAAATTGCAAATGTACAGACTGATTTAAAAAAAAAAACGTTTTTGGAAATTGTTGCCTCAAATTAATATCCAACCAGTTTTGAACAGATAAAGCTTTGGCTACCACTGTAATAAACTGTGATTAAAACACATGGCTACCATAACATGTGAGTGTGTATATATTTACCTGAAACCAGGATAAAGAAATACATAAGAAATGTTGGGAAATCCTGCCAAGTTGGAGGGAAATGGATCTCTCTTGCCGGGAAATAACACATATTTTCCAGACCTGCCTCTAACTTTAGATTCCCTTTCTGTAGAGTCATTGTTTTTGCATTGACCCCATTCACCCCAGGGAAATTGCTACTAAGAAGACTATCCGATGAAATGGGTTTTTCCTGATATGAACATACTTCTCGTCATTTGATCTTCATTAACTAATGAAGATGGAATGAAGCTAGCTAAAGAGATTCATTTTTTGATTATGCAATTACTTATCGAATGAAGTGATTTTGTAGTGTAAATGCATGCTTCATTTGATTAAGCTCATTACCATGTAACAAGTAGCCTAACGGCTGTGTGCTTCCAGCTGGGGTGAAGCAACTGCTGATAACATACTTATGCATTAGTGAATGGAGCCATCATCACAAGTGTAACATTAATGCCCACTTAATTAACTGATTAGCTAATCTTAATCTAATGAAGGCATTTTCTGGTGTGAACAGGGTCAAAGATGACAGACTATAGTGTGTCTCATCACAAGTTGAGAATAACACCATTTTGGATTTTGCAGTGGCAGATTTGATTAAAATGCAATTATGCGGGTTGCATCGTCAGCGTACAGACTACTTGTGCTTCTACACATGTGTATACCCCACAGGATTATTTTAGTACGCACTATTAGAATCTGCCACATTCTGCAAATTCCAATGTGACATTACTCTCAACTTGCAATGAGACAGATTATAGTGTGATGTAAATTGTCCAACATTTGGTTTTTTTTATGTATTGATTGAGCAATTACTGAACCTATTTACCTGCCATTTTACTGTGCCATTGCTTCCAGGATGTTTCGGAAAGTAGGAGGTATGCTTATAGCCAAAGATGGGATTCTACCTACAAACCTACATGGTCATGATATCATGTAAAAGGAACTGACAAATAAGAGTTCATTATTAATTTGTTTCTGTACAGAAGGAGAAATCTGGATCTGTAAACCCAATGGAATGAATCAAGGCAAGGGAATCTATCTAGTGAGAGACTTGACAGAGTTACGTAGAAAGTATGAGGCAAAAGAGACTGCCCGCAAAACAAGACCATCAGTCCATGGCTCCAGACTCATACAAAGGTAGTGTTTGTGTTAACATCTATTGCTTCTCCCACCTAAACTGGCTGCAATCTTTATTTCCAGGGTAGGATGGTAGTATATAACTGATTGAGGTCGCACCATTTTCACTAAACACTACACAAAAAGATTGCACTGCAATGACCATTCATAAATATAAACCGGGTCATGTAAGGGCAATTTGATTGATGTGGCATGATGTGCATAATCTTGTCAGCTCCAGTGTTGATAACACATTTGCTACCAAAGGCTTTCAAATTGATAACGATTTATAGCAGGAAATGAAATTTAGTGCATTTTCAAGACTCACAAATTAAAGGAGTATGCAGAGTTAAATAGTGATGTGTGATCATGTCATGACCCCAAACAACCACTATGTAATATCGATTGCACCCTTATTTCCAACAATTTGCCAAATATCAAAATTAGGTAGAACTGAATGATTAAGGGATAGGGCGTATCACGGAAATATTGTACACATAACCAAGTGTTAATGCTATGCGTAGAATGTGTCAGTATGCTTGGCACATTATTGCACAATATATGACCCATTTGTTACAGTACTAAACCCACTTTTTTGACAATTGATCTAATTGTGTGTAACAAATTTGTGTTTTTGTCTTTTGATATCTGAGATATGGTATATATACTGTCTGCCGAGTTGATGTCATGTAGGTGGTGTTCACAAATAAAACGTGCCAAGGCTATTTACTTTAATTGATACATAGACAGTCCTAATAATCAAAATTGCATGATGTGCTTATTGAGCTATTTGTCTTATTGTTTTACACCCACTGGATGATACCAGTTGTCCCATCCCACACATTATTTAACTGCAAACAATGCCTGGAGCCATCATGCTAAACTACTCCTGTGAAGCGCATAATTAAATGGACCAGAGTAAATGAAAAGACAAAGGTACAGAAAAATAACTTGACCAGCTTCCAGTGGCTGATCCAAGGAGCATAGGGGGCAGCAGATCCCAGCAAATCTGCAAGAATCATGTGAAATCAGCCTACTTTAGCCTCCTTTCCTGGGCTCTATAATAGTTTTATTATCCACCATTCAGGATTTTTCTCATTATTGTAATCACACCCCTGGGAAAAATGAGGAAAGAACAGAAAGCTGCTAAAATGGATCCAACAAGTTCATCATTGACTATTTTGAGGGTGACGTTTACAGGCATCATTGACCTCCATTTCCTTGAAATGATATGCAACTATACAGCCCATTGTGCCTCGTTACCTCGTTGAAACTTCCTCCATAGCACTTCCACACGGGAGTATCACTGGAGGTTGACTTGAGTGCTGGCTAATTTATGATTACATGAGGGCGACATACCAAAATTTATGGTGCAGAGCAAACTTTGCCATTGTTTCTACCCATGCTATACCATTTTTCACCCTGATGTGGTTGTGACGTTGATACATTGAAGCAGCTTGGTATAGCGCGGGGTCCCATTGAATACATGTTAGTCATGGCACTCCTGGTCGTCATGGTCAGTGAGGTCTGAAACCATATCTATAAATCATTTTAATTATTAAAATGGTATATTCCACTTGTTTGAAGTGTGACCGCTGTCAATTATCTTAAAATAATAAATGTCTTTCGTAAAACAACCTATAGATTCAGTCATTCATCAATCTAGCAAACAATGCACATTTGCTAGCTGATAGCAATTTGAGGCTGCGCCCAATGAAATGCGTACTGACATCACCGACCCATCAGGGTGAAAAATGGTATTGATTATTATTGTGTAAGGAATTTCACAGGTTGTCAATGGATAGTTTATAGTCAATTATTGAAAAGTCATTTCACTCATTTGTAAATAAATTTGATTTGATTTGATTTGTAACCAGGTACATACCCAACCCACTACTACTTAACAACAAGAAGTTTGATGTGAGAACCTACATGTTGATTGCCTGTACCAATCCTTTTATAGTTCTCTTTCATACTGGATACCTACGTTTAGCTTGTGATGACTATGATCATGACAGTACAGACTTACATAGACATCTCACTAATCAGGTAATAGACGCAATTATTGTGTTCAGTTATAGCTATAATGTGCGATTTTGCTCTCAGCGATGCCCTTAATTTTACTCTAATTTCAACTTTTTACACGAATGTGTCACCTTCAGATGTACTTAAACACCCTGTGAACGATTAAGCTTCAAATGCTTTGGTTACAGTCAAATTAAATTTTGTGTAAATAAAGCAGGGATTCTCTGTGTTATCTCATTTGTCCGGCCTGAAACTAAAAGAGACATACCTGATAGTTAAACGCCAACAATAGTTGAAATGAAAATATATTTTATGCAAATCACACATTATTGCTTTAACTTACACACAATGTTTTAATTTGAAACTGTTACATTGAAACTGTAAATTGTTCAATAACATCATATTGTTTTTACATCTTAGGACCTATGCCCTGTGTAGTGCTCTATGTATGACATTGTTGTGATCACTGCATCTTAATAGTATCCAACTATATAATGTCCACAGCCTTAACCCTTCGTTTTATATGACTACAGAGGGCAGTGTTACCAATTCATTATAGGTGCAAAGCCAAATGGTGTAAGACACTTCACAGGTTATACACCAATCCGAGAAGCGTTTACTGTATTTGGCCCTCTATTGACGGCAACACAGATGTACCAGAGCGGGAGATTTAATTCGTAATTCAATACTCATGATTGTGTATTGAATATCACTGTTGTGTACAATTCCGGGTACAATTCTGTATAGCACACAATAAATAATGGATAGAACCCCCGACCTCGGGACACCGCAGTTTTACATCGGGGACACCGCAGTAATGGCGAAGTCGGATAGGTGTATAGGGACGGTTTATGAATAAAATAGTAAACTGTTATTTGGCAATATGCAAAATGCACAACAATATGAGGAAAATAATTTTGTTTGCTTACATATTTGTGATGCGATCAAGCAAAATGAGTCTGATGTCGATCAAAATCAAAATTCGGTTTTCCATTCTCAGAGCTTTATTTTGCTCAAAACCCCATCATAATTAGACTTACGGTTCCAGAGATATGGCCATTTTATTGATGCTCAGAATAATAAAATACAAAAAAAGTTGAATACTATTATTGGTTTTATCTCAAATCAGTATTTCCAACATCCGACTCATTTTGCTTGATCACATCACATTTTCAGATACTCTGAGTGAATTGAATGAAGTAAGAGCAGAAATCTTGTTAGTCTTATTAGTTATCCATTGTTTATGCATGCAATGTTTAAGGCAAGGTGGATGACAAGAGCCATATGTGTCCATTCTGACCCATTTTACTACAAAACCGCAATGCATTCCTAATATTAATACATTGATCTAATAAGAAATGAGTTAAGAAAGGCAATAATCGCATTTATATTTCCTTATGGGTTATGGGTTGCTGTTCTTGAGTTAAGGCCAATAATATATGTATAAAAACAAGTTTTGGGCATTTACCCCCTCTCAAGAAAAATTGTGCACATGGGATGACACCTCTTATATCAAACCTAGGGATCTCCTTATAGAACCCATACCATTCCTTGTGTGTGTTAGCTTTATTTGTCTCAATATTTGAGTGCAAACCTGGCTAGGCCATGCTCTTCTCTTACCCATAAAACTTCTATTTTCTGTATTTTCAGTATGTACAAAAGAAGCACCCATCATACCAAGATATGAAAGATGAAACTGTATGGAGTATGGAAAGATTTAATGATGTTGTCAATGAAATGGCTGAAGAAAAAGGACTACCAAAAGACTGGGTTATGGGCTACTTCCATGTGAGTATCAGGGCATAATGTATCTGGCATCACATACCAAAATTCTCCACATTTCAGGCAAAGTGCCTGAAGTTAAAGTGCCTTTATTAAAGTTTTTTTCATTATTCAGTAATATTGTCATTGAACAGTAAAAACTGCCCCTTGTTGCTACCTGCTCCAACAACAATAACACCTCAAAGGAGATTTGAAGGCAGCTTGCAATTAGCCAAATCCAAAACCTACTCAAAGACCGGTCACTGACAGTCAAAATCAAAACCAGACTGCTTCAGGAACTTATATTCCCCATAGCAACTTATAGATGTGAAGCCTGGACCCTGAAAAAGATCTCCGCCTTTGAACTGTGCTTCCGTCATATGTTGCATGTCACTTGGCAAGACAAACGCACTAAATGAATGGGTCCTTGCCCAGATTGATCCAAAAGTAAGACTCCTGACAATGATGAGAAAACACAAGTTGCAGTACTTTGGTCACATAGCAAGGGGCAGTGCAAGAAATCTTGCTAGAACCCTGTTGTGTGTAAAAGCACAAGGCAACCGAGGCAGAAGATGTGCACGAACATCATGGGAATCAAACATCAAATCCTGGATGGGAATGACCACATACACTGCAACCCAATCCGCACAGGACAGATGCAAATGAATGCTCATCCCAAGATGATGAGGATGGTATCTAAGTGAGTGAGTGAGTGAGTGATATTGTTGGGAGGCAGTAGCAGACACATAATAAGCCATGTGATACCAGAAGACAGAATTTTTGAAAAAATGTCTGCCATGCCGTGTTGATTAAGTCAATTGGTACACACTGTGAATGACATGTGTGTAATGCTTAATTCAATGTTAACACTTGATATTTCATCCACAGAAACAAATGAACAAGATCATGGTGCATTGCTTCAATGCTGTGAAAAGCAAGCTTGACGCTAAGCTGGGATTCTTTGATCTGTTGGGATTTGACTTCTTGATTGACACAGACTTCAAGGTAATATTCACTCATTTTCTCATCTACTCTACTTTGTTCAACATGGAATATAACTAGACAATGTCAGCAAGACAGATTCAATCTCTCTTTGCTATTTGGCATTCCCTGTTGTTGATTTGCAAATCTGATGGCAGAAAAAATGTAAACCAGACATCAAAATATTCAAATTATTTACCAGTGTGTTTAGGCCTGTAATAATTGACAAGGCCCTTCAATTTGCAGATCTAAGAGCTGGAAAATTTTGGTTCATTTCCAACGCTGCTTTCTAATCACAAACCAAATTTGAAAGAAAACATTTACAATTGGTGACAAGAAACATTTCTGACCAATATATCTGGTTAGTGAATGAAAAATTGTGTGGTTTACATGAGAGTTTCCCAACATTTTGGGAACACGGCTGCATTTTTTGAAAGTCAGGCCACTCCCAACCCCATGTTATTCCTGTGTAGTTGTCAACCATTATAGGTTACAACCCACAAGTTGTGAATCCCTTGATTTAACCAAGTAGTGTGTCTTATAGAAATTAATTAAATGTTTGCTTACTCCTTTATATAATTATACACAAAATTTAGGATTGAATTAGGATAAGCTTGGGCTTTCTTACATGAAATATTACATGAATGATCGACCAACTGTTTTAATAATTCATTTTACCCAATTAATGGTTTGTATTTGTTTGTAGATTTGGCTCATAGAGATCAACGTCAATCCAGCCTTGCATACCAATTGTAAGGAATTGAAAAGCTTGCTCCCAGGAATGATTGAAGAAACATTAGGTAATGGAAAATATCTTTTTAACATGATATGATCCCCACGTCCTGCAATGAGAATTTCAAATGAATGTACACAGCATGATGAACACCCGCATTCATCCCTTCCAACCATGACAACCCGCACATAAGGACACAGCGGATGCATTTAATTACACACATGTCTAAAATGCCATGATGTGTGTTCATTCCTTTGAAATTATCACTGTAATACTTTGATGCACTTATACTTTGATCAGGATCAATTAAGCAAGAAATGTGTATCTTGATAAATGGAATATCATAATGGTTGTATTGTTCTATACAGCTGCTGTTTTGGTGTATTCAGTATTATAATATGGTCGTTGGTTTGGTAAAGTGTCAGAGGATGATTTAAGAACTTCTTATAATCCATTGGCTCATAGAGATTAACATCAATCAAGAGTTATTACCGGGGTTTTATCTGCTATGTTAGCTACAAAATACATTGTATTCAATTGAAAATATGTTGTTTAGAAACTGTCACAGTGCAGTACCTGAAGAAAAAAGGAACATGATTCAAATTTCTGGGTTAAAAAAAACAACCTGTTATTTGATTGTTTGTTAAATCCAGTGTGAATCCAATGTGTATTATGACTTAAACCTCAAGATTATTTTTTTCTTACAGATATTGTATTGGAGATAAATGAGAAGAGCAGACGTAACCGTCCCATCATGCCTCTGGCTTCGAAACGCAACTTTGTGCTATTACACAATGGCAGCTCTTCAGCAGGAGGTGGGAGAATCCGTCCAACAAAATCCACTTCGCCTCCACAACCTAGTGCCACACGTCCTATAGGAGCTCGGTCCAGCTCACCACCAAAGAGAGCCTCCACTGGAAGTATGAAACCATTGTCATTGAAACAGAATGTTACCAAGGTTTCATTGAAGACCAGTAAGGAGTCTGCAGCAGGAGCTAGGCAGGTCAATAGCAAAGATGCAAGTTAATGTGAAGGGCAATTGTGTAATTCTCAGACAAGATTCAGATGGCAGAGATAGAATCCGTCCAGCAAAATCTGCATCGCCTCCCTAACCCAGTGCAATACATCCTATAGGAACTACAATCGTGGTCAAAATTGTTAGAGCACTTTGACTTGGGTACCTTTATTTTGCACCCTCCCTGTGCAATATTGTAACCTGTTGATTTGGTCATGCCCCAACATTGCTGGGTGGGGAAAGGAGAGGGTTGTTGTAAAGAAAGCCTAATGGAAGTACAATTTAAAAACAGTCCAAGGTTTACACAAGTGTTCTAACTACTTTTACTGGGATTGTAGGTCCATCTTATCACCAAAGAGAGTTTTCATGTGAAGTTGGAAGCCATTATCAGTGAGATGGAATGTTACACATAATCAAGCATTTCACCTCGCTAATACATATTTGTTTTGAAAGACAAAGGTATCGTACAAACATGTATTTATCATAAGCAGTCGTCAAAGTCATGCTTGAGCGAGATAAATAATAGTTGTGGGAACGTATTGACCATCCCTCATATAGAATGGATTAATGGAAAAATCAAGTGTTATCATGAAAGTGAAGTGAATTAGTCCTATTATACTATTCAGCAAATTACTTCAGCGGTGTCCGTCTGCTCTGTCTGATTATCGCGTAAAAAGAAATAGGTCAAGCGATGCTACGCAGTTTGACTAGCGAATGAAGTGCCGATGTGATGATGACGTGATTCAATTAGCCAATCATACGCAATAAACTGCCCCAAATTGACAGACCTCTGAAGTACTGTGCTGAAAACTATAATCATTACTGGTCTTGATATGCTATGTCAAGAGGTGGCAGCAGACTATAAAATACAAGGGATACTGGTAGAGACTCAGTAGGCATGTGACACAAATGAAATACATGGATATTGTCATGAAGTTTTGAATTGGATTGCTTTTGAGTCATATCAAATTGTCTCAACTACAAAGTTGATTAAAATTATTTTTCTGTTCCTCATATAATTACCAAGTTAACAACGTCAACTTGGGTCCTCTGATAAAAGTTGTATTTATGTTTCCAATTTTTTCAGATCAATTTTCTTTTAAAAGTCAATTGAATCAATTCTATTTTAATTTTGATTATAATCAATCTACCCCTGCTGTTAAAATCAAACCTTTCCTAGTCTTTCAGAGAAATATTTGTTTGGTATATAAATGTAATTCAAAAGGCTTGTTATATTGTGTGTATTAAAAGGTATTGACTCGTCAGTTATTATATGCTAAACAGAAACTTATACTAATAGATGACAACATTCATAGTCACCGCTAAGAATAGTGCCATCTAATAGTATTAGTTTTTTCTTTGCTATGTACTATAATCACATGAATAAAATATTTATTTCATTCAAGAACATCAGCAAACAAATACACATTATTTTCAATGGGGAGATGCTCAAAAGGCCTGAATCAAATGCTCCCTTATGGACCTAAGTTGCATAATAAAACATATATTAAACTAGGCAAAAAAAAAAATCAAATGAGAAAACAACATGCATATCCTAAGTGTAAGACAAAACAATACTTCATAATATTATAATCACTTTGTATATTGCACAAGAGCTAGTCTTGTTTCAGAAATTAAATGTACAAATGTGTAGCACATGTATTTGTAGCACACTGCTTGGTTGATTTAAGCCAATTTTGTCTATTCTATTTCTGAAATTCTTAGCAAGGAAATGTTTTTATGTATTCAATAATTGTATTATATAAGCAAATATTAAGTGTAGTTTTTATGAAAGCACACCAATCTTGTTGGTGCTTTTGTCACATAACCGTCCAGATATTAATATCCGTCCAGGAAAAATGCAGTATTTCATGAAATATTTTTGTCATTTGATTTATTTTTATTATTTATGTATATATATCTATATTTGTAAGACTTGCACATTCCATGTACACTGAATTATTTCTTTACTTCACTAGTTGTAGTATATCATGGTTAAAGGGAAGTATCTAGAATGATGAAAATGTTACTGCACCCTCAGGGTTGAAAGTTCCTGTAAGCAGTGTTTAGCAAGCCATTTTGACATATGGTATTTAAAGAAATAATAATTGCCCTTCCCTGCAGGACAAAAGATTTTTTGAAAAAGGGAAGTATCTAGAACAATGAAAATGCTAGACACACCTTAATAGCCTTGTACGTATTCACTTACATAACTGAACTTACATCATCCAAAGAAGCCTGTGACCAATTACTATATCTAATATTATTGAAACCCTACATGTGCTGAAATGTAGAGCTGATTTGAAGTATCACACTGCTTTTGCCAAGCATTTCACAAACATTTATAAACACTGTCAAACATTTGTCGGACATATTTTATGTGCTTAGACAAATGATTGACATCACTTAATGTTTGGCAAAAGCAGTGTTGAAGTATAGCAGTATTTAAACTTATTGTAAATGTCAATGAAAATGGGCATGAACTCTTTCTTGATCCTGTAATCTTGAAACTGATAGCAGTAGTTCAGTTTGACATTTATTGTGGTAACCATTGTACTTTAAAGTTTCAATATGTGATGCGATCAAACAAAATCAGTGGGAACTCAAATATATTGATTTTGAGATATAGCCAAACAAAGGAAATATTTCTTTTTGTTTCCTGCTGTTTTGGAAACTCATTAATTGCTCTTTGAACAAGTTCATTAATTGCTCATGTCGTTTTGGAACTGGGGTTTTCTGCAAAATGCAGCTTTGTAAATGCTTTTTACTATCCAATAAGAAACTGAAAATTAAATATTTCCGACTGATTTTGCTTTAATAGTTCCGACTAAGTTCCGACTGATTTTGCTTGATCGCATCTCATTATGTGAATGCTATAATATACAAATATTGACTGCTATGAGGGGCATGGTTTTGAGATCACTGTGTGACTATAATTTTAACTATGCCTCGAATAAAAAGCAGTCAATATTTGTTTTATATACCAAATCTTAAGATTCTTGTTATCTGTTTGGTTAAAAGCATCGATTTTGGGAAGAGAAATTAATAGTTTCAATGCTAACGGCACACAGATTACAATCGCGATTTTTGCGTATTTATAGCGGCGTGAAAACATTAACGCGCGTAATATCATTTACGCTGGGAAAAAGCGCTGAGTTTGATCGTGGACGCACGTGACCGGTCCATAGTTCATTTCCATGGACCGGTCCATAGTTCATTTTGGGGGCATAGTTAATTCAATGTCTGCACTTTCAACCAATCAGATGACAGGAATCTATATATGAGGTATATAATAGTATGTATGCCTTCCTCGAGGCAGTAAAGAAAAATCAAATTTTGTGATTTTCTCAAAAACTGCTCATTTTTGCAAGAATCTGTCATGGTGGATGGATTCCTGCTTCATTTCCTTTCTGAAAATGTATACTTTTATTACTTATCATCATTACGTTTAGAGATACAATGTAAAGCAATATCTAGATTACTGCCTCGGAGAAGACATGTATACAGAGTATAGTAAGTATTCCTATTGTATTCAGAAAGTAAAACTAAAGTAATTATGGTAATGTTTGTTAAGAGAAATTAAAGTTAGGTGTGCCATGACTTATGAGGTGCTTCTCTGATGTTTACAACAGTCATGCCATGCACAATGTGACATGCTATTGGAGTCATTAGTTGGAAGAGCAGATTTTGTTGGATTATAACTTCATCAAGATCAAGGTTACCCCAAAATGGATTTGCATCATGGAAAACGCTTGTGTCTAATTTTAGAGAGTTTTAGAGAAGAGGGAACAGAAAAATTGTTTGGCAGGCACATTTACAAAATATTGACTGTATTTGACATAATCAACACACCTCCCATAAGTAGCACCCTCTGTTTAAGCTTTAGTATGTTCAGTGCACTTTTAAATGTAGTTGGGAACAAATGTGTTAACACAAACCATCTTGACATTGGGTTTCAATGGATGCAATATTTATTGAAAGTTATGATTTCTATTATAGAAAATTATAACAATGTTTTCTCTATGGAAATGTTAATTTTAACTTCCATAACACAATTACATAATAAGCACCCTTTGCAATTGGAATGCTAATTAGATAGAATATGGTAGGTCAAGTGAACTCTTTGCATCCAAGTAAGGTTTGTACAAGTTTGGGAAAGTTACATTTTCAAGCTGTTTGTTTTTCTTATTTCTTACTTTTTGACAGCATTGTTTTGATCAACTCAGGCACATAAGTGCTGGTAATGTATCCCACTTGGACTAAGGGGAAACAGGATCCCAAAAGGGGCTGATATGAAAATTCTGTTCTTTCCTCATGATTTCACCTAGAAATGTTTTCCAAGGAAGCACACTGAACTCTGTCCTCTAGTAGCCCTACTAGATACGGACTTTTGGCTGTGGCAATCCCTAAACACACGATATATCCCAAGGACCACCATAAACCTCACACACCCGTTTTTTTGGGTTTTTTTGTTTTGTTTTTTCAGGCATTTATAGTGATTGCCACTGTAGGGCTATCTTCCAGTTGGGGTTAGGGTTAGCTTATCCATTGGATCAACTGACATCTCTATTTATGCAAACTTAATATGTTTAGTAATTCATAATTATCTGTGTGGTGTGTATGATATTGCAAAAGATTGTGCCATTCTTGGAGAGTTTTTGCCCTTGGGTGTGATTGTACATTATATTGATTATTATGTATATCGTGTGCTCAGATTGACAAATAAAACATTACCATCGAAAGATAATATTTTCGAAGTGAGTCATTTATACAATTTGTCACCAAAAGACCCAAAATATGTCAGGCATATGGTAGCGGAACCTGGTTGAAGGAAGCGTATGTGATGTGATCAAGCAAAATGAGTTGATGTCATGATTATTGATTTTGAGATATAGCCAATAATAATAATCAATTTGAATAGTAGATAGTTGACGAAGTAGTGTGCTATCCGCAGTATGTAGTTAATGAAGCAGTGTGCTATCAGCAGTAGATAGTTAATGAAGTAGTGTGCTATCAGCAGTAGATAGTTGATAAGTAGTATGCTATCCGCAGTATGTAGTTAGGGAAGCAGTGTGCTATCAGCAATAGATAGTTGATTAAGTAGTGCGCTATCAGCAGTAGAAAGTTGACGTAGTAGTGTGCTATCAGCAGTATGTAGTTGGGGAAGCAGTGTGCGATCAGCAAGGGATAGTTGAGGAAGTAATGTGCTTTCAGCAATAGATAGTTGATGAAATAGTTATCAGCAATAGATGGATAGCTAATTAAGTAGTTAGCTATCAGCAGTAGATAGTTGATTAAGTAGTGTGCTATCAGCAGTAGAAAGTTGATGTAGTAGTGTGCTAGCAGCAGTAGATAGTTGATTAAGTAGTGCGCTATCAGCAGTAGAAAGTTGATGTAGTAGTGTTCTATCAGCAGTATGTAGTTAGGGAAGCAGTGTGCTATCAGCCAGGGATAGTTATGAAGTAATGTCAGGCTAGCGGCACTCTGTACAAATTGCCTATACCGATGCCGAAGACAAGACCTATGGCACAGTCGCATCCCCTGCTTTGTACGTGTTTACCCAGGTCACGGTCTGTCTACGTGACAAACAGTCAGGGTCGGAGGACAGCGCAATCTGTCTGCTGCCAAACCGTAATAGATCTATCAGTCACCTTTTTGTACCATTCGCAGAGTGTGACGTCTGCACAACAACAGCCTAATATGGGCATAATGGCTCCCCCCAATGAACCATATACGGCGCTGTCAATCATCCTTTTCTTAGCTACGTCACATTATAGCTCATTCATATCATTACATATTCACAATCACCTTTGTCGAACAGACTCTTACGCAGGTACCAAGCTCACGCTGTCCTCTCTTTAAACGATCGAAGTAGCGCCTCTCTTATTTTTGTACTCTCAGGTAATGTGCTTTCAGCAATAGATAGTTGATGAAATAGTTATTAGCAATAGATAGCTAATTAAGTAGTGTGCTATCAGCAGTAGATAGTTGACAAGTAGTGTGCTATCAGCAGTAGATAGTTGACGAAGTAGTGTGCTATTGGCAGTTTGTAGTTAATGAAGCAGTGTGCTATCAGCAGCGGATAGCTGATTCACCAATACCAATATTAGCAGTAGATAGCTACTTTATCAATGCCAGTATATGTCTACTTCATTAATACCAATATCAGCAATAGCTGCTTCATCAATACCAATATTAGCAGTAGACAGGTACTTTACCAATGCCAATATCAACAGTATACTACCAATATCAGCAATAGACAGCTACTTCATCAATACCAATATTAGCAGTAGATAATCACTTCATCAATGCCAGTATATGGCTAATTCATCAATACCTATATCAGCAATAGATAACTGCTTCATCAATACCAATATCAGCAGTAGACAGCTACTTTACAAATATCAATATCAACAGTATATAGCTAATTCATCAATACAAATATCAGCAGTAAATAACTACTTCATCAATATCTGTAGTAGGTAGCTACTTCATCAATATTACCAATATTTGCAATAGGCAGCTACTTCATCAATACCAATATCAGCAGTAGACATCAATACCAATATCAGCAGTAGATAGCTACTTCATCAATACCAATATCAGCAATAGATATTTACTTCATCAATACCAATATCAGCAGTAGAAAGCTACAATACCAATATCACTAGTAGACAGCTACTTCATCAATAACAATATCAGTAATAGACAGCTACTTCATCAATGCCAATATTAGCAGTGGATATCAATACCAATATCAGCAGTAGATAGCTACTTCATCAATACCAATATCAGCAGTTGATAGCTACCTCATCAATGCCAATATCAGTAGTAGATAGCTACTTCAACAATGCCAATATCAGCAGTAGATAGCTACCTCATCAATAACAAGATCAGCAGTAGACAGCTACTTCATCAATGCTAATATCAGCAGTAGAATGCGACTTAATCAATGCCAATATCAGCAGTAGACAGCTACTTCATCAATGCTAATATCAGCAGTATAGAATGCGACTTCATTAATGTCAATATAAGCTGTGGACCGCTATATACTTCACCAATACCAATATCTGCAGTAGATAGCTACTTCATCGAATGCCAATATTAGCAATAGATAGCTACTTCATCAATGCCAATATCATCAGTAAATAGTGCTTCACCAATACCAATATTAGCAGTAGATAGCTACTTCTTCAATACCAACATCGGCAGTAGATAGCTGCTTTATCGATACCAATATCAGCAGTAGATAGCCATTTCATCAATACCAATATTAGCAATACATAGCTACTTCATCAATGTCAACATCATCAGTATATAATAATGGCTACTTCATTTTATACCAATATCAGCAGGAGAAAGCTACTTCATCAATACCATTATTAGCAATAGATAGCTACTTATCAATACCTATATTAGCAGCAGATTGTCACTTCATCAATACCAGTATATAGCTACTTCATCACTACCAATATCAGCAGTAGACAGCTACTTCATCAATGCTAATATCAGCAGTAGAATGTGACTTCATCAATGCCAATATCAGCAGTAGACAGCTACTTCATCAATGCTAATATCAGCAGTAGAATGCGACTTCATCAATGCCAATATCAGCAGTAGACAGCTACTTCATCAATGCTAATATCAGCAGTAGAATACGACTTCATCCATGCCAATATCAGCTGTGGACAGCTATATACTTCATCAATACCAATATCGGCAGTAGATAGCTACCACATCAATGCCAATATCAGCAGTAGATAACTGCTGTATCGATACCAATATCAGCAATAGATAGTCATTTCATCAATACTAATATTAGCAATACATAGCTACTTCATCAATGCCAACATCATCAGTATATAATAATGGCTACTTCATTAATACCAATATCAGCAGTAGAAAGCTACTTTATCAATACCATTATTAGCTATAGATAGCTACTTATCAATACCAATATTAGCAGCAGATATCCACTTCATCAATACCAGTATATAGCTCCCTAGTCACTACTAATATCAGCAGTAGATAGCTACTTAATATTAGCAATACATGCCAATATTAGGAGTATCTTCAGGAGACAACTACTTCAATGCCAGTAACAGCAGTAGATAGCTATTTCATCAATACCAATAAATCAACGTCGAAAATAACGTTGTCACAACACGAATACGTTTTCACAGATTTATGTGCTTACAACGTAAATGACAACCTAAGTCCAACGTCAGCGAACGTCGTGAACGTAGTGTTTTGGCTGGGTAGCTACTTCATCAATGCAAATATCAGTAGTAAACAGCTACTTTATCAACACTAATATCAGCAGTAGACAGCTACTTTATCAATACCAATATCAGCAGTTGATAGCGACCTCATCAATGCCAATATCAGCAGTAGATAGTTACTTCATAAATGCCAATATCAGCAGTAGATAGCTGTTCCATCAATAATATCAGCAGTAGATGCCAGTAACAGCAGTAGATAGCTACTTCATCAATACCAATATCAGCAGTAGGTAGCTACTTCATCAATACCAATATCAGCAGTATATAGCTACTTCATCAATACCAATATCAGCAGTAGATAGCTACTTCATCAATACCAATATCAGCAGTAGATAGCTACTTCATCAATACCAATATCAGCAGTAGATAGCTACTTCATCAATACCAATATCAGCAGTAGATAGCTACTTCATCAATACCAATATCAGCAGTAGATAGCTACTTCATCAATACCAATATCAGCAGTGGATGGCTACTTCATCGATACCGTATTACTCAAACCTTGTTTCCAGGTCTGGTCAAACATTGCAATAACATCTGGATTAAAACCTTATCTCCTCACGTGAAGAAAACATTTCAGAAATGTATTTGTGTAAAGCTTTCTGAACGTAGTTTCCCAACGTTGGTACCAGGTCTTGTCAAACATTGCATCAACGTCTCTAGTAAAACCTTATCTCCTCACGTGAACGTATTATTCATACTTTGTTACAACGTTCGACCGGACTTAATAGGGATGTTTGAATAATACGTTCGCAACTTAACGTCGAAACAACATCATAATGACGTTATATCAATGTTCAAAAATCAACGTCGAAAATAACGTTGTCACAACACGAATACGTTTTCACAGATTTATGTGCTTACAACGTAAATGACAACCTAAGTCCAACGTCAGCGAACGTCGTGAACGTAGTGTTTTGGCTTGGTAGCTACTTCATCAATGCAAATATCAGTAGTAGACAGCTACTTCATCAACACTAATATCAGCAGTAGACAGCTACTTTATCAATACCAATATCAGCAGTTGATAGCGACCTCATCAATGCCAATATCAGCAGTAGATAGTTACTTCATAAATGCCAATATCAGCAGTAGATAGCTGTTCCATCAATGTTAATATTTTTTGCAGTAAAATGCTGATTCATCATTGCCAATATCAGCAGTAGATGCTACTTCATCAATACCAATATTAGCAGTAGATAGTCACTTCATTAATTACCAATATCAGCAGTGGACAGCTACTTCATCAATACCAATATTAGCAATACATGCCAATATTAGGAGTATCTTCAGGAGACAACTACTTCATCAATGCCAGTAACAGCAGTAGATAGCTACTTCATCAATACCAATATCAACAGTAGATAGCTACTTCATCAATACCAATATCAACAGTAGATAGCTACTTCATCAATACCAATATCAGCAGTAGATAGCTACTTCATCAATACCAATATCAGCAGTAGATAGCTACTTCATCAATACCAATATTAGCAGTAGATAGCTACTTCATCAATACCAATATCAGCAGTAGATAGCTACTTCATCAATGCCAGTAACAGCAGTAGATAGCTACTTCATCAATACCAATATCAGTAGTAGATGGCTACTTCATCAATACCAATATTAGCAGTAGATAGCTACTTCATCAATACCAATATCAGCAGTAGATAGCTACTTCATCAATACCAATATTAGCAGTAGATAGTTACTTCATCAATACCAATATCAGCAGTAGATAGCTACTTCATCAATGCCAGTAACAGCAGTAGATAGCTACTTCATCAATACCAATATCAGTAGTAGATGGCTACTTCATCAATACCAATATTAGCAGTAGATAGCTACTTCATCAATACCAATATCAGCAGTAGATAGCTACTTCATCAATACCAATATTAGCAGTAGATAGTTACTTCACCAATACCAATATTAGCAATAGATAGCTGCTTCATCAATACCAATATCAGCAGTAGATAGCTACTTCATCAATACTGGTATCTTCAGGAGACAACGACTTCATCAATGCCAGTATCAGCAGTAGATAGCTTCTTCATCAATACCAATATCAGCAGCAGATAGCTACAATATCAGCAATATATAGCTACTTCATACCAATATCAGCAGTAGATAGCTACTTCAGTATACCATTATCAGCAGTAGATAGCTACTTCATCAATGCCAATATCAGCAGTAGATAGTTACTTAATCAATACCAATATCAGCAGTAGATAGCTACTTCATCAATACCAATATTAGCAGTAGATAGCTACTTCATCAATACCAATATCAGCAGTAGATAGCTACTTCATCAATGCCAATATTAGCAGTAGATAGTTACTTCATCAATGCCAATATCAGCAGTAGATAGCTACTTCATCAATACCAATATCAGCAGTAGATAGCTACTTCAGGAAAACGTTGCTGATACGTATCTGTTGACGTTTTCTGAACGTATTACTCAAACCTTGTTTCCAGTCTGGTCAAATATTGCAACAACATCTGTATTAAAACCTTATCTCCTCACGTGAAGAAAACGTTTCAGAAACGTATTTGTGTAACGCTTTCTGAACGTATTTTCCCAACGTTGGTACCAGGTCTTGTCAAACATTGCATCAACGTCTCTAGTAAAACCTTATCTCCTCACGTGAACGTATTATTCATACTTTGTTACAACGTTCGACCGGACTTAATAGGGATGTTTGAATAATACGTTCGCACCTTTATGTCGAAACAACATCATAATGATGTTATATCAATGTTCAAAAATCAACGTCGAAAATAACGTTGTCACAACGCGAATACGAGTCCACAGATATATATGCTTACAACGTAAATGACAAATAGCTTCTTCATAATACCAATATCAGCAGCAGATAGCTACAATATCAGCAATATATAGCTACTTCATACCAATATCAGCAGTAGATAGCTACTTCAGTATACCATTATCAGCAGTAGATAGCTACTTCATCAATGCCAATATCAGCAGTAGATAGTTACTTAATCAATACCAATATCAGCAGTAGATAGCTACTTCATCAATACCAATATTAGCAGTAGATAGCTACTTCATCAATACCAATATCAGCAGTAGATAGCTACTTCATCAATGCCAGTAACAGCAGTAGATAGCTACTTCATCAATACCAATATCAGTAGTAGATGGCTACTTCATCAATACCAATATTAGCAGTAGATAGCTACTTCATCAATACCAATATCAGCAGTAGATAGCTACTTCATCAATACCAATATTAGCAGTAGATAGTTACTTCACCAATACCAATATTAGCAATAGATAGCTGCTTCATCAATACCAATATCAGCAGTAGATAGCTACTTCATCAATACTGGTTCATTAATTACCAATATCAGCAGTGGACACCCAGCAAACACAAAAACGTTTTAAAAACGTTTTAAATAAGTTATAAATTGGCTGTTGGTTTAGGTAAAAACGTTTTAATAACATTAAAATGTCAGGTTATATAAAGGTCATGATAACGTTTTAAAACGTTTTGTATGAAAACACACCACAACAATATTTTTAAATGTTTTCAAAAAATGTTATTGTAAACTATTTTTTTTTTTTTTTTTTCCAAATATTGTGTCAATACTTAAATAACATTATGTCAAAATGTTTGAACCCAGCAAACACAGAAATGTTCTTCAAAACCTTTTAATAACATTTAAATGTCGGGTAACATAAAGGTCATGAAAACGTTTTTAAAACGTTATTGAAAATATTTTGGGTAAACATTTTTCGCAAAATATTTTTTCAACCCCAAAATAACATTCTGTTTAGAATGTTTTGTATTAAGTTTTCAAGAATGTTTTTGGAATGTTATTAAAACGTTTTTATACCCTTTATATAACCCGACATTTAAACGTTTTCTGACAACCTTTTATAACCTTTTGCGAATGATGTCGAAAACGTTTTGTGTTTGCTGGGCAGCTACTTCATCAATACCAATATTAGCAATACATGCCAATATTAGGAGTATCTTCAGGAGACAACTACTTCATCAATGCCAGTAACAGCAGTAGATAGCTACTTTATCAATACCAATATCAACAGTAGATAGCTACTTCATCAATACCAATATCAGCAGTAGATAGCTACTTCATCAATACCAATATCAGCAGTAGATAGCTACTTCATCAATACCAATATTAGCAGTAGATAGCTACTTCATCAATACCAATATCAGCAGTAGATAGCTACTTCATCAATGCCAGTAACAGCAGTAGATAGCTACTTCATCAATACCAATATCAGTAGTAGATGGCTACTTCATCAATACCAATATTAGCAGTAGATAGCTACTTCATCAATACCAATATCAGCAGTAGATAGCTACTTCATCAATACCAATATTAGCAGTAGATAGTTACTTCATCAATACCAATATCAGCAGTAGATAGCTACTTCATCAATACCAATATCAGCAGTAGATGGCTACTTCATCAATACCAATATCAGCAGTAGATAGCTACTTCATCAATACCGATACCAGAAGTAGACAGCTACTTCATCAATGCCAATATCACCAGTAGATAGCTACTTCATCAATGCCAGTAACAGCAGTAGATAGCTACTTCATCAATACCAGTATCAGCAGTAGATAGCTACTTCATCAATACCAATATCAGCAGTAGATAGCTATTTCATAAATAACAATGTTAGCAACATATAGCTAATTTATCAATGCCAATATCATCAGTAAATATATAGCTGCTTCATCAATACCAATATTAGCAGTAGATAGTCACTTCATCAATGCCAGTATATAGCTACTTTATCACTACTACCAATATCAGCAGTAGCTAGCTACTTCATCAATAGCGATATCAGCAGTAGATAGCTATTTCATCAATAGCAATATTAGCAACACATAGCTAATTCAGCAATGCCAATATCATCAGTTGATAAGCTGCTTCACCAATACCAATATTAGCAATAGATAGCTGCTTCGTCAATACCAATATCAGCAGTAGATAGCTACTTCATCAATACTGGTATCTTCAGGAGACAACGACTTCATCAATGCCAGTATCAGCAGTAGATAGCTTCTTCATAATACCAATATCAGTAGTAGATGGCTACTTCATCAATACCAATATTAGCAGTAGATAGCTACTTCATCAATACCAATATCAGCAGTAGATAGCTACTTCATCAATACCAATATTAGCAGTAGATAGTTACTTCACCAATACCAATATTAGCAATAGATAGCTGCTTCATCAATACCAATATCAGCAGTAGATAGCTACTTCATCAATACTGGTTCATTAATTACCAATATCAGCAGTGGACACCCAGCAAACACAAAAACGTTTTAAAACGTTTTAAATAAGTTATATTTTGGCTTTTGGTTTAGGTAAAACGTTTTAATAACATTAAAATGTCGGGTTATATAAAGGTCATGATAACGTTTTAAAACGTTTTGTATGAAAACACACCACAACAATATTTTTAAATGTTTTCAAAAAATGTTATTGTAAACTATTTTTGCAAACATTTTTGCCAAATATTGTGTCAATACTTAAATAACATTATGTCAAAATGTTTGAACCCAGCAAACACAGAAATGTTCTTCAAAACCTTTTAATAACATTTAAATGTCGGGTAACATAAAGGTCATGAAAACGTTTTTAAAACGTTATTGAAAATATTTTGGGTAAACATTTTTCGCAAAATATTTTTTCAACCCCAAAATAACATTCTGTTTAGAATGTTTTGTATTAAGTTTTCAAGAATGTTTTTGGAATGTTATTAAAACGTTTTTATACCCTTTATATAACCCGACATTTAAACGTTTTCTGTAAAACATTTTTGTTTGCTGAGCAGTAGATTATCACAAAATGTTTTTTAAGGTTATGAAAACGTTTTATACTCTTAATATACCCTTTATATAACCCGACATTTAAACGTTTTCTGACAACCTTTTATAACCTTTTGCGAATGATGTCGAAAACGTTTTGTGTTTGCTGGGCAGCTACTTCATCAATACCAATATTAGCAATACATGCCAATATTAGGAGTATCTTCAGGAGACAACTACTTCATCAATGCCAGTAACAGCAGTAGATAGCTACTTTATCAATACCAATATCAACAGTAGATAGCTACTTCATCAATACCAATATCAGCAGTAGATAGCTACTTCATCAATACCAATATCAGCAGTAGATAGCTACTTCATCAATACCAATATTAGCAGTAGATAGCTACTTCATCAATACCAATATCAGCAGTAGATAGCTACTTCATCAATGCCAGTAACAGCAGTAGATAGCTACTTCATCAATACCAATATCAGTAGTAGATGGCTACTTCATCAATACCAATATTAGCAGTAGATAGCTACTTCATCAATACCAATATCAGCAGTAAATATATAGCTGCTTCATCAATACCAATATTAGCAGTAGATAGTTACTTCATCAATACCAATATCAGCAGTAGATAGCTACTTCATCAATACCAATATCAGCAGTAGATGGCTACTTCATCAATACCAATATCAGCAGTAGATAGCTACTTCATCAATACCGATACCAGAAGTAGACAGCTACTTCATCAATGCCAATATCACCAGTAGATAGCTACTTCATCAATGCCAGTAACAGCAGTAGATAGCTACTTCATCAATACCAGTATCAGCAGTAGATAGCTACTTCATCAATACCAATATCAGCAGTAGATAGCTATTTCATAAATAACAATGTTAGCAACATATAGCTAATTTATCAATGCCAATATCATCAGTAAATATATAGCTGCTTCATCAATACCAATATTAGCAGTAGATAGTCACTTCATCAATGCCAGTATATAGCTACTTTATCACTACCAATATCAGCAGTAGCTAGCTACTTCATCAATACCAATATCAGCAGTAGATAGCTATTTCATCAATAGCAATATTAGCAACACATAGCTAATTCAGCAATGCCAATATCATCAGTTGATAAGCTGCTTCACCAATACCAATATTAGCAATAGATAGCTGCTTCGTCAATACCAATATCAGCAGTAGATAGCTACTTCATCAATACTGGTATCTTCAGGAGACAACGACTTCATCAATGCCAGTATCAGCAGTAGATAGCTTCTTCATAATACCAATATCAGCAGCAGATAGCTACAATATCAGCAATATATAGCTACTTCATACCAATATCAGCAGTAGATAGCTACTTCAGTATACCATTATCAGCAGTAGATAGCTACTTCATCAATGCCAATATCAGCAGTAGATAGTTACTTAATCAATACCAATATCAGCAGTAGATAGCTACTTCATCAATACCAATATTAGCAGTAGATAGCTACTTCATCAATATTAATATCAGCAGTAGATAGCTACTTCATCAATGCCAATATTAGCAGTAGATAGTTACTTCATCAATGCCAATATCAGCAGTAGATAGCTACTTCATCAATACCAATATCAGCAGTAGATAGCTACTTCAGGAAAACGTTGCTGATACGTATCTGTTGACGTTTTCTGAACGTATTACTCAAACCTTGTTTCCAGTCTGGTCAAATATTGCAACAACATCTGTATTAAAACCTTATCTCCTCACGTGAAGAAAACGTTTCAGAAACGTATTTGTGTAACGCTTTCTGAACGTTTTTTCCCAACGTTGGTACCAGGTCTTGTCAAACATTGCATCAACGTCTCTAGTAAAACCTTATCTCCTCACGTGAACGTATTATTCATACTTTGTTACAACGTTCGACCGGACTTAATAGGATGTTTGAATAATACGTTCGCACCTTTATGTCGAAACAACATCATAATGATGTTATATCAATGTTCAAAAATCAACGTCGAAAATAACGTTGTCACAACGCGAATACGAGTCCACAGATTTATGTGCTTACAACGTAAATGACAACCTAAGTCCAACGTCAGCGAACGTCGTGAACGTAGTGTTTTGGCTGGGTAGCTACTTCATCAATGCAAATCAATACTTATCAATACCTATATTAGCAGCAGATTGTCACTTCATCAATACCAGTATATAGCTACTTCATCACTACCAATATCAGCAGTAGACAGCTACTTCATCAATGCTAATATCAGCAGTAGAATGCGACTTCATCAATGCCAATATCAGCAGTAGACAGCTACTTCATCAATGCTAATATCAGCAATAGAATGCGACTTCATCAATGCCAATATCAGCAGTAGACAGCTACTTCATCAATGCTAATATCAGCAGTAGAATACGACTTCATCCATGCCAATATCAGCTGTGGACAGCTATATACTTCATCAATACCAATATCGGCAGTAAATAGCTACCACATCAATGCCAATATCAGCAATAGATAACTGCTGTATGTTGTTGCAATGTTTGACCAGACCTGGAAACAAGGTTTGAGTAATACGGTATCGATGAAGTAGCCATCCACTGCTGATATTGGTGTTGATGAAGTAGCTATCTACTGCTGATATTGGTATTGATGAAGTAGCTATCTACTGCTGATATTGGTATTGATGAAGTAGCCATCTACTGCTGATATTGGTGTTGATGGAGTAGTCATCTACTGATGATATTGGTGTTGATGAAGTAGCCATCTACTACTGATATTGGTATTGATGAAGTAGCTATCTACTGCTAATATTGGTATTGATGAAGTAGCTATCTACTGCTGATATTGGTATTGATGAAGTAGCTATCTACTGCTGATATTGGTATTGATGAAGTAGCTATCTACTGTTGATATTGGTATTGATGAAGTAGCTATCTACTGCTGTTACTGGCATTGATGAAGTAGTTGTCTCCTGAAGATACTCCTAATATTGGCATGTATTGCTAATATTGGTATTGATGAAGTAGCTGTCCACTGCTGATATTGGTAATTAATGAAGTGACTATCTACTGCTAATATTGGTATTGATGAAGTAGCATCTACTGCTGATATTGGCAATGATGAATCAGCATTTTACTGCAAATATTAACATTGATGGAGCAGCTATCTACTGCTGATATTGGCATTTATGAAGTAACTATCTACTGCTGATATTGGCATTGATGAGGTCGCTATCAACTGCTGATATTGGTATTGATAAAGTAGCTGTCTACTGCTGATATTAGTGTTGATGAAGTAGCTGTCTACTACTGATATTTGCATTGATGAAGTAGCTACCCAGCCAAAACACTACGTTCACGACGTTCGCTGATTAATGTCAATATCAGCTGTGGACAGCTATATACTTCATCAATACCAATATCTGCAGTAGATAGCTACTTCATCGAATGCCAATATTAGCAATAGATAGCTACTTCATCAATGCCAATATCATCAGTAAATAGTGCTTCACCAATACCAATATTAGCAGTAGATAGCTACTTCATCAATACCAATATCGGCAGTAGATAGCTGCTTTATCGATACCAATATCAGCAGTAGATAACCATTTCATCAATACCAATATTAGCAATACATAGCTACTTCATCAATGCCAACATCATCAGTATATAATAATGGCTTCATTTTCATTTTATACCAATATCAGCAGGAGAAAGCTACTTCATCAATACCATTATTAGCAATAGATAGCTACTTATCAATACCAATATTAGCAGCAGATAGTCACTTCATCAATACCAGTATATACAGGGTGAGTAAAAAAAAAGTGCAATAGAGAAAAGAATCCATTTTTATTTAAGAACCGAGTTGAACCTTTTAGGTCTTAAAACATTTTATAAATAACATATCCATTCGTGATCTTGTGTGAAAAAATCAAGGAATTAGCATTTACCGTTTTGTTTTTATGACACATTTTATAGCGATACCCAATTTTAATGTTTGTCCAAGAGACATCTAAAATGTGAATGTCAGCTCACTCTATGTAAGGTAGATTTGGAACAACTGCCATTTTCTTAATCTCATTGGCATTGAAATGAAATGGAGCACCCAAAGTGTTATTGCCCTTGGAGAAGAAACATTATTTATTGTTATTTTAATTTTCCCTTTATTTTAAAGATGTTTATTCTCTATCAAAACAATATAAATTTGTAGGCGGGTTTTTCGAATGTCGAAATGAAATGCGCGCAAATTGAAGTGGAGTGAATTACGAAACTTCCACTAAGTTGGACATATTGGGATTCAAAAAACTGGAGGAGTCGATAAGGTATGAAGGACTTAAAGTAATGTTAGAAAGTTTGTTTGAACAGAAAAAAGAAATAAAAATAACGCAAAAATCAAGCTTATTTAAGTTAAAGTCAGTTTCAGAGCTGGTGCATTTATCGTGCATTGTGTGCTCCCATTCAAAATACATGGTACCTCGTGGACAAATAATGAAATTGGGTATCGCAGCAAAAGGACTCATAAAAATTAAACGGTAGAAGCGAGTCACTTCATTTTTTCACAGAAGGTGACTATTCATTTGAATGTGGCATTTATAGAAACTTTCAATAATGGGAAAGTTCAACTTGGTTCTTACATAAATATCGATTCGTTGCTCTATTGCACTTTTTGTGACTCACCCTGTAGCTACTTCATCACTACCAATATCAGCAGTAGACAGCTACTTCATCAATGCTAATATCAGCAGTAGAATGTGACTTCATCAATGCCAATATCAACAGTAGACAGCTACTTCATCAATGCTAATATCCGCAGTAGAATGCGACTTCATCAATGCCAATATCAGCAGTAGACAGCTACATCATCAATGCTAATATCAGCAGTAGAATGCGACTTCATCAATGCCAATATCAGCTGTGGACAGCTATATACTTCATCAATACCAATATCGGCAGTAGATAGCTACCTCATCAATGCCAATATCAGCAGTAGATAGCTGCTTTATCGATACCAATATCAGCAATAGATAGCCATTTCATCAATACCAATATTAGCAATACATAGCTACTTCATCAATGCCAACATCATCAGTATAATAATGGCTACATCATCAATACTAATATTAGCAGTAGATAGTCACTTCATCAATGCCAGTATATGGCTAATTCATCAATACCAATATCAATACAAATATCAGCAATAGATAACTGCTTCATCAATACCAATATCAGCAGTAGACAGCTACTTTACAAATACCAATATCAACAGTATATAGCTACTTCATCAATACCAATATCAGCAGTAAATAACTACTTCATCAATTCTGTAGTAGGTAGCTACTTCATCAATACCAATATTTGCAATAGGCAGCTACTTCATCAATACCAATATCAGCAGTAGACATCAATACCAATATCAGCAGCAGATAGCTACTTCATCAATACCAATATCAGCAGTAGATAGCTACTTCATTAATGCCAATATCAGCAATAGATAGTTACTTCATCAATACCAATATCAGCAGTAGAAAGCTGCAATACCAATATCACTAGTAGACAGCTACTTCATCAATAACAATATCAGTAATAGACAGCTACTTCATCAATGCCAATATTAGCAGTGGATATCAATACCAATATCAGCAGTAGATAGCTACTTCATCAATGCATATATCAGTAGGAGGCTACTTCATCAATACTAATATCAACAGTAGATAGCTACTTCAACAATGCCAATATCAGCAGTAGATAGCTACCTCATCAATAAAAAGATCAGCAGTAGACAGCTACTTCATCAATGCTATCAGCAGTAGAATGCGACTTCATCAATGCCAATATCAGCAGTAGACAGCTACTTCATCAATGCTAATATCAGCAGTATAGAATGCATTAATGTCAATATCAGCTGTGGACAGCTATATACTTCATCAATACCAATATTAGCAATACATAGCTACTTCATCAATACCAACATCATCAGTATATAATAATGGCTACTTCATTAATACCAATATCAGCAGTAGAAAGCTACTGATTAAAACCTTATCTCCTCACGTGAAGAAAACGTTTCAGAAACGTATTTGTGTAACGCTTTCTGAACGTATTTTCCCAACGTTGGTACCAGGTCTTGTCAAACATTGCATCAACGTCTCTAGTAAAACCTTATCTCCTCACGTGAACGTATTATTCATACTTTGTTACAACGTTCGACCGGACTTAATAGGGATGTTTGAATAATACGTTCGCAACTTTACGTCGAAACAACATCATAATGACGTTATATCAATGTTCAAAAATCAACGTCGAAAATAACGTTGTCACAACACGAATACGAGTCCACAGATTTATGTGCTTACAACGTACATGACAACCTTAGTCCAACGTCAGCGAACATCGTGAACGTAGTGTTTTGGCTGGGTAGCTACTTCATCAATGCAAATATCAGTAGTAGACAGCTACTTCATCAACACTAATATCAGCAGTATACAGCTACTTTATCAATACCAATATTAGCAGTAGATAGCGACCTCATCAATGCCAATATCAGCAGTACGCTACTTCATAAATGCCAATATCAGCAGTAGATAGCTGCTCCATCAATGTTAATATTTGCAGTAAAATGCTGATTCATCATTGCCAATATCAGCAGTAGATGCTACTTCATCAATACCAATATTAGCAGTAGATAGTCACTTCATTAATTACCAATATCAGCAGTGGACAGCTACTTCATCAATACATGCCAATATTAGGAGTATCTTCAGGAGACAACTACTTCATCAATTCATCAATGCCAGTAACAGCAGTAGATAGCTACTTCATCAATACCAATATCAGCAGTAGATGGCTACTTCATCAATACCAATATCAGCAGTAGATGGCTACTTCATCAATACCAATATCAGCAGTAGATCATGGCTACTTCATCAATACCAGTATCAGCAGTAGATAGCTACTTCATCAATATCAGCAGTAGATGTCTACTTCATCAATACCAATATCAGCAGTAGATAGCTATTTCATCAATAGCAATATTAGCAGTAGATAGCTATTTCATCCATACCAATATTAGCAGTAGATAGTCACTTCATTAATTACCAATATCAGCAGTGGACGGCTACTTCATCAATACCATGTAGCAAAACATGCCAATATTAGGAGTATCTTCAGGAGACAACTACTTCATCAATGCCAGTAACAGCAGTAGATAGCTACTTCATCAATACCAATATCAGCAGTAGATAGCTATTTCATCCATACCAATATTAGCAGAAGATAGTCACTTCATTAATTACCAATATCAGCAGTGGACAGCTACTTCATCAATACCAATGTTAGCAATACATGCCAATATTAGGAGTATCTTCAGGAGACAACTACTTCACCAATGCCAGTAACAGCAGTAGATAGCTACTGATTAAAACCTTATCTCCTCACGTGAAGAAAACGTTTCAGAAACGTGTTTGTGTAACGCTTTCTGAACGTATTTTCCCAACGTTGGTACCAGGTCTTGTCAAACATTGCATCAACGTCTCTAGTAAAACCTTATCTCCTCACGTGAACGTATTATTCATACTTTACAACGTTCGACCGGACTTAATAGGGATGTTTGAATAATACGTTCGCAACTTTACGTCGAAACAACATCATAAAGACCTTATATCAATGTTCAAAAATCAACGTCGAAAATAACGTTGTCACAACACGAATACGAGTCCACAGATTTATGTGCTTACAACGTAAATGAATGACAACCTAAGTCCAACGTCAGCGAACGTCGTGAACGTAGTATTTTGGCTGGGTAGCTACTTCATCAATGCAAATATCAGTAGTAGACAGCTACTTCATCAACACTAATATCAGCAGTAGACAGCTACTTTATCAATACCAATATCAGCAGTAGATAGCGACCTCATCAATGCCATTATTATGTTTTCAGGGTTATTAGGAGTTAAGAAAACCTAATAATGATAATATTGGATGGCTTATTTCGCATGATACCATAACATATCGGATTCGTCATACAAATATCGAACTCGCCGTTGGCTCGTCCGATATTTTTATGACTCATCCGATATGTTATGGTATCATGCGAAATAAGCCATCCAATATTATATCAATATCAGCAGTACATAGCTACTTCATAAATACCAATATCCGTAGTAGATAGCTGCTCCATCAATGTTAATATTTGCAGTAAAATGCTGATTCATCATTGCCAATATCAGCAGTAGATGCTACTTCATCAATACCAATATTAGCAGTAGATAGTCACTTCATTAATTACCAATATCAGCAGTGGACAGCTACTTCATCAATACCAATATCAGCAGTAGATAACTACTTCATCAATGCCAATATCAGCAGTAGATAGCTACTTAATGTTAGCAATACATGCCAATATTAGGAGTATGAGACAACTACTTCATCAATGCCAGTAACAGCAGTAGATAGCTACTTCATCAATACCAATATCAGCAGTAGATAGCTACTTCATCAATACCTATATCAGCAGTAGATAGCTATTTCATCAATAGCAATATTAGCAACATATAGCTACTTCATCAATGCCAATATCATCAGTAAATAGCTGCTTCATCAATACCAATATTAGCAGTAGATAGTCACTTCATCAACGTCAGTATGTAGCTACTTCATCAATACCAATATCAGCAGTAGATAACTATTTCATCAATAGCAATATTAGCAACACATAGCTAATTCATCAATGCCAATATCATCAGTTGACAGCTACTTCATCAACACTAATATCAGCAGTAGACAGCTACGTTATCAATACCAATATCAGCAGTAGATACCGACATTATCAATACCAATATCAGCAGTAGATAGCTATTTCATCCATACCAATATCGGCAGAAGATAGCTGCCTTATCAATGCCAATATCAGCAGTATGATATATAATTATTCAACACTAATATTATAGCAGCAACTTCATCAACAGTATTTTCGCATTTAATAGCAGTTTATCTACAATAATATCCGCAGTATACTTCAGCAGCACCCACCACCCGAAGATGACTGATTCATCAACAATAATATCAGCAGAACCTAAATGTTTTTCAAACGTTTTATCAACGTGCTATAAACGTGTTGCAAAAAAAATCTTGGCAGATATTTTTGAAAATATTTTGCTAACACTTATAATATTATTTTAAAATGTTTTTTTTAAAGATGTTACCCTCTCACCGAGACGTGGTGACTTCTTTCGTAAGTGACAATATTTTCTCCCCCCCCCCCCATCACGATCAACTTTAGATTGAAGCCCACTTGCTGTCAAAAGTAATAGCTATTTCATTAACACTCATAATCAGCAGTAGATCATAATAATTATTCACAATACCGTTGAACCGTTAGCCTTGCTTAATTTGCCGAATTATATGAGATCGTGGCAACACTTGGTAACATTCTTTACCCCAACAATCAATTTAATTATATCGATTGAGGATATCAGGGGTCGCGGTCTTTATTCATTGTTGGGTTGTGTTTGTACGGTGAAAAGATCGTAAACTAATGTTTAGGGGGGACGAGCACGATGGGGGTGTATGAATACCCCATGAATATTTTGATAAGGGGGATAGTCCATACAATCACACCCCCATGTTGTTGACACCTGAATGTGGGTTTCTAACCAAATTACTCATTAGCCTAATTTTTAGCTATGGCAACATTTTTTACGCGCTTATGCATTTGTACCATAAACTGATTCTGTTGCCAAGAAGTGCTGGATTTACTATGCTTCAAGAATTTTTTTAACCCCGTCCCAAAAGGAAATTTATGCCACTGCATCTATGCATGGATAGCGAACTTTTTTAATCGCTACGCCACTGGTTCTAAAATCGGTAGAACCGCAATATTACCATCTTTTAGGTCTATATAGGCCTAATACAATTAGCCCTGCATATTATTTACGGGTCCCGTCGCCATCCAAATCACAGTCCCCCGGTGATATATGTGTGTGGTTGCCAAATGATGACGTTGGGCATTGTTATGATAGTAACGTCATCAATGACAATGGTCGATGAGGTTTTCTTGACAATGAAATTCATTGTTGATCATGACATGCGCAGTTCAGTGTATACAAAGCTACTTGAACATTTCCCGCTCGAATTCAATCGTTGAGTTGTCAGCATTGTGAACAGACTGTCGCTGTTGTTTTCACCGCAGTTAAAATGACTGATGATGAATGCTGTAGGCCGATGTATAATGGTATGTATAATTGATTACATTTACTGCATTAGATGCTTTTGAGAGATCTGAAATTGATCATAAATTATAATCTGAAAAGTTAATTAACATTAACATCATTTATTTTGGTCCGACTGTGTGGTCCAATTTACAATTTTATATTATTTTCATTTTGTCTTTCTTCTAGCTTGCCAATAGGCGGGGGCTCCTGCATAGATATAGGCTGTATCAGTATTATCGTGATTTTAATAATTAACGCATTGATTTCAGCAAAATCTAGTGGGGATGGAGTTGGAAAATATTTTTTGAAATATAGTGAATCTGACACCTTTTGGCGATTGAATAAGTCTATGGCGCCATATTGATACTTTTCAAATTCCCAAGTTCAATTTAAAACCCCATTTCTTTTCAATTTTGCCTCATTTTAGGCAATTACTTGGGTCCACCAAAAGGGTTCGCGACCTTTTTACATATCGAGTGGGACGGTCCATTCTCAACTTAGGGCATAGACCCTATCCAATTTAGCAAAACAATATGTCCACCAATCTGTCCTGCCATTTCAATTGTTATTCCGTACCGGTTATTGGATAGGTTCTATAGGTGATGATGGTCCACCGGTTTTTGTTACACGAAATTATATGGCGCAATTACGTTTTATGCATAACATTATTCTGAGCATTATTTTTTTTCCTAAAAAATTACATTAAAATTATGGATTTCGTTCTTATTTCAACTGGTTTACAATGTAAATTGAGTTTTGTTTAATAGCATCATTCCTTCCCAAAAACATCAGCATTCGCTTGACATTTTCACATACAGTGACTTTACAAGAATTATTTTCTGTAACCTGATTGTTTTAAATAATATTTTCTTGTACAAAATTTCTTGTTTCCAAATGTCCTTCTCATAGATTGCATTCAACAAACAAAACGAAATAACAAATTGAAAATAAATGTGTAGTTTTATAATAGGCCTATAGGCCTACACCTTCTCAGACCCATTCGCAAAATAAATATTAAATTTTTTTATAAATAAATAAATAAATAAATAAATAAACAAACAAATAAATAAATCCACAAGGAATGTATTTATATAAGCTGGGTCTATTTTAAACATAATAAATTCATAAATAATAACGTAATGTTTCAACAGTAGGATTTCAACACAATAGGCATACTAGCTATTTTGCGGATGGTCGAATAAATACTCTCAGCGCATTATGACATTCGTCCCCATTGCTCTAAATGGATTGATTCAAAAAAGTTTATGGTACCCGACGTTCTACGGCTTGTTATAAAAATATCGCGGGAAAAGACCAAAATTGAAAAGAAATGGGGTTTTAAATTGAACTTTAGAATTTGAAAAGTATAAATCACGTTAGGTCTAAGGCTGTGCTAACACTTTTCTTTGATGACTTTGGCCGCAATTTTTTATTTTTTCAAATATCTTAAAAATTCAAGAATCTAAGCTAATTGAACAGACAGTAATGGCCTATCTGAGTGTTTTTGTATTGTAAAAATTTGTATGTAAGTTCAACTTTCAAATCTGGACCTCACTACATTAAATTGACCGGTGTTTTATTGTTTTCTGGACTGTCGTATCAAATGAGGTGTCAAAATGCGCAGAAATAAATTCTGCTTCCAACGCATTTTACAGATTTGTAATACAATATAGCCCCTTCTTGAAGAATGGCCATTATTTAAGGGGGTTAGTTACTTTTTTTGAGATGTTTATTTTAAACTGTTGCGTTCTGGTAGTTCACAGCATCTTGCGAATGGTAGTGAGCTTGGGCAAAAATTGCATCCTTTTGTAGGTCCTGTGGTTCTTGAGTTATGTTGTAAAGAGAGATAAAACAACAACACTTTTGTAAAACGTACATAACTCATTAACAACAATAAATCAAGCAAGTTTTCAAAGTAAATGATTTGTAGAATGAACTTTTGCAAAACATCAAAGTGTTATGTTTCAATAATGTATTGATTTAGATAATGAAAATCATTTTTTTGCTGCTTCGACCGACAATACTACACCTACCCTTAAATGATTTCACCCACCTTTTTATATTTCACTTCTTTTACACGCAGATGACAATTTTGTGCTACCTGTAATATTTTAAGGAGTACAGTACAACATGCAACGACGAGGCTAAAGAAACACTTGAATGCAGAAAATGTGAAGACAGGAATGAGATGTACGCACCCTGTGAAACATCAATATTGGCAGTGTTTGATTTACAAGATATTTGATCACAAAATCCTCAGGTACGTGTTTACTTGTTTACTGTTGGTGACCCCTCTAATCTTTTCAATTCCAGTTTCTACAAATGTGAATAGTAGAGAGACCACTTTGTGGTGGTTACGTACATAGGCCTATAGGTCCCGTGCAAGTAAGTGCAACCATTTTGGTCAAAGGTGACACCTTTTATTTAGTTGTTAGTCTCCTCTTTCTGTTACACATGTTTAACATACGAATTCTGAAAAGTGATGCAAACCGAAATATTTAGGTTGAATATGTTTTTTTATGACTTTCACATTTGTATTAAAAAATTTAGCCAATAACTTTAATTAATTTTTGCTCTGAATATTAATTGAGGGCATTATGTTTATTTTATATCTGTGAACAAACATTCCCTTCGCATGCCATATTGAGTTGAGATTTGAATTAAACATGCTTTTTATTATTGTTTATATACTACTACAATACTACAATACTAGTACTACAAATCTTGGGATTTTTTTTTTTTTTTTTAACTTTTAAGCTGTAAATTTCGTTTGATAAAGGCTTTGGAACTTTTCTTCTTCTTTTTAAAAAAAATTTATTTACTTTACTTTACTTTAATTTTTTTTTGGGTCGGGCCTAATTTTAGAGTTGGTCGGGTTACGCCAATCAAACAATTTTTTAGGCCTAATTCTATTTCATCAAATACTTTGCTGTATGACCATTAATTGTCTGTATCTTCTTTCTTACAGCTATTTTCATGATGCATACCTGAGCAGCATAGACAGAAGGGAACACGTTGATGCACAGTACAGAGGTAAGAACTTTGAAGCATTTTATAAGATTCCCACAGAGTGAGTTTGAAATAAATCAACAATTTCAAGGTCCATTCAGGCTCCTATAGTCTAAAATTGTATTCACCCTCGTCATTTTTATGGGTTTAAAATCACTTTCAAAATTTTATGTTATGTTTTATGTTATGTTATAATGGTTCACATTTTGTGACACTCTTAAAGACTCAAATATCAATAACAAGTGCCAAAAAGCAGGCACGATATTATGTAAAAGTCTACTTAGTGAATTTGGCCAACTTCGAGAAATCACACAGGTCCCATAGGGTAGTATATTAGCGAGACAAAGTTATTATGAAAGTAGAAATATTCGTGCATGTAATATTTCGTACTTTGCTTGTTTTTATATGGCCTATAAGATTTGCAAATTGGGTTCCCAAAAAAGGCCAAGCAGGGGCGTAGCTGGAGTGGGGAGGAAAACTTCCCCCACTGAAAATTTTAAGGGACAAAATGGGGATAACAAAAAGTAAAATCGTTACAAAATGGGACAAAAAATGACAAATGGGGACGAACATTTTGCTTTGCCCTACACTAAAATCCTGGCTACACACCCAGGATTCTTTGACAGGCAGAATTAGGGGGAAAGCAATTGTTTGGAAAGCAGCAAGCTATCATTATACATAAGGCCTAAAAAAATCAGTTTGTATTGCTCTTTTCCGACCAACCCAAATATAAATCATTGTATACCATCATATTTTAGGGTGAATTTTTTAAAATATTGTTATGTGGCAAAATACATTTGATTAAAAAAAGTAAACAGACCGACCGATCCTGGCTTTGCAGCTCTAAGGGCACTGATACAAACTTTGTAGGCCTTATATAGAGTATGTAAGGGTTAAACAGCATAATCAGTTTTGTATATATCTTGTGATTATTCAGAGGCCATTTATTGCAATCTGTATCAAAATAGAGATGTAGGGCTGACACTTACACAGTAAGGGGCATTCGGTGAGAGCAAAATGTAAAAAATATGGGGTCATTGGGTGAGAGCATGATTTTTAGCATTCATTGAGAGCAAAATGTAAAATATATGGGGTCATTGGGTGAGAACACGGAACCTTGCAATGGGTGAGATTCGAAAGAGCACCACAGAAACCTCGAACATTGGAATTTCTAGTTCTAAATGGCTTCAAATTTTTCTTCTAAAATAAGTAACAAAATCAGTGATAAATGAAAGTTGCTATTCAAATTGAAAAAAGAAAGGTGGCAGATCAAAATAATGGAGAAATAGGGGGTCTTCGGGTGACAGAGCACATGTGTTCGTAAACAAATATGGGGTCTTTGGGTGACAGTGACCCAAACAGCTTTACATATGTGTTACCTCCAAAGTGGGAGTACCCCCTGGATTGTGCCCATCCATTTCTGGTGACTAGACTACCACACAGTGGCAATATATAACTAGGATTCACCTAACTAACTTGTTTCATGCTATAAAGGTCATAAAACTACATTAATCATAGGCTTAGTAACCCGGGGGGGGGGGCTCAGCCCTCTCAATAATTTTGGTGCGGGGGCTGGAATACCTTTCAGTACCCCTCCCCCAATAATCCTAGGTGAAGTTAAAAATTGTGATAAAATAAGAGTGAGAAAAGGGTGTTTGACCTATATTTTGCAAAATTTTCTGACTCAGAGAGGTAACCCCCCTCAGGCACCCCCAGGGTGGCTCACCAAAAAATATTCAATTTTTAGCCCCCCCCACATGTTGAAAATCTTCCTAAGCCAATGTTAATTTGTGGTAATTTCATGAGAATCAATGTAGCATTCGGATAGCGATGTTTTCACAAAAATATTATGGGCCCTAAGAGCACATCAGATATATCAAATTGCATTTTGAATACGAGGAATATCCTTCTGATATCAAATAATTTTGATTTTTTTTAGGTTCGCGATATAAATATACATTTTATGGCAAATGATAAAATTTATATTTATGAAATTTAACAGTCCGCGAAGTAAATTGTATTAATCTAATGATATGTACTTAAAGTGTATGTAGCTGGGAGGAAAAGCTGTCCATCATATGAAAATTTGGATCTTTCGTATTGAAGTTATAGATTTTTTTTCCCAAAATCACCAACAAAATTGAGGTCTTTTGAATGGAAAAAAATGTATACTTTCAATATGAAAGGTCAAAATTTGATGGTCGGCTTTTCATCCCAGTACATATCATTAGATTTATTAAGTTTACTTCAACGACTGTTAGATATAAAATTTAATAATTTGCCACAAATTCAAAAAAAATCAAAATTATTTGAAATCAGAAGGACATTCCTCATAATATTTCAAATGCTGTTCGATATATCTGATGTGCACTTGTGCCCCACAAAAAACGTTGCTATCTGATGCCCTAAAAACAACCAGAACTGATATGGGAATACCATAAAGCTTGCGCTTTTTTCTTTAGTCCAAATCTAGCAAAACATAATGTACCATAAAACCCCGTCTACAAGCAGATAGAGTGCTTCTGATAAAAGCTAAATTAATCCAGGCGCCATTATGGAATTAGAGCAAATAAATTATAGATCCAAGCACATACAAACAAGTATTATTGTAAGACCAATCTATTGTATTGGCATATATACGCATGTATCGTATTAACTTAACTTTCATCAAAAACACTATTATATGCTTGAAGACGGGGTTTTACGGTATACATTTATTTAGCATCATCTGAACATGACCCAATGATGTTGGCAACCTAAAATGTAACGGCTATCTAGCACATGTTTTGGCTCTTTTCAGAGAGCAGGAGTACCACACAAAAACGCCAACCAGTCCACCCTGTATTATCATACTCATTTTGTACTTAAATGGAAAAAGTACCATATTTGTCCCCCCAAATGAAAAGGGGACTTTATTGATCTTGGAGTAAAAATGTTAACAGTTCCTTTTAAATCATGTTCAAGATACATCCAATAATTTACTAAAATGATTTGATATTTTGTAACTTTTGTGTACATTACAGCATGGAAGTAGAAGACAAAAGATTGATACTTGCAGTTGAAAACATCATATATGGAATGGATGGTAATGGTAAATGATAATAACTATAACAGGTGGTGACCGAGAACATTGGTTGTAAAATGGCAGATTAATGATGAAGTGTTCCAATCACAAGTATGTAAATATTGAGCAGCACAGATGGTGAGTAATTGGGTGTTTTGCAGTCAAACTCGAGGAAAGTGAAAAAACATGCTTTTTGAATAAGCTTTAATTATATGCATCAATGTTCCATGGGTCTTGTCTGACTTTGATAATTGAATAGTGTTGTGTGTGTTTTGGTGTTAATGTCCTGTGTCTCTCTTGGCTGAAAGAGTCTGTTGCGCTTGTGAACGTACTATGTTTGATTGTATCTTTCATTCCATTCTATTCTATTCCATTCTATTCTATTCCATTTTATTCCATTCCATTCTATTCCATTTTATTGCATTCTATCGTCCATTCAATTGTACTGTACAATTGCCACTGGATGCCTTGGCAGTGTTATCGGCTTCGACTTCTGGAACTCTCCGGAAATCACACCCTCTCTACTGGTCTAGCCTCCAGTTAGAGAGATTTTATATATAAATTCCTGTCCGACCAGTTGTATACTGTACAATTGACCAATTGTACAGTACAATTGCTATTGTGTACCTCCTAGACAGTACTGTCGGCGACCGGTGTCCTATTACCCTCTCCTACTGGCCTAGCCCCCCAGTTAGTGAGATTCCACCCTCCCTACCCACCCCTTTACCCTATCCTCTCTGTCTCTCTTTTCCCCCACTCTCTCTCTCCCTCTCTCTCTCTTTATTCTTTTGTGTTTGTATTGTCTATCTGTTGTCTTTCTGTTTTGTCCTGTTTGTGCACTTGGGAGTCTTTATGTCTGTTTTATGTTATGTTTTATATGTTATGTGTTAATGTTGTGTTTGTTCACAAAGTGCATGGGCTGGGGAGGGGGGAGAGGGAGCGCATGGTTGAATTTTTTTTATATGTACTAACATTTCTCTTGTGCACTTTTCTTTGTATTTCAGATGACTTGTGGAACTGGAGATTGGGGTTACGACAGAAAAGGAGGGTCAGTATTTTGTTTTCTGTATGTTTTTGTATGTAAAAAATAGATAACTTAAGATAGATATGCTTGTTTGGCAACCTAAAAAGTATAATATAGATATGGTGAGATAGATAGCCTGTTGGCAACCTAAAGTGTATAAAATAGATATGGTGAGGGCTGGTATAAAATAGATATGCTTGTTGGCAACCTAAAATGTATCATATAGATATGGGGATATAGATAGCCTGTTGGCGACCTAAAGTGTATAAAATAGATATGGTGAAGGGCTGGTCTTCTACCAGAGTGAGGATGTGAGCTTCCTCTACCTCCCTAGCTCATTTTATAGCCTGTTGGCGACCTAAAGTGTATAAAATAGATATGCTTGTTGGCAACCTAAAATGTATAACATAGATATGGGGATATAGATAGCCTGTTCACAGTGGCGACCTAAAATGTATAGAATAGGTATGGTGAGATAGATATGCTTATTGGCGACCTAAAATGTATAACATAGATATGGTGAGCATTTTACTTGAATTGCCAAGTATGAAGCCCACTCCATGTCGACTTCCTAAGCCTTTTCAGCTTGTATAATGCGTAGATACATCCTTGCTGTCCATCATGATTGTAAGAAATACTGTAAGTGAGTAGATCTATATATTGATCGGGAGTTGATGGTCTGGTATCTAGTTAGGCTAGGGTTAGCGATAGGGTTAGGGCCATGGGATAGGGTTAGAGGAGGGGTTAGGGCTAGGGTTAGAGGTAGAGGATGGTTAGAATTAGGATTAGGCCAGGGTTAGGGTTAGGTTTAGAGGTACCAGCTTGAAATTTTGCATCCGTACATAGTCCCTACTCATGAGTAGCATTTAGTGCAAACATGATGAGCAGTATGGAGGTGTCTTCATGTTGTGTTTGCTTGGATGGTCTTTTGTTTGTCTTCAGAAAGTGAGTCTAGTGCTTGGCAATTGAAGCACTGTGTTCCTGTTTTCATCTCCTTATTATGCTTGTTGGCAACCTAAATAGTATAACATAGATATGGTGAGATAGATAGCATGGTTGTATTAACATTTCTCTAGTATGCTTTGTATTTCAGAACGACATGCTTTCATTGCATTTTATTTACTTTACTGACACTATTGTTTTTTTGTAAGTGATTTTATTCTTTCAGATCGTAATGGTCTTGATAATCACTGAACAGCCTCCTTACCAACTGCCTCCGTAACATCCATGGCATTAAGCAAGTACCCAACAGTGATGAGCTGCACAGACGGACACAGCCCACCGAAAGCCACCATAATAGAGTTCGGCAACACCTGCTGTACCCAGAGTACTTAGCAAAGCTTTTATCTTAGCTCAAGATATCAGAAGATGGTCAAGGATAGAACACACTGGAGATAAATTGTGTCTGGCGCTCTCAGCCAACCGATAGATAGATCCACACGGGCCAGAAAAGGATGGGATGGACAGTTTTTTTAATTATCATGCAGGTTGGTACCTATTTCATATCACTGAATACTCTTCCTGGATTAAGCGTAGCTGTCAGCTCAAATTTACGAGGTATTACTTTGCCTAGCAGATGTTGGACATGCTAAAGGAACATATGCTACCTTTTACTTTTGGTGAAACCAAAATTATATCGAAGGCGACGAAAAAAAATTTCTGGAAGCTAGGGTGACCCTAAAATATCACCTAAAGCGTACAAATTTGTAAAAAGTTTCAAAATCAATACTTTTCGCCCTCAAAATGGCTGATTTTACATGATTTTAGCAAAAATGATTCTCCCAAAATGTTTTTTTTTTATTTCTAAGTGGTCTTTTGCTATCAAATGGATTGAAGACAAAAGTAACATTGTATAATATTGTGTATTATTTTGCATCATATTATACCTTTTGCGATGTGCATTAAGTTCTGTGTGCTGTGTCTCTTTGTTCTTGTTTATCGTGTTGTGATCAATATAATGTTCTGTGTGTTGTCTGTATTTTGTGTGCTTGGTGGGTAAGTGAGATGCTATTATTTAGAATGTAAGCGCTTTCATAGTTTCATTTTTTGTTGTGTTTTGCAGATGCCTTGACTGATGTTGAGATGGTTTAGTTTAGACATTCAAGATTTTTAGATGTGTTTTCCAACTTCGAGTGCTTTGTAAGTACAGTTAATAGCAAATGTGATGTTTGTTTGGCAGTGATGCAATATTGCATTGTCCAGTTTTGAATCATGCATGTAACCATTATTTCTGGGGGAGGGGGGGTGTAGCAGGACTTAAAAAATGTGATCCTTTTAACAAAAATCTGCTTGTATCTAAACTCAAAAAATTCTGTGTGAAATGTACTTCACCAATATTGGTGACTCACAAAGCTGTTTCGAGGCCTTCAACATAGAAAATGGCAAATTGCTCAAAATCGACCAAATTGCTGAAAAGTCGCTTTATAGTGATAAATAGCTTTAAATAGCATACGATTTTGTTAAGGCAACTGTGTACTCTCAGACATGCATGTAGTAAAAGTGCCATAAATTTGTAATTATTCATGCAAGACATATACAAAAATATACATTTTTATAAAGGCAAGACATCAATGAATCTTAATATAAATACAGATTTGGTGTAAAAAGAACAATTATTAAGAAAATCACAAAAAAGTGAATTTTTGGCAATTTGTTTTGTTTTGGTACATATCAAAAAAAACACTCTTTCCAAAATTGTTTGTTTTATTTGTTTCTTAATCTTGTGGCGCAATTCAAAAAACCTATTTTATATTTTTTAGATATTGGCCTTGTTTTTTGAGATATTGACCATATAAAGCATCAAAATGAGCTTTTTAAAATTCACAAATGCTTATTTGCACAAAATGATGCCTAAAATCGGAAATGGACCAAAGTATAAAAATGAGAAAACGGTTTCTTGAGTCAATCATGCTTTCTATGATGAGCATAATTGCTTACCTATTATAGTAGGGATGTATTTTTAGCTGTAAGTTCTTTCATTTGAAAGAGAATCAAATTACCTAAACAATAACATGTTTCTAGTGCATGTAGGCCTATTTTTAAAGTTACAGATTAAATATGTCACCAACTTGATCAATGATCATTCAATTGATGATTAATTATGTCAATCATTAATCAATAATAAGCTAAAATACCCACTTTTCCTGTAGGTCATATGCATGTAGGCAAATGGTGAAGCAAGCATAGAGGATGTGGTGGTCACCAGTATCAATGAATGAATACAAGGTAAGCATATAGTGCAAGGTAAACAATGTAGATCTGTAGATCGAAAGAATACTCATCAATCATAATAATTCCAATCACCCATTTGATTTGTTGTCAAGTACTAGTATTCAATCAATTGATCAATTATAATATAAATCAACTATAATCATTACATCAATCATTATTGATCAATCATTATGCTCAATAATTATAATCAATTATCAATAATTATCGCCCATATATCGAATCATATATTTAATTTATAAAAATGTTTAGGCCTACATTATTTTGTTAATATAGCCTACTCATTTTCCTTATCACAAGCCATTGATGAAGCAACAATCTGGAACAATTATGTGAAATTTTACCGGATAAAAGAATGCAAATTAGTAGTATCTTCACAGTGTTGGGCCTACATCCAATCCCATTATACTATACTGCATACACTCATTATAAATGTAATAGCTTGTAATTAACTTTATTCCATTAAATTTTATATTTTCTGGGACAATGAAAAAAATGATTCCAAATTCCAAGGTAGTGTATTATCATGTATACTACCCACCCAGAAAAACAAATTGCATCTTGACTTGAGCCAACCCTTGACACAAATCTGGACAAAATGAGGTCGGGTATTTGAAGCAGCCTGAAATTTGTGTCAATAATATTTTGTTTGCTTAACTTACCTACAATGTCCTCTAACACTATTAATGAATCAAATAGAAAAGAACAACAATTTAAAACATTCTTCAAAAATGGATTTTGTTACAGAAGTCTTATATTATTTTTGATTATTATGCAACCTTTGATTATTATCACTCATGCATAGCTTGTTTAATTTCTTTTTTATGTTTCAGTAATTTGGTATTGTGATGCTACTTGGACATCTGATTCTATGACCTATCATAAAAAACTTAAGGATCATACATCCAACATACGGCTTTACCGTTATCACAACAACACGAGTTTCCCCCAAGAACAGTATCGTATTGGATCAATTCTGAAAATCAACAGAGGTTATCCGTGTTCTATAAGCTGCATATATATACTATCAGCGACTGCTATACCTTTTGTTTAGGATTTTCAAAAGAAGTACCTGCATGTGCAACTATGACTGTTTCAAACTAGCCCACCAAAGTCATGCAAGTAACTCCGAGGTCATGCATTGAATTTGTTTGAATGAGGAATACTACTGGAACCAGCGCCTTTTGTTAGAAGTCACATTATGAGTAATGTGGATAACCTCTATTCAACACACATTGAAGCAGTTAGAAAAGCAGTACCGACGCATCTGAAAGGATTAAAGCAACTCAACTGAATCTCCGACAGAATTAAATATTTGTGCTAGGATTCGTTTGAAGCATTGCAGAGTAAATAGAAGAAGAAAGATCCTGTTATTTTAAACTTATGTTTATAGTAAGATCAAAACATTGGTAATTCTTACCAGTCATTCATTTATAAATCCTTGTGATGCCACCGGGGTTGGCGGTATAGCTGACTTGGGGTGCATTTGCCCCCACAGGTGTCATTCACACCATTCAGTAAAGCATAAAATTGGCAATTCATTTAGATATCTTTGTGATGCCACCGGAGTAAAGCATAAAATTGCCAATTCATTTATAAATCCTTGTGATGCCACCGGGGTTGGCCGTATAGCTGACTTGGGGTGCATTTGCCCCACAGGTGTCATTCACACCATTCAGTAAAGCATAAAATTGGCAATTCATTTAGATATCTTTGTGATGCCATCGGAGTAAAGCATAAAATTGCCAATTCATTTATAAATCCTTATGATGCCACCGGGGTTGGCCGTATAGCTGACTTGGGGTGCATTTGCCCCCACAGGTGTCATTCACACCATTCAGTAAAGCATAAAATTGGCAATTCATTTAGATATCATTGTGATGCCACCGGAGTAAAGCATAAAATTGCCAATTCATTTATAAATCCTTGTGATGCCACCGGGGTTGGCCGTATAGCTGACTTGGGGTGCATTTTCCCCCACAGGTGTCATTCACACCATTCAGTAAAGCATAAAATTGGCAATTCATTTAGATATCTTTGTGATGCCACCGGAGTAAAGCATAAAATTGCAAATTCATTTATAAATCCTTGTGATGCCACCGGGGTTGGCCGTATAGCTGACTCGGGGTGCATTTGCCCCCACAGGTGTCATTCACACCATTTCAGTAAAGCATAAAATTGGCAATTCATTTAGATATCTTTGTGATGCCACCGGAGTAAAGCATCAAATTGGCAATTCATTTATAAATCCTTGTGATGCCACCGGGGTTGGCCGTATAGCTGACTTGGGGTGCATTTGCCCCACAGGTGTCATTCACACCATTCAGTAAAGCATAAAATTGGCAATTCATTTAGATATCTTTGTGATGCCATCGGAGTAAAGCATAAAATTGCCAATTCATTTATAAATCCTTATGATGCCACCGGGGTTGGCCGTATAGCTGACTTGGGGTGCATTTGCCCCCACAGGTGTCATTCACACCATTCAGTAAAGCATAAAATTGGCAATTCATTTAGATATCATTGTGATGCCACCGGAGTAAAGCATAAAATTGCCAATTCATTTATAAATCCTTGTGATGCCACCGGGGTTGGCCGTATAGCTGACTTGGGGTGCATTTTCCCCCACAGGTGTCATTCACACCATTCAGTAAAGCATAAAATTGGCAATTCATTTAGATATCTTTGTGATGCCACCGGAGTAAAGCATAAAATTGCAAATTCATTTATAAATCCTTGTGATGCCACCGGGGTTGGCCGTATAGCTGACTTGGGGTGCATTTGCCCCCACAGGTGTCATTCACACCATTCAGTAAAGCATAAAATTGGCAATTCATTTAGATATCTTTGTGATGCCACCGGAGTAAAGCATCAAATTGGCAATTCATTTATAAATCCTTGTGATGCCACCGGGGTTGGCCGTATAGCTGACTTGGGGTGCATTTGCCCCCACAGGTGTCATTCACACCATTCAGTAAAGCATAAAATTGGCAATTCATTTAGATATCTTTGTGATGCCACCGGAGTAAAGCAAAATCCTTGTGATGCCACCGGGGTTGGCCGTATAGCTGACTTGGGGTGCATTTGCCCCCACAGGTGTCATTCACACCATTCAGTAAAGCATAAAATTGGCAATTCATTTAGATATCTTTGTGATGCCACCGGAGTAAAGCATAAAATTGCCAATTCATTTATAAATCCTTGTGATGCCACCGGGGTTGGCCGTATAGCTGACTTGGGGTGCATTTGCCCCCACAGGTGTCATTCACATCATTCAGTAAAGCATAAAATTGGCAATTCATTTAGATATCTTTGTGATGCCACCGGAGTAAAGCATAAAATTCCAATTCATTTATAAATCCTTGTGATGCCACCGGGGTTGGCCGTATAGCTGACTTGGGTGCATTTGCCCCCACAGGTGTCATTCACATCATTCAGTAAAGCATAAAATTGGCAACTCATTTAGATATCTTTGTGATGCCACCGGAGTAAAGCATAAAATTGCCAATTCATTTATAAATCCTTGTGATGCCACCGGGGTTGGCCGTATAGCTGGCTTGGGGTGCATTTGCCCCCACAGGTGTCATTCACACCATTCAGTAAAGCATAAAATTGCCAATTCATTTAGATATCTTTGTGATGCCACCGGAGAAAAGCATAAAATTGCCAATTCATTTATAAATCCTTGTGATGCCACCGGGGTTGGCCGTATATATTCACACCATTCAGTAAAGCATAAAATTGGCAATTCATTTAGATATATTTGTGATGCCACCGGAGTAAAGCATAAAATTGCCAATTCATTTATAAATCCTTGTGATGCCACCGGGGTTGGCCGTATAGCTGACTTGGGGTGCATTTGCCCCCACAGGTGTCATTCACACCATTCAGTAAAGCATAAAATTGGCAATTCATTTAGATATCTTTGTGATGCCACCGGAGTAAAGCATGAAATTGCCAATTCATTTATAAATCCTTGTGATGCCACCGGGGTTGGCCGTATAGCTGACTTTGGGTGCATTTGCCCCACAGGTGTCATTCACACCATTCAGTAAAGCATAAAATTGGCAATTCATTTAGATATCTTTGTGATGCCACCGGAGTAAAGCATAAAATTGCCAATTCATTTATAAATCCTTGTGATGCCACCGGGGTTGGCCGTATAGCTGACTTGGGGTGCATTGCCCCCACAGGTGTCATTCACACCATTCAGTAAAGCATAAAATTGGCAATTCATTTAGATATCTTTGTGATGCCACCGGAGTAAAGCATAAAATTGCCAATTCATTTATAAATCCTTGTGATGCCACCGGGGTTGGCCGTATAGCTGACTTGGGGTGCATTTGCCCCCACAGGTGTCATTCACACCATTCAGTAAAGCATAAAATTGGCAATTCATTTAGATATCTTTGTGATGCCACCGGAGTAAAGCATAAAATTGCCAATTCATTTATAAATCCTTGTGATGCCACCGGGGTTGGCCGTATAGCTGACTTTGGGTGCATTTGCCCCACAGGTGTCATTCACACCATTCAGTAAAGCATAAAATTGGCAATTCATTTAGATATCTTTGTGATGCCATCGGAGTAAAGCATAAAATTGCCAATTCATTTATAAATCCTTGTGATGCCACCGGGGTTGGCCGTATAGCTGACTTGGGGTGCATTTGCCCCACAGGTGTCATTCACACCATTCAGTAAAGCATAAAATTGGCAATTCATTTAGATATCTTTGTGATGCCACCGGAGTAAAGCATAAAATTGCCAATTCATTTATAAATCCTTGTGATGCCACCGGGGTTGACCGTATAGCTGACTTGGGGTGCATTTTCCCCCACAGGTGTCATTCACACCATTCAGTAAAGCATAACATTGGCAATTCATTTAGATATCTTTGTGATGCCACCGGAGTAAAGCATAAAATTGCCAATTCATTTATAAATCCTTGTGATGCCACCGGGGTTGGCCGTATAGCTGACTTGGGGTGCATTTTCCCCCACAGGTGTCATTCACACCATTCAGTAAAGCATAAAATTGGCAATTCATTTAGATATCTTTGTGATGCCACCGGAGTAAAGCATAAAATTGCCAATTCATTTATAAATCCTTGTGATGCCACCGGGGTTGGCCGTATAGCTGACTTGGGGTGCATTTGCCCCCACAGGTGTCATTCACACCATTCAGTAAAGCATAAAATTGGCAATTCATTTAGATATCTTTGATGCCACCGGAGTAAAGCATAAAATTGCTAATTCATTTATAAATCCTTGTGATGCCACCGGGGTTGGCCGTATAGCTGACTTGGGGTGCATTTGCCCCCACAGGTGTCATTCACATCATTCAGTAAAGCATAAAATTGGCAATTCATTTAGATATCTTTGTGATGCCACCGGAGTAAAGCATAAAATTGCTAATTCATTTATAAATCCTTGTGATGCCACCGGGGTTGGCCGTATAGCTGACTTGGGGTGCATTTGCCCCCACAGGTGTCATTCACATCATTCAGTAAAGCATAAAATTGGCAATTCATTTAGATATCTTTGTGATGCCACCGGAGTAAAGCATAAAATTCCAATTCATTTATAAATCCTTGTGATGCCACCGGGGTTGGCCGTATAGCTGACTTGGGGTGCATTTGCCCCCACAGGTGTCATTCACATCATTCAGTAAAGCATAAAATTGGCAACTCATTTAGATATCTTTGTGATGCCACCGGAGTAAAGCATAAAATTGCCAATTCATTTATAAATCCTTGTGATGCCACCGGGGTTGGCCGTATAGCTGGCTTGGGGTGCATTCGACCCCTCAGGTGTCATTCACACCATTCAGTAAAGCATAAAATTGCCAATTCATTTAGATATCTTTGTGATGCCACCGGAGAAAAGCATAAAATTGCCAATTCATTTATAAATCCTTGTGATGCCACCGGGGTTGGCCGTATATATTCACACCATTCAGTAAAGCATAAAATTGGCAATTCATTTAGATATATTTGTGATGCCACCGGAGTAAAGCATAAAATTGCCAATTCATTTATAAATCCTTGTGATGCCACCGGGGTTGGCCGTATAGCTGACTTGGGGTGCATTTGCCCCACAGGTGTCATTCACACCATTCAGTAAAGCATAAAATTGGCAATTCATTTAGATATCTTTGTGATGCCACCGGAGTAAAGCATGAAATTGCCAATTCATTTATAAATCCTTGTGATGCCACCGGGGTTGGCCGTATAGCTGACTTTGGGTGCATTTGCCCCACAGGTGTCATTCACACCATTCAGTAAAGCATAAAATTGGCAATTCATTTAGATATCTTTGTGATGCCACCGGAGTAAAGCATAAAATTGCCAATTCATTTATAAATCCTTGTGATGCCACCGGGGTTGGCCGTATAGCTGACTTGGGGTGCATTTGCCCCACAGGTGTCATTCACACCATTCAGTAAAGCATAAAATTGGCAATTCATTTAGATATCTTTGTGATGCCACCGGAGTAAAGCATAAAATTGCCAATTCATTTATAAATCCTTGTGATGCCACCGGGGTTGGCCGTATAGCTGACTTGGGGTGCATTTTCCCCCACAGGTGTCATTCACACCATTCAGTAAAGCATAAAATTGGCAAATCATTTAGATATCTTTGTGATGCCACCGGAGTAAAGCATAAAATTGCCAATTCATTTATAAATCCTTGTGATGCCATCGGGGTTGGCCGCATAGCGGACTTGGGGTGCATTTGCCCCCACAGGTGTCATTCACACCATTCAGTAAAGCATAAAATTGGCAATTTATTTAGATATCTTTCTGATGCCACCGGAGTAAAGCATAAAATTGCCAATTCATTTATAAATCCTTGTGATGCCACCGGGGTTGGCCGTATAGCTGACTTGGGGTGCATTTGCCCCCACAGGTGTCATTCAGTAAAGCATAAAATTGGCAATTCATTTAGATATCTTTGTGATGCCACCGAAGTAAAGCATAAAATTGGCAATTCATTTATAAATCCTTGTGATGCCACCGGGGTTGGCCGTATAGCTGACTTGGGGTGCATTTGCCCCCACAGGTGTCATTCAGTAAAGCATAAAATTGGCAATTCATTTATATATCCTTGCGATGCCACCGGGGTTGGCCGTATAGCTGACTTGGGGTGCATTTGCCCCCACAGGTGTCATTCACACCATTCAGTAAAGCATAAAATTGGCAAATCATTTAGATATCTTTGTGATGCCACCGGAGTAAAGCATAAAATTGGCAATTCATTTATATATCCTTGTGATGCCACCGGGGTTGGCCGTATAGCTGACTTTGGTTGCATTTGCCCCCACAGGTGTCATTCACACCATTCAAGTAAAGCATAAAATTGGCAATTCATTTATAAATCCTTGCGATGCCACCGGTGTTGGCGGTATAGCTGAAGTTGGGGTGCATTTGCCCCCACAGGTGTCATTCACACACAGACACCTATAATTATCCTAAGGTCATTTCGGTTTGTTCCTGTTGGACCCCCCAAAGACCACACTGTATCTATGTATTCAGGGCTGAGTTGAGATATTATATGTGACACGATCTGTTCCATGAAGGCTAAAGACGGCAAACTGAGATAAAGGTAAAAATATGGAGTAAAAAACAATGAAATACATAGAACAAGTATGCTAGACCTTTGGTGTTTTCAGTAAATGATAGCCTATTGTCAGTATTATGCAATAATGTAATAATTAAAGTAAAACTCAATTTTCAAAAATGCCTCCTTTGGTGCCCATGGACCAGATCGTGTTATGTCACTATGATCTCCATTTAAAACAGAAACACTGCATGCATTTATATTTTGTCGTAAAAAATGTTTGGATCTGTAAAGTCCTCCTTGAAGCTGAGATGAGATCAATTGTTTTGATAATTTTGGCCAGTGGTGGCACCATGGGGGACCAAATGCTCCCCAAGAACTCTTCCCCCAGCCGCCCCCCCCCCCAGTAAAGATGCAAAATTACAAGATTGAGCAAAGTTAGATTTTACCCCCTAGTGAAATTCACTTTGTGCCCCCCATGCGCTCAACCCCACTAAAAACTCCTGGTGTTGCCACTGGCTTAATTTTGATGGTTATAATTTACTGTGTGGTTTATTGTAGGTATGTTATCATGATTTTCAGGTGATTTTACAGCTGACTGTTTCTCCTTGGGCATAGTCCAAAACCATAATATAAGATGTTTTTATATTTGGCATATTTAAAAACTTTTGGCACATTTCATGGTCGAGTAAAATGCATTCTGATTATCACGTCCTGTTCTGTGCTTTCCTTTTTGGCTGAGGTGCATTCTCATAGGTTGGTTTTGTTCTGCTAAAAAGATTATCTTTCCTCCCCTTTTTGACCGAGGTGCATTCTCATAGGTTTGTCTTGTTCTGCTTTAGGATTCTCTTTCCTCCCCTTTTTGGCCGAGATGCATTCTCATAGGTTTGTCTTGTTCTGCTTTTTGATTCTCTTTCCTCCCCTTTTTGGCTGAGGTGCATTCTCATAGGTTGGTTTTGTTCTGCTTTTAGATTCTCATTCCTCCCCTTTTTGGCTGAGGTGCATTCTCATAGGTTGGTTTTGTTCTGCTTTTAGATTCTCATTCCTCCCCTTTTTGGCTGAGGTGCATTCTCATAGTTTGTCTTGTTCTGCGGATTCTCTTTCCTACCCTTTTTGGCTGAGGTGCATTCTCATAGGTTTGTCTTGTTCTGCGGATTCTCTTTCCTTCCCTTTTTTGGCTGAGATGCATTCTCATAGGTTTGTCTTGTTCTGCTTTAGGATTCTCTTTCCTCCCCTTTTTGGCTGAGGTGCATTCTCATAGGTTTGTCTTGTTCTGCGGATTCTCTTTCCTCCCCTTTTTGGCTGAGATGCATTCTCATTGGTTTGTCTTGTTCTGCTTTTTGATTTTTGGCTGAGGTGCATTTTCATAGGTTGGTTTTGTTCTGCTTTTGGATTCTCATTCCTCCCCTTTTTGGCTGAGGTGCATTCTCATAGGTTGGTTTTGTTCTGGTTAAGATTATCTTTTTCTTATAAATGTGATATGATATCAGAGTGTATTATGCTCGACCATGTAGATTAAATGGATGTTATTTTGGAATTTATCAAAAGAGATGGGATTTTGGGATTCAAAAAACATTGTGTGTCAGGCAACCTTGTGTTGTGCTTGTCATACATAAATAACAACATCAAATTTATGTGTCCAAGTATTGTGAGAAAAGCTAAAAACTCATCCGAATCAAGATCACATACAAATTGTGTGACACTAAGGGGCTGTGCAATAATTATGAGCCCGGGGGAGGCGTAAAATTTCCAAATGGCTCGCCAAAAATCGCTTGCCCCCCCCCCTCGGCCCGCCAAAAAATTTCTTGCCCCTCCCAATTTTACCCTCCCCAGGGCTTATAATCATTGCACAGCCCCTAATCTGCTTCATTAGGCCAAACCAGACTATTTTCAAGAAGAATAAGAGTTCATACAACGCCTACCGTGATGTTAGTGTATGCGTTGGGATAATGTAGATCAAAAAGGATGTGATTTTTGGAATTAATTTAAAACAAGAATGATTTATCAAAAGTGATGTGATTTCACACTTTACGGTGTATACATGGATTTTTTTTGTAATTAATTGTTTGAGGCCTAATTGACCTATCCAATTATACTATGCTGAAACCCTTACATCCTTGGTAGCAATGTTAAGATCTTTAATAGCAGGTTATATTACGTATCCATTATAATGTTTTGCCCCCTATTCATATGCCTGTATGATCCATTTCAAAAATTTTGCCGCTGTCCGTATTGGTAAGATTGTGTCACGTGTAGCAATTTATTGAATTAAAGTCTGTATAATTATGCGAGTGCTGCTCGGATATTATAAATATTATTATTATTATTATTAGGGGCTGTCCAATAATTATGAGCTATTCCCCAGGTAAAATTTCCAAATGGTGAGCCTTAAATTGCTTGTCCCCACCCCCAGCCTGCCAAAATTGGTTACCCCACATGCCTGTCAAACAATCTTCCCTCCCCCCTTGCACATGCCAAAATTTTTGAATCCCTATTTATGTAATACATTAGCTCGTTCACGTAGCGGTTTCGTTGTCCCACTGGCCTACTTACTAGCGTAGATTGCCTGGCGATCGGAGTGTTATCGTCAGAGCACCTCGGACTAGTAATACATGTGTAGCAAGCAGGAAATTGTGCATAATAATCAAATGTACAGTGCCCCATGCATGCACCAAAATTGCTCCCCCTTGGCTTGCCAAAATATCACCCCTCCCTGTCCCTCACCAATTTTACCCTCCCCAAGAGCTCATAATTATTTTGCAGTACATTATTATTATCATTATTATTATTATTATCATCACTATTATTATCATTGTTATTATTATTATTATTTTATTATTATTATTATTATTATTAAAGAGTCGGAGATAAATCATGTTGTATATTGCTTCTTTTGTCACATGTCTCATTGTCAAATACAGGGTGATCTGCACCCAAAAATACTATTTGATGTGAAAGTTTGATAAATGCAACATATTTAATTTGAAAAACAAGACATTTGAAAGACACCCCAAAAAAGTTGCACACAGATAGTGACTTTGAGAATTGTCTCAATGTAAAAGGAAAAGTCACTCAGTAGGCTTTTATGATACATGAAAGATGAAAGGGTTTAAAAAAATATATAAAAAATATAAAAATAGCTTAATATAGGCCTATTATAGAAATGTATTCATGAAGTAGGCTAATGTAAGTGGTTACCTGGTGTATACAGTTCCACCCCTGATTCCAGAAAATGCAAAACTAATTTTTCAATTAAAAATATAATTATAGGGCCTACTGTTTTGCTAAACAAAATGGCTAAACTTCTTAATTCAGTGCTGCCTACAAGGGGGTGCGTTACCCCAGGGTCCTAGGGGCCCGTAAAAATAAAGAACTAGGGGCCCGTAAAAAATAAAGAAAACATACCTTAAGGGGCCCATAAAAGCAAAGAAAAGAGACCTCAGGAGCCCTTATAAAAGGGGGCCCTGGCAACCATTATACCCCTGGGGCCTGCAATGGCTCTCGGCGGCAATGAAAGACAAAGTTTTGCAATTTGAGGGGAAATAGCCAAAAACATGCAAGTTTGCATGATTTGTTACAAATTCAGTCACAAGACAAGTGTAAATATTCAAAATATAGTATAGTGTAAGAGTTTGCTCATAAATTTAATAGTTTATTCGGGAGTTTATGCCAACAGTATATTTTGCCCCCCCCCCAAAATGCCAAGGCCCAAAAAGTCCCATTTGCGAGCGTAGCGAGTTAAAAAAAAAGTTCATGCCGTTTTTGTCCAAAAATGTCCAAATCTGCCCCCCTCCCGTTCAAAAAGGTCCAAATTTTGAAAAAAAAAGGTTTACTTTTTCAAAATCAGCACCCCCCAAAAAAAATAAGTCCTGGCTATGTTGTCACAGGTTACGATAAACTAAAATGCATGTTTTTGGCCATTATTTCGAAAAAATATGCCAAATTTGACTTTTATTGCAGGTTAGAGGATTTTAAAGCTAGGTTTCATTTATATATAGGCCTATAAAATGCTTCATGGTCACATGTATTTATTGTTGGTCAAAGCAGCCAAAAAATCGATCTTCATTAGGCTATACAAAATGCAAAACTAGTTGATTAAAAAAAAAAAAAAAAGTAAAAATAGCCATTGTGAAATATTTTAAAAGTGGTTGGTATACGATAGGCACCGCCTATACAGTAAGGGGTGGTGCAATAATCATGTGTACCCCTGGGGTGGTGAATTATAGGGGGGGGGGCAAAGATTTTTGGCAGGCCAAAAGGGGGGGAGCATATTTTGGTAGGTCGAAAGAGGGGGTCAAGCAATTTTTGGCGGGTCATAAGCTTAGGGGGGCAATTGAGATATTTTGGGCACCGTAAGGCGTAGGAAACATTAGGCACATGTTCAAATGTTTATATTTATGCATGATAGTTAATTATTTTGTTGTAGTCTAACTATATTGTTTATATTTAACTATTTGTATCTGTTACAATGTATTTGATCATATCTTATTGTAAGATCATGAAGATGAATATCAAATAAAATAAATCTTGAATCTTGTTCAAATATGCAACATTTCACGGCCGTAAGTGGGGTGGGGGGCAAGCGATTTTTGGCAGACCACTTGAAGAATTCACCACTCCGGGGATACACATAATTTATTGCACAGCCCCTATGGACAACTACTGCCAACTTAAAATCAAAAGCCTGATCATGCTGATACAGATATGAGAGTTGCTAAATTCGGTGCTCCAAGTCTTAAAGGGATTTCATTATTCAAGTCTTAAAATGTAAACAGGAAATGGCAGGATACAGGTTGTTCGAGCATGCCTTGCAAGCCGAACTCTACCTAAGGTTTAGACCTGAATATCCCAAAGAAACCATAGAAACAATCATAAACTTCTTAACTAAGAAGGTAAGATTTTTGATTGTAAATAAAACACTTGGTAGATTCCAAATCTGGACCCAATTTTTCTTGAGTACAACCAGTACCAGTGCAGATCAGCTGATCTGATATTCACAGCTTGTCACTGCACCAAAACCGACCGGCAATAATAAGCTTATTAAATTTTAATAAGTTAATATACATTGTATATCATGCTTCATAACTTATTAGTTAAAGCCATATTGTAACATTTGCTGAGAAGGACGCCTTAAATTTTTATCAAAATTCTGATTGTAAAAATTAAAGGAGTATTTCGTGATCCTAGCATCCTCTATTTATGTCATTTTTCATTAGATATCCACGAAAAAAAACAATTCCCAAAATTTCAGTTGATTCCGATTTTGCGTTCGCGAGTTATGCATGATTATGTGTATTACACTGCTCCATAGACAATGCGTTGTAATTTCGTTCTGGTGCACCAGAACGAAATTCATATTTCACGATATCTTTGCTAAACGAATTAATCTGCAAGAAATATTTTGTACATAAACATTATGTAGCCAGAGGTTTCCAGTGATATAAAAATCTCAACTTTTTTTGAGAAAAGTGGGGGATGAGGCTGTGGATCACGAAATGCCCTTTTAACATAACGGTATTTAAAACTAAAAATGGTTTGGTTAGAGGTTAATAACTGCGCATCGCCAACGGTTATTTGGAGGGCATTGTGAAAAATCTAAACAATTTGCCTTTGGAACCGAGGGATATTCTGAGGTCCAAAGCAAAATATTTAGATTTTTCACAATGCCCGAGATATTACTGATGCAAGTTATAAAACGTACCTCATTCATAAACCGTCACTTTCATCTCTTCACTTTAAAAACTAACACACAATTTTTCCTCAAAAAATAAACAATTTTTACGTTTTGCCTCTCCAAAAATCGATCAGGCTAAAACAGGACGACCAATAACAGAAGTGCGAATCAAAGTCTGTGCAAATATGTAGGTATCCCAGGCAAACCTTAGTTAACACATTTGCTAGTCAGCGAAATTCGCCGAGACCGGGGCCCAAACACAATGCATATTTACATAGAAATTTGCATTTTTTTCGAGAACAGGTCGGTGAAGGAAACCTACATAAATATGTTTTCTATACTTCACTTGACCCAAATATATGATTTTTTATTGTGATGAGCCACTCGCACATGGAATTTTAGAGAGATTTTGATAGCAGTTCCATTAAAAAAAGCTGCTATCGCCATGAGACTAAAGATCTAGAAACACCCCTAAATGCTGTTTTGGGGAATTTTGCTAGCAGAATCTTTTTGATGAAAGTCAATCTTTGACAAGATGTAACTTTGTTACGGAAAGTGCTATGACAAAAATGTTTTTAGTTTTGGCTTTCTTTACTCAAGGGCTTTAAGGGCGTACTACACCCCTACCCAATTTTGCGCCTATTTTTGCATTTTTCTCAAAAACTATAGCACATTGGTGACAAGTAAGATATGTTTATTATAGGGGCAAGGACTACAAATACTGCACTGGAAATTCAGCAACTCAAGGCAAGTAGTTATTGATTTATTGATCAAATATTGGTTTTCCCTCATTTTTGACTGTAACTCCACAACTGTTGTCTCTGCTGAAATAAAATTTCCAATGCAGTAGTTGTAGTCCTTGACCCTATAATATACATATCTTACTTGTCACCAATGCTCTATAAATTTTGAGAAAAATGCAAAAATAGGCACAAAATTGGGCAGGGGTGTAGTACCCCCTTAATTTGATATGTAAAATGATGCAATTTGATGGCAAATTTGAATTCACCTAGCATACCTAAAATATGGTAGTGCGCAATCCTAATACGGCGGCCAGCGCTCTCGCAATTTGTTTGACGCACAATACAGCGCACGCGGAGGTCACTAATATTTACGCTGACGGCGCGGAGGTCCACTGTTGAATATTAGTGACCGCGCTCAGCGTTTGCGTTTTGGCAAATAAATAAAAACGATTGGATCGCATGTATCACATATTAATGAGGTTATGAATAATAATTCATGACCTCAATATACGCGAAGCCTGTGATCCAATCAAAAGAAATTCAATTTCAAATTGATTGCCTGTAGGGCCTATGGTGTACGCGCTGCAATGACTTCTGCGTGTGTGTGTACGTGATACGCCAGAGGCGGACTGTACTTTACGGAAGAGAGAGAGCCTATACGCTAAGCGTTATGGCAACGCAGACACTCAGTCACTCACACGATGCCGTCACGCTTCTGTGATTGGTAGCTCTTGTTGTCGGCGCTAATAATAGTAATGTCAAATTCCCATGGTCAATTTTTTGGCAGGGTATAGGTTAACTAAACTTAATATTTAACAGCATTTTATGGCATTAAATAACATAAAAAGCCATTTTGATTTGTTTAAAATATCAACGGTAATGAATGACAATAATAACTTTGCACATCTATTTTGAGTGAAATTGTCAGGTTTTGTTTTGGGCCTATTTTTCCTGGGGCGCAAATACCTCGGCCCAAAACAAAGCCCTCCAATTAGACAATAATAATTGCGCATCTATTTTGAGGTCATTGTGTGAAATCGGAGGGTTTTGTTTTGGGCCTCGGTATTTTTCAGAGGGAGCGGTAGCTCACGAGGAAAACAAAACCCGACAATTTCACACAATGACCTCAAAATAGATGGCGCAAAGTTATTATTGTCATTCATTACTGTCGTTTCTAATATTTTGAACAAATCAAAACGCTGTTAAATATAACCAGTTTTAATCATTGTTACAACAAGAGCTACCAATCACAGAAGCGTGACGGCATCGCGTAGGCATGTGCTTTGCCATAACGCGTAGCGTATACACGTGCGCAAAAGTCATTGTTGCGCGTCCGGAGTCATTGTGAGTTATTAATGACCTCGCAATTAGTGCGCGGTCAGGCAATCAATTTCTTTTGATTGGATTACAGGCTTTGCGTATATTAATGAGGTTATGAATTTCCCACAATGACCTCAAAATAGATGGTGCACAGTTATTATTGTCTAAATAATGATGAGATTGGGGTATGACTAGTATGTACATTGTAGTATGATTATGATTGAAAGGTAGTGATTAGTACACCCCACCTTTATCATGTCCTTTATCATATGGGTGACTGGGTGTCTATCGCGCTATGGTGGGGAATGAATATCGGTATTAATTAGCTAGTGCCGGCCCACACAACTCAATTTACTTGAGAAACACTAGCAACAAATTTGCTCATGGATGCCCTCGCATTCGTGGCCTAGTGTTCATTGACTTTGTTCATATCAAATTTCGGGGTCTAAATATATTACGTAAGACCACATAAATTATAATGAGTTAATGACAATAAAGCATGATAAACATACCCTGAAATAATCCCCTTTTATCTAGTTTAACTATTCTGTATCTTAGTGTTGGTGGCATAATTCTCAGTTGGTATGTCACATTTCAGGTGTGCTTACGTGAATATTTCGGCAGGGGCGGCACCACGGGGGGCAATTGCCCCCCCTATGATTTGCAAAAAAAAAGGTAAAAGGAATGAAAAAGAGAAAGAGAAGAGGGAGAGAGAAAAAGCAGGGGGAGAGAAAGAGAGGAGGGGGAACAGAGTCTTAGCCAGAAATCAGAAACCACCCGTCCAAGCAGACACCAAAATTTGACCCTCAAATATAAAACAACTTGTCTATACCCATGGAAGGGTCACTAGGGTCAAATATGTCCTGATTTGACCTTTACAAGTCACTCTGAATTAGTCTCAAGTTCATATAACCTTAAAATCATCTGTTTTAGAGCTATCACATCTGTAAAATCCATTAAATCCACCTGTCTAAAATTAGATTAGGCTGTCTTAAAGACTGTGTGGAGGCATGGCTGGCTAAGACCTTGAGGGGGAAGAAGAAGAAAAGGAGCCATTCCCCTCCCTGGCTATGGTTAGGAGAAGGAGAAAGTTCTTCCTTCGGACCGTATCTTGCTCCCTGTGTAATGCTGACCAACACGGTTTTAAAGTTGTTGATTTTTATATTGCAGACCCATTTTTGGCAAATTTCCCCCCATGAAATTCACATGGCCTCTCCTGCCTTTTCTCCCAACTACTTTGGAAAGATTCTAGCTGCGCCACAGTCCTGGCGCGTCAACACACACACACATGTATCATACCAGCAATTGAGCCATTTTAAATAAGTTTACTTTCAGTCCGATAACACACAACTTTAACAGGGTTTCATCCTTCATACCATTGGTTTCATCACATTGTATATCCAAAAACTATATACTATAACACGTCTCTCAGAAATAGTCTAAAAATTATGCACCAATAATAAGCAATTGGCTTCATTACGGTCAGGGGTGTAGCCAGAATTTATTGGGAGGCTGATTTTGAAAAGGTGGACCTGTTTTGGACCTTCTCCTAAAATTTTGACCAAGAAAGCATAAAGAACCTAATTGTTTCACTTGCTACACTTTGTGACTTTTTTTTGCTTGCTATGCTCGCAAAGTGGACCCTTTTGGCTTTGGGTGATGGGGGGACCACCTCCTGCCTACCCTGCTGATTACGGCTTTCGTTTAAAATTTTTTCCAACTTCCAGCCACCTCCATTCTATCCCCATTCATACCTTATCGTGCCAAATAGGCGTAGCGCCTCCCGGGGTGTGGGGGTGGTAGGGGATAAACCAACAAATTACCATTACACTGTATGCATTTCCACTGTAGACCATTTGACTATTCGTGTTTTAATTGCGTTAATCATTGCTAAATTATGGATTATTTTCTGTGCTTCATTTTACTTTCTTTATATTAAAAAGAAAGAAGGAAGGAAGGAAAAGAAAAGAAAAGATCAATGAATCAATGAAAGAATGAACGAAAGGCAACATTTTAAATAAATACATTCATGAACATGGAAAAAAGTTAAAGTGACTGCTTATAGGTTCGAATTGCAACCAGCCTAATCACAAAGCTCCTGTGGCCAAGTGGTTAAGGCACAGGTCTTGTAAACCTGAGGTCCTGGGTTCAATTCCCAGGCGGGATCACTTTTTCTGTCTCCTTTATTATTTGCTCTGTCGAACCTGGTGAAAAATTATGTTTATTATAAATACATAAAGTTTACATTTTTCCTTAATTTTTTCTGTCTTTCATCCTTTCTTTCTCTATGTTTGATTAATTTATTTAATCATTTCTTTCTTTCTTTCTTTCTTTCTTTCCTTGCTTTCTTTCTTTCTTACACATTAAAGTATTTATTTCGGAATCAACTTTGCTACAAATATTATGAATTGCAACAAAACACGGAAACACATGCATTTAAACACAGAAACGTATCCCAAATGAAATACTTTCCGATTTAAATGTGATCTTATACATGTAATAGTCCTACAAATCCCCTCTGCCCCCACATACACCCCACACCCCTACACCCCGCACATACACCACCATACATCATACATACACCCCCATACACAAAATTGTGAAGCACAAATCTGCTGAAGATTGTTGTTACATCATGTCAAAAACAAGTTAATGCACTGAAGATAGTCATAGTTTATGATTTGCTTCCTTACAAATCGTAACATACTTGCGGTTTTAGTATTAAATTAAAACTCATTTTTCTTTTTTCTAACACTCATTCACTATCTGACAAGTGCTATGAAGGTGAACTTTAAACTAATTAATTTTAAAAATAAATTAGACAACTCAGAATCATGCAACTTAGAGCCACAAGATATTTGTTTGATATGATTTCTCGGTTTTGAGATATATAGCACAAAAACTTCATTAAATGCGTGTAAGTTAGGGTATGGGGTGTCTCACTGTGTTTCAGTGACCACTCCCTGAACCAACCAGTTTCTTTATCAACAATTGTATTATGATTCCAAAGCGCATGGTCTACTTCCAAATCATATGCAATATGGAACTCATTATTGGACAAAAACAACATTTTAGAGCAGTTTAGAGCTATAATTACAAAATGTGCGTAGTTTTGCATAGGGGGTGTTTTCAGTGACCACTCCCTAAATAAACCAATTTCTTTATCAACAATTTTGTTATGATTCCAAAGCATATAATCCACTCTCAAATTGTGTGCAATGTGAAGCTCATACAACATTCCGTTTTTGAGATATGAGACAAAAACGAAATTTAGATGAAATATTTTGCATTCGGCAGAGACAATCTTCAAAAAATGTTTGTGGAACACTTGGCACACTCTGTCGAAATTCTGTGCAGAATCTCATATGATCATGGAAATGACGTATATTGTGCTTGGGAACAAACATGACATCTACAACAATAATTTATCCTTCCCTTCTCCCCATCAATCAATATTGGAACACATTGGGAAACCGCTGAAGACATTGGCATTTCTCAATATTGCACAGGGAGAGGGGGTGACAGTTTTCTGTTATTTACCCGCAAGTGTTCCAAGATTTATTTCGATGATTGTAGGTCTACAACCCCCTACATATACACACCGCCACCTACACACCCCCACACCCCGTACATACACATCCCACACACATGAAACACAAAGATCGTTGTTACATCATGTCAAAAATCAGTCAAGTTAATGTCAAGTTAATGCTATCTAATTAAGATAGTAGTAGTAGTTTGTTATTTGCTTCTTTGCAAATCGTAACGTACATGCGGTTTTAGCATTAAATTAAAACTACTTTTTCTTTTTTCTAATGCTCATTCACCTATCTGACAAGTGCTATGAAGGTGAACTTTAACATTAATTTTAAAAATAAATTAGACAACTCAGAATCATGCAGCTGAGAGACGTAATTACAGAATATGTGTTTGATACGATTTTTTTGTTTTGAGACAAAAACTTCATGAAATGCATGTAAGTTAGGGTATGGGGTACATGTTTCGGTGACCACTCCTTAAACCATCCAATTTCTTTATCAACAATTGTGTTATGGTATACTGATAGCCCTTTTAGCATTAAACATATTACGGGGTGTCGGGATGGATTAAGAGTGTCATGGTGGTTTAAGGTTGGGAATCACAGGCATAAATATTTGTGTTTGGTAAAACACAACTGTGTCATCTAATTTCATTGTATTTGTTTATTTGTTTTCCCAGAAAAAAAAGCCACTGAAATTAGCAATTGATATTGGATGTGGAGGAGGTCAGAGCACACGACCTTTGGCCTCACATTTCGAGAAAGTGATTGGGTTTGATGTGAGTGAGGCACAAGTAGAGAATGCACAAAAAGGAGACAACGCTCCTAATGTCGAGTACAGGTAGGTAATGATTAGGCCAAAATGACAGGCAGGAATAATTTGTTGAACTTGAAGCAATTTATAGTATTATAAAATATACTATCGAAATAGATGTCACTGAATAGTAAATTTCATTATTGGATTGGATAACTTGTACTGCAGTCTGTTATTTTCTTTTTCTCGTATTTCTTTAGTTCTTTCTTCAGTTCTTTCTTTATTCCTCCCTTCATTTCTTTCTTTCTTTCTTTCTCTCTTTCTCTTCCTTCCTTCCAACAAGGACAGGTTAGTGGTAGTGGTCTCCTCACTCGCTTCTCACCACTACGGCCCGGGTTCAATTCCCTGCGGTGCCACATGTGAGATGGGTTGCCGATACATGCTCGTCCTCACAGTTTTTTCTCTGGGTGCTCCAGTTTTCCTCCTGTATCTAAAATCAGACCTCTTCCCATATCCCTGTTCGGTCATATCCGGTTGGCATCCCGTGAATTTAGTGACCTTTGAGTACTATTGGGCTTTGTCTGGCTTCGGCTGAATGTTATAAATAAATACCGTATTGTTTGTAATAAACGCTCTGGGGGCATTGCATTTTTCCAAAAGGGATGCGTTTTTTTCTGGACACGTGACACCCATGGGCGCAGACATATTAGCATTATGGAATGTGACCCCGAGCACAGCGGGTGGTCTACCAATGTATTTGAATAGGAAGAATTCCTTCTTTGATGCAAAATAAGTAACTTGTCGCAAGTTAATAATATTATGGTAAGAGTTTCTGTTGATAAATATTTTTGTCCGTAGGTAGATATTTTTGAAATTACGTTTTGATGATATTGTGAAGAAATTAATATCGCATGATATTCAATAAATTTGCAATACACTAATTTCTATCGAAATTGCAGCCAAGAATACTATTCCAATTCAAAATTACTAAGACTTGAATAGCGAGGTCACCGCCGGGGGTCAGAGATCAGTCTCGAGGTCATACTCACATTGATACGCATTGGTCACGTGTCCAGAAAATTTTCCTGTGAAAATATACCCATTAATGTTGACTGTTGGAAGTGAATTGTCAATGAAAAACTTAAAAATCTGGTTCAATTTCCCGATGGTGCTCCTGTGGAAAGGAAGGGTTTATGACTATACTAATGCTATTTCCATGGTGCCACCCAGTGGAAAATTATATTTTCGTGGCAAATATAACAAAATTACACTCGAAAGTGCATCATCAAGCAAGAATCTGGTGAAATTATACCATAATTTGGCAATGAAATGGATGGAAGTTTGAGTCATAAGAGGTTTTGTCACATGTAATTTAGCAATTGTCACTGCATGACTGACACGACTGTTGCAAGTTTAAGCTTACGCACATGATATGACATGGAAATGTTTGCATTTTTGTCAATTTTTCATGGAAATATTGGAGGGGGTGTTTATTAGAGGGGAGCGTTTATTACAAACAATATATGGTAAATAAAATTATCCGTGTTGTCTTTCCTTTTTTCATATATTGCTTTGTAGCATTTATTTCTTTGATATATCATTTTCCTTTCATTTGTCTCATCAAATTCGCATTTTTTTATTTTTTTTACAGTGTATAACTTGCATTGTTTACCTTTTTGGGTTTTTTTTTTTCAGAATTGGTGGTGGTGAAAAGATTGATCTGCCTAATAGCTGTGTTGACCTAATAACCTGTGCTCAATCTGCCCATTGGTTTAATTATCCTATCTTCTGTAAGGAAGCCGACCGTGTGTTGACACCTCAAGGGTGTCTTGCCTTATATGGGTATGGGTGTCCAATAATAAGTGTTCCTGATAAGGAAATAGAAGATAAACTCAATGCTGAACAGAATCAGGTAGGTGTTTATGTGAGTCCATCGGGCAGTAACATAGCCATTATAGGTAGATATCGTTTATTTTAGTTGATGTCCACCCTAAAATGGGGAGAGGTTCTAGTGCTTGCTTCTGAGGGCAATGCAGCACTGCTACCAGAGATGCCTTTCTATTTCTCATGATGCAAAACATCCCTGGTATCAGTGCTGCTTTGCTTCCACCAAGTGGTACCACTCAACTTATCGGCAGTGTCTTAGCTAGCTACCCATCTGTCCATCATTTTAGATGAGTAGTTTGCTCCTGGGACGGGCAAAATTAATGCCTTTGTAATTGTAGGTGTTGATATACAAGTATTGACTGCTATGAGGGGCATGGTTAAGATTATAGGCACAAGGTGATCTCAAAACCATGCTATGACCCGAGGCCCAAATAGCATGGTTTTGAGATCACCGTGGACCTATAATTTTAAACCATTTCCCGAATATAAACCAGTCAATATTTGTTTTATATACCGAATGGATACGTGGATGTTACAATTGCGCAGTTTGATTGGGACGCACGTGACCGATCCATAGTTCATTTCCATGACCGGTCCATAGTTCATTTTACGGGCATAGTTAATTCAATGACTTCACTTTCAACCAATCAGATGACGGGAATCTATATGAGGTATATAAGAACGACTATTGACTCTTTAGTAGACCAGATTGCACAACAAGGTCATAGCAACACATATTTGAACTCCCAATGGGATGTAGAAGTCTGGTCAATGTTTTAAAAGAAAGGTCAAATTAGAACAGGCAATTTTATTCAAATGATGGGCAAACCTCAATTTCTAGCTAAGACCCTGCTTATCGGTCTCCTCATCCACTATTATGAAAATAACCTGTTCTACAGTTTTTCAATATTGGTTTGTAAATTGTAGTACGTACCACATCAGTTCCATTTGTGTTATTTTTCTTTTTTAAGGAAGGGCTATCCATCAGGCATCATTTACAAATAAATGACTCACTTAACAAGGATAGAATAGAACAGTGATCTAGCTAGCTAGGGGTTGTGGGGCCCGGGGAAAGGATACAGAATGCCGCCCCAAACTTGTTACAATATTTTTTGCCGATTGAAATTGTCAATTGTTGACCCCAAAAGGGAAGAAGTAAATCGCACATTTTGGCAAAGTATATTATATTAGTACATACAAAATGTTGAATTGGTTAACCCAAAACGAATCTACACCCCCTTGAGATGGTGCCAAGGGCACATGCTCCCCCCTTGCCCTCTAGCTACGCCACTGGAATAGAAGTTTTGTTATTGCAAAAAAACGAACACCCACCCAAAATGACTTCCTTAAACACCCATGGCGACTTGTAATGGAATGACTACAGTAGTATTTTGCTAATAAGCCAAATCGGCATTAGAAGTTTGCAATGCATTGTGGGACAGTTTTTGCATTTTTAGGACACTTTGTCCTTTGACCTATCAGAAATATTGGTTTTTGTGCATACAAAAATAATTTTAAAAAGTTTTACTAGAATAAAAACAAATCAAAAAAATATATTTGTTGTATAAATTAATTATTTAAATATTTTTAATGATAACATTTTTACAATAATAGATAAATAAATAATAATTAGAGAAATTTTCTCGATATGTCAGAGGTCAAAGTGTCCTAAAAGTGCTCCCAAAAACCGGAAGTCACAATGGTGATTGGGCTTATACATCGCTATATTGCTAAACATTGTTTCTTGTATTTATTGTAGCTTTATTCAGGTACTCTTGGAGAATATTGGGCTGATAGACGTAAAGATATTGAGAATCACTATGCAGATTTTGTCATTCCTTATGATGAAAATGAAAGGTAGGTAAATACAATGTAGGCCTAAGACGTTAAAAAAATTAATTTTTAAAAATGTTTATAATAATAATGAACCTGTTATACCTGACTGCTCATATGGATAAGTACCAGACTGGAGTCCTGTTTATCAGGGACAATCTGTGCAGCTCAGTGATTAGAGCGCTTGTCCCATAAGTAAGATGTTTGGGGTTCAATTCCCTGCACATGCAGGTACGTCCGGAGTTTTTTCTCTGGTTTATCTGCCTATGCATGAGATGTATTGTAATTTCATGTTAAATTGTGCTAGTGTGTGATTCTTCTTTCCCCAGTATATTGATATATTTGGATTTGGAAGCAAACATGTGTATCGCTATAGCCCATAGAAAAGTATGAGCAGTTTATCACTATGGGGAATAAGACCTACTGCTATTTTGATCATACCATCTAAACAGAAACAGTAATAATCTATACTAAACTAATGCACAGATACACATATCTGTGATTGTATTCTAAAGAAATGTTTACTGCTTGTATTTGATAACATTTGACAGCCACTTGTTTGTTGTCTGTGGAATAATTATGCAATGGCTTGTAATATATGCGACTCCATGATCAAGTACCATCAACTGGACTTATTACATGCTGCATGAAATATTATAAGGTACCATACACTATTTCCATGTTTCATCTAATTTACACATGTATGGATGTTGATTGATTTTTCTTATCATTTCTCCAGAGTTGACAGCCTAGAAATTAGCAAACCTGTGACAGTCTCAGGGCTAATTGGGTATCTAAGAACCTGGTCTGCATACTGGACATATGTTGAGAAGCATCCACATAGTAGGGACCCACTTGTTGACCATCAGAATAAGTAAGTCTGAAGGGTGACAACCAGTCTCGGGGCTAATAAGCTATCTGATAGCCGGGAGTCAATTTCACTAAACTTTACTAAGCTTTGTCAGTCTCAAAATCGTTTGTAACTTACGACGAGTTACAAATTAAAAATTGAGTGAAATGGACCCCTGGTGTGCATCGATGCGGCCTCTGTAAGAGTGTGCTTGTGTAAGCCAGTCCTTTGAGCAAACACTAGCGATTTGTAGCTGCACCCAATGAAATGCGCACTGACGTCACTGCCACATGAGGGTGGAAAATGGTATAAAAATAATGTTGAGATGTTTGGAAGCATTAACACCCTGGAGGGGCACTCATAATTATGTAAAGGTGATAGAGGGATGTGCCATGATCAAAGGACCCTTTACAGAGTCTCCAGTAGTTCCAAGGACCCACATTGGGAGATGAAGCTCCAGTTCTTGAGCCTCAAAAAAAAAAAAAAAAAAGTGTTTGTTTACCCAGACACAACCGACCCAAAAAAAAATCAAAATATCACTTTTTTTTTAAACAATGATATAAAAATTAAGAAAATGATGTTTTTTCCTATAAAAATGCCAAATGACACTTGAAAGTTAATATTCCTGGCAATCACAGGTTTGATTTTTGCCATTTAGCCCTCCTTAGCAATATTTTACCATCAATCAACTTCAATATAGAGAACCAAGTATGACAAGTATGGTCTGGGATTTTGTACTTCAGGCTTCCAGCCCATCAACCTTGCAACAAGCATACATTTATACTAATACTGAATCTTTATTAATAATATTTTGTTGCCAAAGATATTAAACTTTATATGGTAAGGTAAGGTTGAAATACATTAAAATGTAAAGCTGAATGTCGTATATTTACCCGCTTGCTGCAACAAGTGTACAGAGATAAGAGAGAGAAGGGAAAAAAGAAATCGACCTATCGACCAACTTCTTTCTACCCCATGTCTGGGCAAACAAACACTTTTTGGGGCTCACCTTGAGTAAAATTCTGACAATAATGTCTTCAGCTCAAATTTTAAACAAGTTGGAACTTCTTAGCTCCACTCTACAGCCTATAATTTGGCCGAATTTTAGTTTACTTGAAAATGTTGCCTGAAAATCAGGTCTCTGTTCCCAAAGCACACCCCTAGCCAAATTTATGTTGAGTGCCTCCGCCCCCAATCCACATAGTAAAGACCCTCTTGCTGCCCATCAGATTGAGTTAGTCTGAATAAAAGGGTTCCATTATTGTTTTAATATAGATAGTGATCCTCACATTATTGTTATTGCATATGGAAAAGTTAAATATTTTTGTCATTGTTTTATTGCCATGTAGATCATAATAATGTTAACAATTATTGTTGTGATTTTAGAGTTGGCAAAAAGTTACAATTTGATCAATTTCCAGACAAGTTGTGATCCAAGTATGGGGACTGGGCCAGTATAAGGTGTGGTTAAGAATCAGCAAAACTTTGCATTTACATTCATTGGAAATCCAACTTGGAAAAAAGAATGAGAATGCAATAGAATGTTTGTTAGGGGCAATGTTGGAGGATAGCATCATTTTAAATTCCTCCCTGTTTATGTCTATTTATTTTCAGGATAATGGAAATTTTGAATGTGGATACCAGTCCAGACACAACACCGTTAACTGTGAAAGCACCTGTGTTTCTGTTGCAAGGAAGAAAACCCACCAGCTAACTTATGATACTACTGTATGTTGTGCATCGTGACTTCAGTGTGAGGTTTGTAAGATACGGATGGGAATGGGAAGTTACTCAGGAAACAATTTACAGCAGGTGACTTAATCATGATCATATAAACAGTATTCAAATTATGTAATGAGTATTAAGGGCTTGGATAGCGACATATCGAATTGCATTTTGAATACCTGTACGGGGAATGTCGTTCTGATATCAAATAATGTCGATTTTTTGAAATTCGCGATATTCTACACATTTTATGGCAAATGATTAAAAATTGATATTTTTGAAATTTAACAGTCGTTGAGGTAAATTGTATAAATCTACTGATATGTACTTAAAGTGTATAGCTGGGATGAAAAGCCGTCCATCATATGAAAATGTTGGCCTTTCGTATTGAAGATATAGATTTTTTCCCCCAAAACACCGAAAAATGTAGGTCTTTTTGGGAAAAAAATATTTATCTTCAATATGGAAGGTCAAAACTTTCAATTGCTGGTCGGCTTTTCATCCCAGCTACGTATACTTTAAGTACATATCATTAGATTTATAAAGTTTACTTTGAGGACTGTTAAATATCAAATTTTAATAAATGATTTGATATCAGAAGGACATTCCTCACATTCAGAATGTAACTCAATATGTTTGATTTGCTCTCAGGTCCCACAAAAATACTGTGCAAACGTTGCTATCCAAGAGGACTGTCAAGTCACAGAAATGCATTTATTATAAGTAAAAACACCATAACCTTTTTAATCATTCATGCACAATATACAAAAATATACATTTTTCGAAAGGAAAAGAATTGAGCAATCTAAATAAAATATAGATTTGGAGAAAATCACAAAAAATGCCTTAGATGTTTTGGGACACAGTATAATATATGTGTACATCTATATCAAAACGATGCACTTGTCGGCTGCTACATGTGTCTCATTTCACATAATAGCTAGGAATAAATACCAGACTCATATCAAGTGTAGGTCACTTCAAATCATCCCAAGTCAAATTGTATAAGAAATATTATTTGTATTCCTAAACCACATGACTTGGGATAATTTGAAGTGACCTCCACTTCGAAGATGAGTCTGGTATTTATTCCTAGTTATTATGTGAAATGAGACACATGTAGCAGCCGACAAGTGCATCCTTTTGATATGGATGTACACATATGTTCATGTTCAAAATTTGATATCAGCCTTATCTTTTGAAATATTGATAAAATAAGGCAAAAATATGACTTTTTACTTTAAAAAGTCATTTCTGAGACCTGACAGTCCCCTTAATCATGATCATCAAGATATCGCTATATTAAACACTGTTTTATTATTATTATAATTATTATCATTATTATTATTTGTGTATTAAGAATGGGGTCTTGCAAACACTGCAGTTCACAAATAGCTTAATATCGAACAAGGTAATTTCATGATACCAGGTCACATAAGAGGGCACTATTCAAAAAGACATATACCTGCGTATAGTATAGTATAGTATAGTATAGTATAGTTACTATACTATACTATACTAGTATAGTATAGTATAGTATAGTATAGTGGGAATCGTGTGTGTTCGATTTTAGTTCAGCGTATACTGTCCTAATTTTAAAACTAAACCATATGTGGGTACATTTATTTTTTGAATAGATGCACAATCTAATTCTGCACATTATGACACCTCATTGAATGCAATGTGACCTCAAGAAGTAAAGTTACAAGCATTTGATTAGAAGAAAGTTCAGTTTTTAAATTGGCAAACTGACCAATACACGCCTGATCGAATAGCGTATACTCATATGTGAACTCAGCCTAAGGAACACAAATATCACTGCGTGCAGAAATTTCAATCATCAAGACACATGTTTATAAGGGGCAGACTTGCCTCTCTGCGACCCCCTACAAATCAAAATATCTTAATTTCTTTGAAAGCACAAGCATGATATTGTGTAAGTGATGGCTGTATGAGATTGATGTGCATGGGTTTGCTTTCAACAGATATGTATGTATTCCTCTATTATCCATTATTCAAAATTGTGCACTGTGATTGTGTGTGAAATGAAATAAAGCGGGTCACATTATTCGCTAAATACGCGCTGCTTAAACGTGAATAAAAAAATTTCTAACGCGTTTGCGCCACATGTTATATACACAACATAAAAATCCTTTTACTGGGGAGTCGTCTTACCGCAGCAGCTAAGGGCTGGTGTCTATAAAACGTACTAGGCCTGACTTTATTGTAGGCCTCTTTATTACCGAAATAAATCAAAACTGAAAACTTACCCTCTTTGCAGGCAGGAAGAAATTTTTTACTTTCTGGAAAATTTATCGGTCTAGCTGTTATGAGCGAAAGACATAAAGTGACAATGCCTAGATTCTTCCCGAAACCACCTTACATGCCTGCGTGAACAAACTCTGAAACGCTTTTGTTAATCGATAACAATTACGATATCGATAAATGCTTACTCATGTATACTTCATCTCTGTTTAGAAAATACATTTCTGCACAGAGCATTGCACATGATTATGTATCCGATTTTTCCATAATATGCGCTGCCACCTACGCTGTTGATGTGTGTACCCGTATCCGTGGGAGTGAAAGCATGTAAAATAATGGATTCAGCTGAGCTGTGCCTTGCCCATAATTTATTGTTTAAAGGATACTTCATTGCCCTTTAATTTGTAATTGTAAGCTGTTAATGAGTGATTTCATTTTAATTAATCGAAATGGAATTCACAAGTACATGTATGAAACTAATAAAAGTAATGAATAAGCAAAGTAAAATAAAATGTTCTATTAATTTTAGAGAAGTTTTACATTCCACAACATGTTGGATTCCTGTAAAGTGCGCTGAGGCGTGAGGCCTGTGCATAGTGCACTATAAATCACTGCACATTTGATTTGTTTTCGTACATTCACACTTTTAGATTGAACACTTTATAATTAGTATGTAATACTACCTAAATTGGGCAATTAACAATTATAATGCATCACGGTATTTGTGACTCCCACCAATCATGTTATTACATGTAATACTGTAATCCATTTGGCTTCCTTGAGAGAGTAAGCACTTTAATTGTCGCAGTTATTTTACCTGTGTAGAGATGTAACACCTTTGATCGCATGTGTCAACACGCCAGTTCTTTGAGTCAACACACATGATTGAATACTATGTGCACTGGAGCATTCACTGATGATCATTCTCGTGAGCAGAGGAAGTCAAGGATTATAGCCTAGGAAACCTCAGACTCTATGGGCCGGTTTCTCGAAGCATGGCTAGTGGTCAGGTTTCCTAAGCCATCAGGCTTAAGCCCAATAGTCCTATACCAGTGCTTACAATTTCACATCGTACATCACCCAGAAAGATAAATCAATAAAATGCATCCACATGGCTAGGCTGCTAGCTTATGAAGCCTGATCACTAGCCAAGCTTTGAGAAAGTGGACCTATATGGCCCCATATGTAATTAATGCTGTGCAAATCTGTCATAATAGATTGTCATTCATGGGTACCAAATTGGGCTATTCCAGTTAAAATCCATACACCCTATGGAAGAAATTACATTAATCTTCCACACAGGGACTTCAAATGGGGTTACCTGAATGGGTGACTCCATCCCCCTGTGTGGGAGATTAAGGTCATGTGTTCCATAGGGTGTATGGATTTCAACTGGAATAGCCCATTTTATTTATCATGAAAAGCCTGTGATCAAACAAAGCTCTAGCATTTAGTGTATTTTAATAATGTTTATCATCACAATCAGGTGTGGGATCCAGGAATAGATCATTCCCACAAATCCTGAAACGCCTTTGCTATTGTACCCCTGATGACATATTAATGATGGGCACATCATCCCTGTTCATATTTAGTTATGTAGTAAAGATGTGTTCATGGACGATACAAGATCATGGGTCCAATTACAAAGGCTTTCAGGGTTTTCTGAAAAGTTTGATATAAAATTTGATCGATTGAGCCCATATTTATTGGTCGAGTCCCAATATTTTGAAACTCAAGAGTGAGACCAATAAATATTGGGCGTAAAGCATCCAATTCTATCATTCTTATGTTTTGGATCCAATATTTTCACACACTTGAATTCATCAAAACATAATAATGATTAAAATATGTTTTAACTTCCAGCTTCCTGAGCGGTGTTCAGTCTGTATTTGATTGAAAGCATAACACAAAATTGTGATTGTGTAATTTGGCATGATTTTTGCAGACTTGGTAGGGGATTAGCACGCCTCGCACCCCGCTTTCTCGCCTAGCAATGCATCACATGCAGATTCATATACAGGGCCGCTAGACCATTTTATAAGGGTGTTAAGAAATAATTGTTTGTGGTATTCCAAGGGGCTGTCTCGCTAATTTGCTCTCAGAATGGTTGTACCAGGATAAATGCATGTATAGAAATTTGGCATTTTAAATCTAAATAATTTCGGGTCTAAAATAGACCAAAAGGAAGATGCATATGTCCCAATATTTCTGCAAACTGAGCAGAAGAGGGGAAACTTACCAACCTGCCCCAGGCTGATACTCCATTGGTGCTGATGAAGAGTGCAGAGGGGTGATGGGACGGTACCTATTTTGTTAATTTTGCAAACTCATTAATTCTTTGTCTATTTCTTACAATAAAGAAAACAAATGCACCTATCTTGGCCCACGTCACCTCAACGTGCCTGGCCAACATCATTGTAGGCCGAATAGATAGCCCAGCCTACAACATGTAATTGGGCCTATAACTAATTGTGGTTTGTTGTAATTTTACCCCCTTTCTCTCACATGGTGTGACAGACACATCTCATACTCTGACCCCTCTCTCTCTCTCTCGCCCCGTCTCACTCCTCCTCTCTTCTCTCTTCCCCCTTCTCTTGCCCTTTCTTGCTCTTTCCTTTTTTTAGGGTGCCCCCCCCCCCTCCCACCATGGCGACGACCCTGTTCATACAAAGTTTGTGCTGTACGGACAGTATATTGTAAAGAGTGTTTTGTTGATGGATTGTACAACTCGTGAAAACCTATTTGAAAATTATGATTACTGTGACATTGGCTGTCGTCGTAAATCATGTACTTTAGTTTTAACAAGTCATAAGATTTGCCAAGCTTTGCCAAAGATATCTAAGTTCATGTAAATTGCCAAATGTTCTAACTGATATTCAGTGATTGTACTAACTGATGTTAAGTGAATGAATAGCCAATAAAACTGTAATATTTAGTTTAGTTTATGATATTGTAAATATAAGTAATATTTTACTCGGAAACCAAAGATAATGAAGACCATAAGTAATTTTAATTGCTAGTATAGAAGATATATTATTTTATATGTTGATATTACAGTAATTGCCCCATATAATTCCATGCCCGATAATAACCCCACCACCTAAACTTAGAAAAAGTCAGACATTTTAGAATTAAAGATATTAAGGAACTGTTTACAAATATACAGGTATGATGAACAGTTTATTTAACAAAGTTGGAGCATAACATAGAGACATATATATACAGATATCAATAAGCCAAAAACGTCATTAGAGTAACAAAAAAGCTTGTTTTAAAATTACTCTGTAATTGTTGATGGATTTACAAATTATAATCTCTATGATTTGAATTACATCCATTCAGAATGCGACCCGCCCTCATGTCTGATTATTTCCAAGAAAAAGGAAACAAATGGGACTCTAATGAGGCAATTATGTTATATATGCACAATGTATGTTTAATTCCGGTTCTTTTACAAATATTACACTTAAATATAATTGATATATATTTTTAACTAATGAATGTATAATCCTTGTAATCAGCAATTAGGTGCTTGACATTACATAATAAACATATGGTATGAATTTGACATAAATTCTCAGTCAGATGTTTCCTTTATTGCAGCCTTAATATGTACAAACAAACTGACATTTTGCTTGACAAAACCAAGTGAAGTATTACTCACTACAATATTTTGTCCTTCGCATCGGAAGACTTTATCAGGTATGACTGATCTGGTCCACTTGAGGTTTCTGGTGTTGCTTAGACTCATTACCAGTCTTTAAAAGTGGGTTGTAAATGTGGCTTAGGAAGTATGTGCCCTCCTCTCTGTTTAAGGTTTTGCTCCCCCTTCTTCTTATCGCCATGGCTTCTCGAACTTTTCTAGACCTCCTGTCATGCTCACACTCAAGGATCTTTGATTCTTCCCAATTTATTACATGGTTGGCCCGTGCAACATGATCAGATATAGCTGATTTAGTCTGTTCCTTTTCTAACAACTTGCATTCAGAGCGGGTGTATTTTTTGTTAGTGACCTTAAACAGAGAGGAAGATACATACTTAATCCTAAGCCACGTTTACGCCCCACTTTTAAAGACTGGAAATAAGTCTAAGTAACACTGGAAACCAGTCTCAAGGGGATCAGATGACCAGATCAGTCATACCTGATGAAGTCCTCCGATGCGAAGGACAAAATATTGTAGTGAGTAATAATTCACTTGGTCTTGTCAAGCAAAATGTCAGTTCGTTTATTTAACCAACAAACCTGATAACTTATTCAACTATGTACATTGCAATATTTTTATGAGACACAATTTATTTAGGCTAAAGAAGACAAGTTTGTTTTCTGCAGGGGCACAGTTCATTTCTTGAGCAATTTTAAAACATTTAGGTGTTTTGTTTGATAAGTCTAGAAAAAAGTTAACGTTTCCATGGATAAAATGCCTGGGGTAAAAATTTTCCAATATTTATCTCATAGAGTTTGTTATAAGCAAGATGAAATCAATGAATGTATAAAATCAAAATAACGTTGAATATTATATTTTATATAATCTAACCCATTTTGTATTACTTTGAAAATGAATATAAATATTTGAAGCACATTTGACCATAATCTTGACACACACTCAACCCCTGCACACATCTTGGTTTGAAACACCTGCAGGAAATAAACCTGTTTTCTGTTAAGCCATTTACTGGTAACCATTGAAAGTAGCAATAGGCAAAGTTGCATAACATTACATTACATATACATACTAATAATACATACTATACATGATATCAGCCAGTGTAGTTTAATTTTATATTGGAAGTATAGTGAATCCAGCACCGTTTGGCAGCAGAATAAGTGTATGGTTCAAATGCACAAATATTTGGCATATTGGAGTTAAAATGATGAAATATGGTACAAAAGTGGAACAAATTCACATCAACATTAATTGTGGGGATGATTGTATGGACTATTCCCCTTATCAAAATATTGAATCCCCCTGAATCTACGCCTATGGAAGAAACATTATAAAAGCGTGGTTGGTGACAGAACAAGAGTTACAGTGACTATTCGCTGTCAAAGTAATGTATTAATCGGATTAACTACCATAGCAATAGGAGGGTAAAACAATTTTTTGAATATATCGCACTTCACTAGTACGTCACACGGTACCTCTGCATTGAACCATATCAAGCTGATCACTTGCACCTGTAAAGTAGCGGCATTGTATTCAATCTATGATTGCAGACATACACAGGTGATGAGTACAACCTACTTGTAGTGCAGCGCGATGCATTCAAAAATTGTTTTACCCTATTGCTATGCGATTATTACGTCACTTCGACAGCGAATTGATGTCCAAACTATTTGGTGAGTGGTAGCTGTGTTACACCAGCAAACATGTAAAACTTTCTCGGCTTTGCTCGGCTTATAATAGGCGGGAAAAAATATGACTCATAACATCCGTTTATTGATATATAATGGCTTGCACACAGTTGGGTGCAAGACTTATGTGCAAGACTTAGTTGCATAATGCATGACTGGCGCACGCGTATGCGAATTTACACGAGCAATAACAAAAAACAAATATTTTTCGCCTATTATAAGCCAATCAAACTTAAGGCATATTTAACGGTTTGAATATTATGCCAAATGATCATTTTCTAAGCATATAGGCCTACCCTTTCTCCATTCATACATGTATTATAGGCTTACATGTATTATCTTTTGGAACAAACTACTAAAACTTATTGAATGATTTTTTTTAAAGAAGGAGCTGAGAAGATGTTACATCTGTGGCTGTGGTAGTGTCATATCACGTCCAGAGAAAGGTGTGTGAACTACAGCATGTACTTGTACACTCATCTGTTGCTCATTACAGGTGCTCTCTTCATCCGATATGATGTTGTCACCGCCGGGGTAGATGACATTTCCTGTCTCGGCTGAAGAATCATTGAAACTCTGAAAGCCGCTTGGACCCGCTTTGACTGAATTTCCTGCTTCAGCACAACCGGAAAAGGACTTTAGTTCTATGTCAACTCCTGCCTGCAAATGGCTGTTTAATTTATACCCACATTCCTCTAAAGCAGTTTCTTCAGTACAAACTTTCTTTCTATGATTTTTCCTTTTCAATTTTGAACCTATTTTACAACTAATATCATAAATATTATATCTCTTTCCTTGTAGTACAGCTTTAACAGCATTGTCCCATTCTGATGTGTCTGTATGGATTGAGAACATATAGCACCTGCAACCACAGCAGTAGAAGAGAGTGGTAACATCTTCACGAAATTGTTTGTTGAATACCATATAGATCACAGGATTGAAGACTGTGGATGATTTGGCGCAAAGTACTGGAATGACTGAAGCCCACATTGGTAGAGTATGCTCACCCTGAATTGTACTCCAAACAGATACTAGGCTATAGGAGTCCATGCTAACATGAAACACAACATTACAGCGAATGCAGTCTGTTGTTATGAGATGGAAAGAAAAAAAGTAGATTCATAAAAAAATTATACATAGTACTTGTTTTCTTTTTGTGGCTTTGAGCGCCATGCTTCTACCAACATTTGTGTCATGAAGTAATTTATATTTGTTCATTTTGTTATAAGGATGCTGGATTGTGCATGGACAAAGGAAGTGCGGTATTTGTTACACCTTATGCATTATTGCTATAATCCCTCGACCGAGGCTATTAACAAAAAGATAAGCTACTAAAATGAATGTTCTTTGGATTGCTTGTACCTTATGATTATCTTGATTTGTAGTTGAGCATTTATGTGATTCATTTTTATGATAAAACTAAAAATGGTAATGAAACTGTTTACCTTCACAAGACGTGATTCCATATGACGAGGCGCTCTAATTGCATTGTTTCTGCATGTGAGTTGTTTGAATATAAGAACGTAGCATGTGATGCAAATTAGAAGTGGTATACCAAAACCAAAAACCACAGACAAAATGACATACATCTTATCCTCCAATGATGACCCAGTCCAATTGATCGTACAGGATATGTTGTAAGGTTCTGTTGTGTAACTATTTGATACAAAAGGAAATAATATACATGTATAAGTCAAAGTCATTATAGACACTTACCTATACAAAAGCTTAAAGCCATATTATAACATTTGCTGAGGAGGGCACCCTCAATATTTTTTACATGATTATATTGTACTTTATTAAACCAACTTACCCTGCAAAATTCAAGACCCTAGGTGCTATAGTTTTGTCAAAATCTGAGATTTTGAATAAAACGCAGGAACCGTCGTTTTATTATTATGATGGAAATATAAGTAGAATGCCTATGTGATGTTCATAACACTGTACGTACATGGCGTGCGGGATGGTGATCTACACAACAAAGGATCGTACCGTAACACAACTGAAGGAGTGATACGTACTGGCGACATCGGCGCTGGTTGTAAATTCCAATTTTCTTTGATTTACCTTAGTTAATTGTTCGGCTCAAAATTAAAAGGGGATACCCCCGGTATATCTGACAAAGCTAACATTTTATGGCAAAGAAATACTAATCTATTTTGTATAAAAAATGTTATAATATAGCTTTAGCTGCCTATGATCTAAATTATTCAAGGAAAGCTGTTGGTACACTTTGGACTACATGTACTCAGAGGCAGATGGACTGATTTTATCACATATTTTATACCTTATAATTTATACTGAAGCCTGTCACCCAAACATTCTTATTCTAAATATTGAGGACAAAGCCCCCATATATACTGTGCCAATAAAGTATCCTTACACTTGGAAAAATAATCACAATTTCCAAACTAAACAATATTGGGGTAAATTTGTTTTTTTGATAGATGCACTATCTAATTCTGCACATTATGACACCCCATTGAATCCAATGTGACTTCAAGAAGCAAAGTTACAAGCATTTGATTAGACAAACTGGCCTATTCAAAAGTCCACACACTAGATATCTGGTTTGAGAGTGGTGAATGGCTAATTTATGCGTTTGGCTTTAATTTAAAACAAAAGGAACGAAAGAAAACTGAAACAAAAGAATTAACAAATAAAGTGAAAGTTATGAAAAGTACAGAGAAGCAAAAACTGAAATAAAACTGCTTTAAATAACGCTTCAATTAAGAAACTGTGTTGTCTCTTTGTTTCGCTTGTTGGAATCTTTTTGCGCCTTGTATAGGCCAGTTTGTCACTTTTAAAACTGGACCATCGTCTATTCAATTACTTGTAACTTTACTTCTTGAGGTCACATTGGATTCAATGTGGTGTCATAATGTGCAGGATTAAATGGTGCATCTATTAAAAAACAAATTTACCCCAATATTGTTCAGTTTTGAAATTGTGATTATTTTTCCAAGTGTAAGGATACGTTGTATAAGTATATTTGCTGCACTCAGGCCACCTGGTCTGTTTGCAGGAAATGGTTCTGTTGCCAACCTTAACGGTACTGATCTCTACAAAGTTCATATAATACAGAATAAACATACCTGCTTATGCCTAATATGGGCAAAATGGCGATGATGAAAGAATACACCCACAAGAAGGGGATGATTTTCCACACATATCCAAATAGCACTTTGTCTTCTGTCAATATAAATAAAGATAATTATAAAATATGTTATGAAAGCAGGTTGGAGGGGGACATGACCCAGCAGTATTTGCACTCAAATATGTGACACGATCAAGGGAAATGAGTCGGATGTCGCTAATATTGATTTTTGGCAAAGAAAGTGTTAAAATTCTTTTATTTTATACTGTTTTCAGTGATTGATAAATTGACGTAACTTTGCAAAGAAAAATCGTATCAACATGGGGTTTTCAGTTTCTGAAAGCTCTAATTGTCCTCTTTAGAAACATATATAAACCTCATTTTCAACCAGGGTGGACATGTGACTCATTCCCCTTGATCATGTCACATATTGAGACAAATAACATAAGATGAATGGCAGTATAACACAAGATGAATGATATGGGCGATGTAGTTTTAACTTAAAAGCCTAAAAAACCTTAAACGGCCTTAGACCGTTTGCACTCAAATATTGAGACAAATAAAGCTGACACACAAGGGAATGGTATGTGTTCTATAAACGAGATCCCAAGGCTTGATATTGTCATTTCTGACACATGTGCATGAAATTTCTCCAGAGGTGGAAAATACCCAAAACGTTTGTTTTCATATATTTATTGGCCTAAAAATTCTTAAGGCCTAAAAGAGTCTAGAAGTTTATGGCATTTTATGTTAAAGTTATAGGGTTAGCATTACAGTATAGTGTTTGGGATAGAGTTAGGATAGGGTAAGTGCAATAGGATTAGAGTTTTTGTTAGGTTTTGGGCTAGGGTTATGTATATGATTGGGGCATGGATTATTATAGGTTAGGGTTATTTAGGGTGAAGTTGTAAGGTTATGGTCTATAACAATTTATTGGGGTTTCGGACTATTAACCCTTTGGATTAGTATTTACCTGTAACAGTTTAGTTAAATGGCTAAAACTAAAAAAATATGGCTCCTGTAATTGCACTTGCGTTAATATCGGACTTCAAATATATAAATTCAACACTTGTTACCATTTTTTGTGTATGTAGGGGTGTACATGTGTTGTTATTTTCACCCCGTTGTCACACTTTTTATCGCTTACAAGCGCTATAAAAGGCACTGGCTAACCCACTTGCAAGTGTTTAGCAGGTGCCTGTTTAAATCATTATACATGCAAAATCAAAAATGTGTACAACTCTATGGAGTAGGCAAACCTAACTGATGTGTTGAAGCCATCAAGACCCCAAGCCAATATCTCTCAGAAATGTTGTCCAAGAACATATCTTCAACATACCTGAAGTTGATGGTGGGGCAAATTGTCTGACATTGGTTTTCAGGGGGTCAAAATGTAAAAAAGTGGTTTTGCATGGGTAATATCTCAGCTAAATGTATTCTAATATGCTCAATATTGGATAAGAGTAATGTCCTACCAAAGGGCTCTGACTGGCAAAAAAGATTGACACTAAAATTATTTTTACTTTTGGAGTTCTGACCCCCCCCCCCCCAAAGTTGGACCTGGTTGGACGAAGTTGCATTTGAGGGCCCTATATCTTTTAAAGTAAAGGAGTTACAAGTTTTCTGATAGCAGATTTGAATTCTACACCAAAAAGTACCCCAGAATACATACTTTTCAAAGTTTTAAAGGGTTCCTTTATACATTTATGGACCTCCAAGCGTCGTCTTTCGGCGCTGCGACACATTTTTTACGCTGACCCCCATAAATTTCAAATTGATGCCACGGGAAAACGAAATAGAGTATGAAGCTCAAATTTTCAGGATTTTACTTTCTCATCAATATATACCACCACACAGAAAAAGAAAAAAATTGAAGAGGTGCTGCGGTGCACATCCCTGGAGTTGACATGGAATGGGCCTATAAACATTTTACCAATCAACTTCCAGAAGCATTTCAAAAGTATTTTGTAAGGCAGAGTACTCTGCACAAGTACCACACGAGAAACAATGAAGATTACCAGGTTCCTAAATCTAAAACGAATTTCGCTCATAAAACCTTAAAAACAGCGGGCCCAATTAAGTGGAATTCACTTGAGAAACATATAAAGACTATAAAGACGATCAAGCATTTCAAAACCAAAGTGAAAGATAATATTATTCTTAATTACATTTAGTATTTTATCTAATTACCTTGTACGGCTTAAAGTAATTTAATTGTGTATCGTATTATCTGTAATATAGTATGTAGTATTGAATTTATCTCGGTAATTTCTTGCATATTCTTGATCACAAAACAGGCTCTTTTGGTTTTTTAAGGGTAAATGAGGGGGGGGGTGTTTTGACATTTTGCGGTATATCTTGGTGTTGTTGTTATTTTGAAACTTTTTTGTTGTTGTTAGGACAGGGGGTTCTTAATACAGGCCATCCGGCCTTCCGAGAACCTCCTCATTCAATGTATGTGTTTAATTGTTGTGTTGTTATATTTTATATTTGAATGAAATAAAGATGAATGAATGAATGAATGAATGATGTCATCTCAATGCCTACTTTTCCCAGGTTGTTTCTACTGATTTCTCTATTATAGAGTTATACAGTAAGAAATAACAAATAAGTAAGGATTTTGTTAAAATCTACTAACTGGGCGAAACATGCTCCGATGTTACTGATATTTTAGCACAATAATAGTAGTATGTACCCTAGTAAAATTCTCTGAGAGTTCCAAGCCGATCTAAGAAAAAAAGTGTTTTTCGCGTCACCCCAATGTCTATATATGCATTTTTATTGGTAAAAGTAAATTTGTTATTGAGTTACACCCTGGTACAGGAAAACCAACATTGCTATCAAAGTTACATGCTTAAATGTTACCCTTAATGGGCAGGAAAAGGAACATTGTTATCAATGTTTATTGTTAAACACATGTATAGGCCTATCCATTTCTGGTGTGTGTGGAGGCGTATTGTGTGGTGAGGGTTGTGGGTGTGTGTGCAGGTGATAAGGTAGGCCCCCTATTATTTTTTTACTACTGTGGGAAAACCAACACTGTTATAAAAGTTATGTACAAGGTGCGGTTACACTTAAATATATTTGCTTGTGTGAATTTTCGGGGTGTGGGGGTGAGTGTGTGGTTGTTTTTGTGTGCTCTGCATCCTTACATACCTCTCTGTGCAGCAAAAAGCTTAAGGTAGCGCATTGCTGCTATAGCAGATATAGTCATTATACTGGTGACTCCAAATAGAAACCCGCAAAACCCATACCATGTACATGCTGCGTGTCCGTACACCCACTAGAAGTGAAAATACAAAAGGCAAATCATCTAGTAAGCGTTGAGCTACATGTATTATGTTGTGAGAATTATCACTAATATTTACTCATAGAGATGGGTAAGTGGTTTGGTGGCAAGTGGTCCACTTTTTGATATTATTGCTTCAATAAGTAGAATGTCAGCATACTATGGCTACTCTTGCTTCTGCTGCACACCTCTAATTTGTTGTAGTGCATTGGGTCTAATTCCCGGCCCCCCAACTCAACACAAAAATTGACAACCATTAGAGTTACCAAATAGCACGGAAATTGGGAAAATAGGGGGTATCAGTCCGCAAAATTTGACTGTGAAATCAGCAAAATAGGGGGTATTTAATTTGCACTGTCCGCAAAATTTGGATAAAGGGGGAACTTGGGAAAATCCTGTAATTTTATGTCAAGTGACCCCTTAATGACCTTTTGACCTCAAATCTGTAAATACCCTCATAAAAACAACATCTGGCAGAAAATGGCATATGCTAATTAGGTAGCCATTTTGTATTTGGTTGTATTTGGAATATTAAGCGGGAATGTTTCTGTCAACAATAACATTTATACTAGTTATTAGCACTATATATATGCAATAAACATAATAAACTACATAGAAATGAATTTTTATCCCAATATTCCTTAGCCCCTTGAAAACAATACAATACACAAGAAATACATTATTACGTGTATAAGTATAGGAGAAAAATCCATGTGCGTGATTTTCTTCCCTTTGGTTACCTGTAACTTCAGAACCAAATGTCCGATATGATTCAAATAAAAAGCAAATAAAAGCCAAAACTCTATACATTTTAAATTAAAAAAAACAACTAAATTGACAACAATTACCTTATTTCACACTGTTGGTGCCAATTTAGGCTTTTAAGCATTTTATGTGTGGTGCGCCCTTAGCGATCTAAATTTAGCTCATTTCTGGAGTTGTGCAGAAGTTGTGTAAACAATCAGATTCAGACAGACAAAATGGCGGAAAGTTACCCGTGGTAATTACAATTTGTTCTACCACTGAATACACAAAATCACTAAAATCAGACTAAATAGATATCGTACAGTATTGTGAATAATCAACGAGTATTAAAGAGATATTAAAGAATTGGTTTGTAAGTGAAAACTGTGTTTGGTGCGTATGTTCAACGAATCCCAGGTTACATTCTGCAAAGTAGGGATCGATCTGTCTCAAATAGGCCAAGACTGTTCGTTCGTCAGGGCGAAGTTTTGGTAAAACCCCTACATTAAGTAGAACAAATGATAAATGTTCTAAGTTGAACAAAGGTTTATGACATGCTATAAGGTTCATAAGTTGAACCATTGTCATAAAATTGAACAGGTATTGCCGTAGAGTCGCAAATTGGCGAGATTTATGGCAAATAAACAAGGTTCTATTTATAGAGCAGTGCAGTGTCGAGTGACAACACACATCAGTGCAGTACGCCTGTGTGTGTATAGTGTATACTGTATTGCAAGCTTTTCTGTGATATCAATCAGGGCTGTACAGCAATCGGTACATGTACATGTGTATTAGACTGCGGAACTCAGTCCTCAATGATAGTCAGTCATTTATCTTTTGGTCGTTATATGACTATCATTTGAGGGACTGAGTTGTTATAATATATCTTCCGAGGTGCAATTTCAGACAATAGCTGGGGATTAGTGGGGCAGAGGTTATCTATTGAATCCTTTCATGACCACTGAAGCATATTCAAGTCTGCCAAGGACACCGACACAAATTGAAAGACCATCACAAAAGAATGCATGCATGTCAGGTCATCGACACCAATTTGGTGTTTGTTATGACACAAATTTTGTGTCTGTTATGCACCTCGAAATATGTACCTTAAAGTCTGTATCTACATGTGTATAGCAAATAAGCTTATAGAAATACAGTAAGTCTGTAAACAAGCTAAAAGTTATTTCAGGGCTATTCACATGACAGTACATGGCTTATTCCATGAAGTTGGGACACATTACAAATTGGGACAATTTTATAGTATAAATGCAGTTTAATATTTCTTATATGAACCTTTTCTCCTCAGTTGATATTTTCTAAATAGATATGATGTTTAACTTTCATGTAAAAGTTACTTGAAAATTGTACCTATTATATTTTTATTTTTACAGGCCATTAAGTGGTTGGTGTCCAGCACTTTTTAGGGCAAAAAATGTGACATAGAAAAAGCAAGTGTGCGGAATACAAATAATTTCAATTGTAACATCAAACAGTCACAGTTTTACATAATATTACATGAATTAATGTTGGTAGTAACTAAAAAGTACATTTAAACAAAACAGAAACCAGTCAATTAAAATTTATGGGATGTCAAAAATGAGCTTCCCGATGCTACACGCGGTGTCCAGAAAAATAAGTGTAGCATCGGTATAACAGCTCACCCACAGCACATACATGTATCATTCAAATCAATTTGTTTTGTGTTTTTATTGATGTAAGCGTGTTTATAGGAAATTTGACCAGCATTTGTGCCTAAGCTCTCAGTCGTTTTAAAATTTCATGAGAAAATGTCACCGTGGTGTCCACGTGTAGCATCGGGAGATTTCAAACCATTATACTTGCTTACAGCAAGGTCAGTACACATACTGACATGAATGGACTTATTTTAAGATGTGACTGGGTAGGGGTTTTCAAGGAACTTGATTTGAGGAGCTGCCATTTTACCAAAGAGTAAATATTTTGAAAAAAATGGTGCGGTGTCCATGTAGCATCGGGATGTAGCATCGTGATCAAAGTATAGCATTGGGAAGCAAACAGTTAAAATTTATGTAATTTCTTCTTATATTTTGAAACTAGATGACAAACAACTAAACATATTAACTTTTGAGGGCAGGCAAACATTGTAAAATATTTATGTGTTCAATACAAATTTTTATGCACTATCAGACACGGTGTCCATGTAGCATCGGTACACAGTTTTGTCAGTTTTATGTATTCACCAGTTTTTTAGGTATCCTTGTTTTATTTTTTCTACAACTTTTAATGTCCGTAGGCCCAAATATAATTTTTAAATAACTTTACCACAAAGTATGATTACTTCTTGTGCAAAACTCACAATCCTACCGATTCTACAGGACACGGTGTCCAAGTAGCATCGGTAGAATTATGTTGAATTTTTGCAACAAAGGCAAGTTTTTTTTTTCTTCTAGTTTTAAAATAAACTACCAGCTGTGAATCTAATACTTTCTGAACCATCCTAGGTAGCTGCAAATATATTCCTTGTGAATTTTAGATACAAAAAGAAATCAAACATAATTTTGAATAGATTTACCTGTCATCCTTCATTTTTGATGCCTCATAACTTTTGTTTCTGATTTAAGATAGTGTAATTAGTAATATTATGCGAAAAAGCCATGGTAGGACATCATAAAAAAGTATTTTATTAAGACATGTTATGGACAGTATGTTTAAAATAGAGAGAGCTAGTATAAAATGGTGTCCATGTAGCATCGTGATATTTGCCTCGACTACTGAACAACAAAGCACTTCCACAGAAATTCTGTACTTTCCAATGTAAAAAGATCACTTTTTTGTTGAAGTATGATAGTTGAAGTAACTAAAACACACATTACATTTAGAATTAAGTCATTTTGAAATTTTGACCCTTATGTCACACTTTGTGCCCCAACTTCATGGAGTTAGCCACATCAGTATAGCATACACGCTAAAATAAATAAATCAGGGCTGAAAACAGTCATGTGACCGTGTTTCTTATGTCTGTTTGGCAAACATATTTAAATGAAAATTGAGGCTCTACAGTGTTTTGTGTGCGTAAACTCTGTATAGCAAATAATTATTTGAGCAAGCTTATTTAAGCAAAAATTAAGATTCGTGTGCATCCCGATATCGCATCTGCATAGCACGCTGCAAATTTGCGCGTAATAACGCATACACACATGCAGACATACTCCTATTGATTTTAGGATTTTAAGGCAAATATACACGCACGACAGACGCTTTCTTGATTTCGAGCATAAATCAAGGCTTTTCGAATAAAAATATTAGCGTGCTTTGGCGAAAATAGGCCTACATCGGTACGATTCGGTACAGACTGAACAAGAAATCGCATGAAATCGTGTGTAAACAAACACGGCATTATAAGCCACGCCCATCGCATGTGTGTCAAAGCTACAATTGAGGAGCTTATTTAAGCAAAATTAAGTTCGGTGCTTTTAGCATATTATATTGCATCAGCATAGCACGCCGCAAATTTTGCGGCGTAACAATAAAGACGCGTCCCTTTCTTGATTTTAGGGCGTAACGAATCAAAGGCATACATACACGCATACAAATATATACTCGATTTAGGGTGCATGCAATAGTTATACCCCTTTCTTGATTTAAGGGCGATATTCGAATCAAGGCATACTTACATGCAATACTTACCCCTTTCTTGATTTAAGGGCGAACTCGAATCAAGGTCAATATACATGCATGACATACTCTTTCTTGATTTCAGAATAAATCAAGGCTTTTCGGCAAAAATACTAGCGTGCTTTAGCGAAAATAAATTTGTGTCGAAATTGTGTGTAAACAAACATTGCATAATAAGCCAAGCGTATCGCAAGTGTCTCAAAGCTACGACTGAGGGCTCCCTTCATCCAACAAATAGATTGTGAAATAAAGTTGAGACACAAAGGAGAGTAATAAAATGAGCAATAAAAGTATAAGTTCTTCTGCTCACAGGAGTAGCAAAAGGTCATCCAGAATTTCACTATCGAAAAGCACAGAGTATGCCCTCCTTGAGGCAGCCACCAGAAAAGCGGAGCTGCAATGCCGCGCCGAGGCACTCAAATTAAAACAGTCTCTAGAAAAAGAAGAGTTTGAGTTGCAGGCTAAAGCAAGATACCTAAAGCAAGCTCTGGAAAAAGAAGAGTTTGAGTTACAGACTAGAGCAAAAGATTTGCAACAAAAGAGGGAGCTGCTAGCCATGGAGACAGAAATAAATGTTGAGGAAGCAAAAATAGCTACATTAGAGAAATATGATGACGAATCAAAGAGCAGACGAAGCAGGTCGTTATCAGAAGGGCTTCCACAAATTTTAATTGATGATAAAGTTTCCGTGAGTCGTTGGTTAGAAGATACCAAAGAAATTCAAGGCGCTACAGGCCCAAATCCATGGGAAAGTCCATGTGACAAAACAACAAAGTTGGAAATTGCAAAAGAGCAAGTCAACATGATCTCTGAGGTGCACTGTGATGTACGGCAACCAAAGAAACAGTTGTCTATCAGTAGTCCAGTGCAAATTGACGCTCCGCCACAAAATGACACCGTCTGTCAAGTGGATATGGGAATGTTGTCAGCTAGTAGTCCAGTGCAAGTCGGCACCCCATCACGAAATGACACCAGTCAAGTGTTGTCTACACCAGCGCCGGTGGATATGGGAATATTGTCAACTAGTAGTCAAGTACAAACCAGTATCACACCACAAAAAGACGCCAGTCAATTGCTGTCAACAGCAGCACCGGTGAATGTGGGAAAGTTGTCAATTAGTAGTCCATTGCTAATCAGTATACCACCACAATATGACACAGGTCAATTGTCAGCCATAGCAGCACCGGTGGATACAGACAGAGATCAGTCAAAAGAGATTAAAACTCCAGCCAGACAATTCAGCCCTGACAGTGACATGAAACAACAGCCTACAAATCCATACGTATTCATGAATTCGAGCATGGATCAAGCTCAACCTACAAGTATAACAGTGCCTACCATGGCAACACAGATGCAAAACATAGAGAGTTTGCAACGAAAGGAACCAGCTGGCAGTGACCTCAGCAGGTTAACACAACTGCTCATCACACAACAAGTTAGAGCACAACTGCCAGCACAGAAGATCCAAGTATTTAGCGGTGATCCATTGAAATTTACCACATTCATGAAAGCCTTTGAATACGGAGTAGAAGACAAAATTTTAGATAGTAGAGACAGAATTAACTATTTATGGCAATACACCTCAGGTGAACCAAAGAGCCTAGTGAACAGCTGCTTGTATTACACAGACGCCAATGAAGGATATATCAAGGCGAAACAGCTCCTTACGAAAAGGTTCGGTGACAGTCACAAGATTGCGCAGGCTGTTTTGAAGAAAGCGAAGGAATGGCCAGATGTCAAGGAACAGGCTAGTTGCCTTAATGAATTTTCATTATTCCTGCTAGAATGCCACAATATGATGCAAGCTAACAGTCCCTTGAAAGAACTGGACAACACAAGTAGTCTGCAATTGTTGGTTGGTAAACTACCGTATAGGCTTAAGAACTTATGGAGAGCCAAGGTCTATGATATACAGGAAGAGAAAATGAGAACCATTAGCTTCAAAGACTTGGTTGACTTCGTGAGTCGCCATGCACAGATCGTCGCAAATCCAGCCTTCGGTACGATTAGCAGCGACACCAAGAGTAATAGCAGAAATCAACAGTATGACAACAAACCGAAGCCAAGAACTTCAAGTTTCGTCACCGGTACCCATAGTGAAGAGAAACCGCCTCAACAAAACTGTCTTCACTGTGATACTTCAACACATACACTGGAAGTATGCAGGGTAGTCCAGAAGAAACCATATGATGAAAGGGTGGCTACTCTGCGGAAACTAGGCGTGTGTTTTGGCTGTGTCAAGAAAGCGTCTCACCTCGTCAGAGACTGTACAAAAAGAGCCAAATGCATCACTTGCAAAGGCAGACATCCAACTGTTTTGCACCGTGAACGAGGCGAAAGAGACCCCCAGAAGTCAGAAGTAGAGGCATCAACCACATGTGGTTTGACTGGGGCAGGATGCATGGCATCGGTATTATCGGTGGTGCCGGTAACTGTGCTGTCAAGAGACACAGGCAAAGAAGTCAAGACATATGCTCTGCTGGACAGCAAGAGCACTGCTGTATTCTGCTCCAAGAATCTGAAGAGTAAATTGGCTATGAAAGGAACAAAGACAAAGATCAAGGTCCGAACCATAAATGGAGACAAAGATGTCGACACATACAAGTTATCAGGTTTGGAAGTAACAGATGCTGATGGTAAAATCAACATTGAATTACCTAACGTTTATACCCAGGACTCCATACCAGTCAAGGTGGAAGATATTGTCTCCAAAGAAGACCTAAATCCATGGCCATATTTGCAAGAAATAACAGTACCTGAGTTGCGGAAAGGGCAAAGAGTCGACCTGCTCATTGGGAATAATGTCCCAAGAGCATTGGAACCACTGGAAGTCATCCAGAGTCAACATAACGGTCCATACGCATGTAGATCAGCATTAGGCTGGGAGATACATGGGCTTACAAAGTCAAGATCTACATCAACAACAACAAGTATGGCTTCTGTACATAGAATCTCTGTTGAGGACTTGCATAATGAGTTGGCCGACCCGTACAACCATGATATTAATGAGCGGACGATAGAAGACAGACCGCAAAATTCAATAGGTGACAACATGGTAGTGAAGCCGATTCATTTGAAGGATGACCACTATCAGATTGAGCTACCACTCAGTAACCAGGAAATAGAATTCCCGGACAACAAGCCAATGGCAGAAAGCAGAACCTCACACCTGAAGAAAGAATCCCAAAGAAAACCACAGGTCGGGGAAGAATATAATAGAGTCAAACTAATTAGAGAAGGTTCTTCACCCTCACAATGGCGACATGTTGATACGGCACGGAACCCGGCTGATGAACCCTCGCGGGGTCAAACAGTAAAAAATTGTCTCAGCAACAGTAGATGGCCTAGAGATCCTGAATTTCTACGGCAGAAGAAGACTGAGCAGCCAAGTCAACCATGTAACAGTGATGAGAACCAACTGGATAATGATCCAGAAGAAGAGGCATCCGTTAAAGCCATTCAGGTAGAGGAACATGAAGATCCTATTAACAGACTAATGCGACATTATTCCAAGTGGAATTCCTTGAAGAGAGCTGTCGCACACCTACTGAGACTCAGAAGAATGTTGCTGCAAAAGGCTAAAAAGAAAAACAATGCAGCTGCCAAATGTGACAAAGAAAAAGCCCAATCTAGACAATCCTTAGAACCCACTCCAGAGTCCCACCTGTCAGCGGAGAATCTCCAGGAAGCAGAGGAAGCAATTGTTCGCTACATCCAGCAAGGAGCATTTGCTAAGGAGATCAGCGCTCTGAAAGCTACACCAGATCAGAAGATCATGTGTAAGAAGAGACAGAAAGTAGGTTCCTCAGACAACCTGGATCCTACTATACTTAATGGGATACTACGAGTAACAAGTTGCCGGAAGATTCCGCAGCACTCATATGTCAGATCTTGTGAAGTATCCAATGATTCAAACCGGAGCTGTCACACAGAGTCCCCAGGAGTGGATGTCTCCCCAAAGAAATTTACAACCAAGAGATGTGGTGTTAATGGTAGACAACCAGGCACTACGCAAATCATGGACCCCAGGCTGCGTTCAAGAAATACATCCAGACAAGAATGGACATGTGCGCAGCACCAAGATCAAGACACAAACAACTGAACTTATGAGACCAGTCACAAAACTTTGTGTACTGCTTGAGCAAGATAGCCCATTGCAAGGGCCCAAGGACATGAACTAAAAAGACACGGCGAGCCCCCGGCGCCTAATCTGGGAAACCAACTGGAAGTTTACTTTTAGTTGATGGGGGTACTGGAAACCCCAAGTCAGACGAAAAAAACACTGACTTTAAGGGCCTTGAGCCCATCCAGCCATCCAGTCATCATTGTGATAAGATACCAGTGTGAAAGCATGCAGACACTACCTGTACTAGGAACCTACCAGTGTGGGGTGAGTGTGAATCTACCAGTGTGAACCTACCAGAGTGGGGTGAGTGTGAACCTACCAGTGTGAACTTGTGAACTACGAGAACCATGAAGACTGCAGATGTCGGAGCCGTGGAAGTTTCGACTGCTGATCAACATGGTGCAGGTTTGCAGACAGCAGTCTACCATGTTGACTGTTGTGACAAGCAAAGTGAACTTCAAACTTTTATTTATAACCACTGAGGAAGTTTCCAGCACCGAGGATTTGCACTGTGAAAATGCTGACAAATGTGGTAAAATGATAATTTGCCAGGTGAAGTGAAATCCTGATATGCAGCCGCCCTTGTTGGGTTTCCTTAGGATGTCAAAAGGGATTGTTTTGTTCTGAGTTAGGCCTTTTTGTCATATTTCATTTGCCCATGGCATAGCATATCATATTTCATTTTACTTTGCAATAAGTCACTTAAATTTGAGATTGTGGATAATTTCAGCAGCTTGGTGTGAACTATACAGGTACATGATAACATGTACACAGCACTGATGAACTTGGACATTTGCTTGAATGGCTGGTTACAAACATTGGAAATGAGAGACAGTAAATGCATCATCTTAGAACCAGCATAATTTATGTGAAATTTGGGTTTTTATAGCTCATTGGATTGAGCCTGCTACTTGCAAAAATTGCCACACATCACAAGTCAGCACGCGTAGTAAAATTCACACAGTGCTCCAGTCACCAGATTGAACTGTTTACATGTGTTGAACATTTGGATGGACCTTAGAAATCTGAAAACAAGTTGTAAAAAGACAACTTTAAATTTCAGCCTACTGACATTTATGATTGAGAAAATTTAAACTCAACCAGAGTTCAACTAAACTAATCTTTTTTGGTTTAAATTGAGCTTTGCAGCGTGATATGGTAAACATTTGGGTTTCATTTCAGGCAAAATTAATTGTCAAATCTTCTGTGCATTTTGCACTGTTTTTGTTTGTGAAGTGTTTCATTCATTTCTGTGGAGAGTTTACTGAATCACACCATGAAGTATCTTTATCAGATCAATCAGGGTTTTAGAAATCTAGCTTCATATTCTGGTTTACTCCGGTCTTTGAACTAGATCATTTATTCATCATTTTTAGGATTAGCATGATTATAATTAACAGATCATGTTGATAATGCTTGTTATTGCCTCATTTGATTGAAGTGCCTCTTTAGGTTTATAATATTTCCCATGTGCACTTGAGGCTTGAGTAAAGTTTTAATTTACATGCATATTTACATGTGGCTTCTCCATGCGACTTGGTATATTTGCTGGGCTCTTGTTTGCCCTGCCAATTGTTTCATTCCAATTGCTCAGTGCATTTGGCACTGTTCTTGTTTTGGTCATTGTTTTTGAGTATTTACCAGATCACATGGTGAAGTGCTTTGTTTACAAATAAGTAAAGTCAACAATTTACACAATATTGTGCTTTTGAGGTTTGGCTATATTTAGCCTAAGGTATTTTTCAATTATTCAGTTTTAAATTTAAACCTGCTCAAAGGACCAAGTTATTGAGTTAGATGATTTTGACATCATCATATGAACTGTGAAAGGACACTATAGTATAACTGCTTACAATGCAGCTTTCAAAGTAGCAATGCTACTCATTGGTCTTTAAAGAACCAGTACAGGCTATGAAAGAAGGACAACTTGACACATAGCAGAGTTAATCTTCATGAAAAGTTTCTTTATTGAGCATTCACCTGCATTCAGATGTTTGCTATTTACATGAAGTGTTGTCAAATATGTTTGCGTTATATTTAGTAATCCGCCAGATCACATTTATAGTTTGGTCACTTCGTTTCACATTGTTTGATATTTTGGAGTGAATTTACAAGGTGTCCGTTTCTAAATTGGGCACTCAATTGTTGTCAGTCAATTTAGGAGTAATTGAAAGCGCAGCGTTCAATTAGGGGCCGCAATGTTGGTGCCAATTTCGGCTTTTAAGCAGCTAGGTGAGGTGCGCCCTTAGCGATCTAAATTTAGCTCATTTCTGGAGTTGTGCAGAAGTTGTGTAAACAATCAGATTCAGACAGACAAAATGGCGGAAAGTTACCCGTGGTAATTACAATTTGTTCTACCACTGAATACACAAAATCACTAAAATCAGACTAAATAGATATCGTACAGTATTGTGAATAATCAAGCAGTATTAAAGAGATATTAAAGAATTGGTTTGTAAGTGAAAACTGTGTTTGGTGCGTATGTTCAATCGAATCCCAGGTTACATTCTGCAAAGTAGGGATCGATCTGTCTCAAATAGGCCAAGACTGTTCGTTCGTCAGGGCGAAGTTTTGGTAAAACCCCTACACACACTTTTGAGTATTGCCCCTCCCCTAATCTTTGATCCCAAATCAAATTTTCAGAATGTCTGCCACGAGCCTGTATGAACCATCTGGCTTGGAAACAAGGAAACATGGTGAACTCCATTCAACACTGTGCACTTTCATTCTGGACAATACAATGTGTTGCAAAGATGATTTTGAATTTAGGAATCATGCATTCAAAATGAGCCTGTTCCCCCCCTCCCCTTAGGGTTATACTATATGATTAGGGTAAGGATTAGGGGTAGGGTAGGATAGGAATAGAGTTGAGGATTAGGGTTATGCCCAGGTGGGTTAGGTTAGGATTAGGGTTAGTGTTATCGTGGTTATGGCCCGGGTGTAAAGTAGGCTATGGGAGGACTGGAGTCTGCAATTACATCGGACAAAATAAAGTTGTTTTTTTACAAAAATATTTTGTCATTATATGTACCATGTGTGTGGGGGACGATACATGTTAATATTGTTTATCTGTGCAGAATGCTGTGTATTTATAGTATAATGACATTTTAGCTCCGTGCTCCAGGCTCATGCATATCAATGTATATTTGGTTATTTTGACTTTTCAGTGCAAAATTGCAGTCATATTAAATTATTGCAGTTTTATAAATGGCAACTTAATTCCTACGTACAGAATGTCATTGACATGCACATTACGTGTCAGGTAAAGGGAAATTGTGTGTATTTTTTAGAAGATAAATGCATTATGCAGCTATAATGTAGGATTTCACTTCTGGTCCAGTTGTCAATGATATGGTGATATAGCTAGTATTCAGCTGTCAATTTCCAGCCCCCGGCCAGCTAGAATACAGGGGGGGGGGGGGCTGCATGGGACTTATGCCAGGGCAAAACTTCTGAAATGTTAACATTCTCAGGCTAATTCTCCGACCGACGGGCGGTATTTATGTGTCAAACTCCGGCTAGCCAGGCAATTGAGTGCTTTAAACCCCAGCCTTTTGCCTTGGGTCAATTCCTCGCCCTAATTCCCATCTCTTTGGACTTGGATCAAGTCCTGGAAAAGGTCCGGCACATACTTTTTTCATGTAAAACCATTGTTATTTTTTAATTTTAGGTCAATTTAAGTGATTAATTAATGCGTCACAGTTTTTTAGTTGTAATTAGAACATATCAACCTCATACAAAACTAAGTCCCAAAGGACACCTGACTGCCTCAAGTAGTGTAGGCCCGGGGGCACTCCAACTTTGGAGGTGACGCGTATGTAGGGCTGTTAAGACCCCTTTTTCAGCATCGCTGTCACCCAAAGACCCCATATTTTTTTACGAACACATGCTCTGTCACCGAAGACCCCATATTTTTCCATTTGATCTGTCACCCAAAGACCCTTACAAGTTCAATTTGAACAGCAACTTTCATTTATCACTGATTTTGTTACTTATTTTGAAAAAACAATGAAATTTGAAGCCATTTTGAACTAGAAATTAGATTTTCGAGGTTTTTGTGGCACTTTTCGGCTCTCACCCAAAGATTCCATTTAAAAAAAAGGTCATGTTCTCACCCAATGACCCTTAATATTTTGCTCTCACCGAATGCCAAAAATCATGCTCTCACCCAATGACCCCATATTTTTTACATTTTGCTCTCACCGAATGCCCCTTAGTGCGAAAGTGCCAGCCCTACACCTATATCCATTTCATATTGATGTGCCCCCCGGTGTAGGCCTATAGTTGTTGTTTTTTCGGACCTCTTGCAATGTCTTGTGGCGCATTGAGTTGGTGTTAATGTCCGTAAGATAAGTAAAGATTTGTTCCAAGTCTACCATATTATAATAGTGATAATAATAATAAATAACCTTTTTAGACTGTGACAAGTCTGTCCTAAAGCATTGTTATTGCATGGATAATGTTTGTACATTCAAAAATATCTTTGCAACACAATACTTGTTTAATTAATTAAGCATTTTCTTCCATTTCCAGTTTGGCTAGTTTTGGCTTTCTCTTCCATAGCCAAGTTTTGTTGCTCAAGCGCCTGCTCAAGTTCCATCGTGTCTTGGCGTGCTTTGTTTTCCATTTATAACCTAACCATTTCCAGTTTTTCTTTTTCTTCAGTTCTTCAACCTCTTTTTTCTTGTCCAAAACGGATTCCTCGGATACCTGTTCCTCGGATACCTCTTTATCAACCAAATCATCAACCGAGGCATTTTTGATTACCGGTACTTGTTTTCTAGTAGGCCTAGCCTCAGGGGCGTAACCAGACCTGACCTTCCAGGGGGGGCAAGATTGAAAAATTTTCCCAATTCTTGACCAAAAGTCGCCAGCGGATTGCCGCGAAGCGTTAAACGGGTGGGCTCCAGGGGCCCGCCTTATGGGCCCTGGTGGTTTAGTCCAGGGGCAAAGCCCCGGCGGGGGTCAAGGGGGCGGAGCCCCCTGAAGCTCCCGGTTTTTGGCATATTAGAAGCTAAAAAATCAGTGTTTCAGAGTACAAATTTCAAATTCCCTCTTTCTTTCCCTTTTCTCTTCTCCCTTCCCTTTTCCTCTTCTACCTTCCCCTTTTTTCCCCTCTTTTTTTCTTTTCTTCTTTCCCCTTTCTCTTCTTTCCTCTTTTCCCCCCTTTTTTCTCTTCTCCTTCCCCTTTTTCTTCCCTCTTTTTCTCTCCTTCCCCCCTTTTCCCCTTCCCAATTTTTTGCTCTTCTTCCCAGTTTTTTTGTGTCCGGTGGGGGGGGCAGCTTGCCCCCACCCGGCCACCCCACTGGTTACGCCACTGAGTAGCCTGCTTGCATTCAAGTTGTAATATTGGGCAAATTCCAGTAAAAAAAACCCGTAGTAAATCAGGCTTCTTTTTCAACTCATCAAACTTCTCCTTATATTTTCTTTAAACTCTTCTGCGTTGAACGACATACTGTACTTTTACTTTGAGACTCAGCAAAGTATATAATATCAACTGTCTTTGTTACAGTAGGAGCCCAGACAATTTATTCAGCTCAGAAGAGACAAAAGGTTTGATGGTCTGATTATGTTCGTATAGGCCCAAGATTCAATATTCCATATTGCTGCCGGGTCACAGCCTGTACGTTCAGCCTGAGGGTCACAAAATAGGAGGCCAAAAAATGCATTTATTCAGCTCAAGAGAGACATGGACAAAACTTGTTGGATATCACTCCCAGGAGGATACTTTTCATGCCTATAGCAATGACAGCAACTTTGGCCTGTACGGGGGCCCAGACAGTAGCCCCAAAGGGGCCCGCCCATATGGTGTTATTCAGCTGAAGAGAGACAAGGATGAATCTTTTTGCATTGGAACTATTACACATTGGGGTGCACAAAAATACCAATGACAGCAACTTTTTCCTGTACGGGGACCCAGACAGTAGCCTCAAAGGGCCCAATGTCCCATAACTGACTTATTCAGCTGAAGAGAGACATGGATGAATCTTTTTGCATTGGAATTATTACCCATTGGGGTTTACAAAAATATTCATGACAGCAACTTTTTCCTGTACGGGGGCCCATACAGTAGCCTCAAAGGGCCCGATGCTCCATAACAGGTTATTCAGCTGAAGGAAGACAAGCGTAAATCTTTTTGCATTGGACCTATTACACATTGGGTTGCACAAAAATACCAATGACGGAAACTTTTCTGTACGGGGCTCAGACAGTAGCCTCAAAGGGCCCAATTTCCAATAACTGATTTATTCAGCTGAAGAGAGGCATGCATAAATATTTTTGCATTGGAACTATTACACATTGGAGTGCACAAAAATACCAATGACAGCAATTGTTTGCTGTACAGGGGCCCAGACAGTAGCCTCAAAGACTCCGATGCCCCATAACAGGGTTATTCAGCTGAAGGAAGACATGCATAAATATTTGTGCATTGGAACTATTACACATTGGGGTGCACAAAAATACCAATGACAGCAACTTTTTCCTGTACGGGGGCCCAGACAGTAGCCTCAAAGGGTCCGATGCTCCATAACAGTTTATTCAGCTGAAGGAAGACAAGCGTAAATCTTTTTGCATTGGAACTATTACACATTTGGTTGCACAAAAATACCAATGACAGCAACTTTTTCCTGTACAGGGGCCCAGACAGTAGCCTCAAAGGGCCCGATGCCCCATAACAGGTTATTCAGCTGAAGGAAGGCATGGATGAATCTATATGCATTGGTACTATTACACATTGTGGTGCACAAAAATACCAATGACGGAAACTTTTTTCTGTACGGGGCCCAGACAGTAGCCTCAAAGGGCCCAATGTCCCATAACTGATTTATTCAGCTGAGAAGAGGCATGCATACATATTTTTGCATTGGAACTATTACACATTGGAGTGCACAAAAATACCAATGACAGCAATTGTTTGCTGTACAGGGGCCCAGACAGTAGCCTCAAAGACCCCGATGCCCCATAACAGGTTATTCAGCTGAAGGAAGACATGCATAAATATTTGTGCATTGGAACTATTACACATTGGGGTGCACAAAAATACCAATGACAGCAACTTTTTCCTGTACAGGGGCCTAGACAGTAGCCTTAAAGGGCCCAATATCCCATAACCGATTTTTCAAATTGTCCAAAGGGCCTAATGTCCCTTAACTGATTTATCCAATTTTGTCATCTTGCAAGAGAAAATTACACCAGGAGTGCTCATCTTAAGAAGGGTGAAATTAGACTCCGAAGATGCATGGCCACGCTGGTGATCTACCAATGACCTACCCATTCAGCTGAAGAGACACATGGATGAATCTTTTTGAATTGGAACTATTCCCCATTGTATATACAAAAATACCAATGACACCAACTTTTTCCTGTACGGGGGCCCAGACAGTAGCCTCAATGGGCCAGATATCCCATAACTGGTTATTCAGCTGAAGAGACATATGGATGGATCTTGTTGAATTGGAACTATTGCACATTGGGGTCTACAAAAATACTAAGGATATCAACTTTTTCCTGTACGGGGCCCAGACAGTAGCCTCAATGGGCCAGATATCCCATAACTGGTTATTCAGCCAAATAAACACATGGATGGATCTTTTTGAATTGGAACTATTGGATATTGGGGTCTACAAAATAATACTAATCAATGGCAACAACTTTTCCTGTATAGGGGCCACGACAGTAGCCTCAAAAGGCCCGATGTCCCATAACTGATTTATTCAGCTAGCATAAGATAGTATCACCAGTATCAACAATAGATAACTACTTCATCAATACCAATGTCAGCAGTAGACAGCTATTATACTTCATTAATACCAATATCAACAGTAGATATAGCTACTTCATCAAAACCAATATCAGAAGTAGGTAATTACTTAATCAATACTGATATCACCAGTAGTAAAAAATAGCTACTTCATCAATACCAATATCAGCAGGAGAAAGGTACTACTTCATCGATATCAATATCAGCAATTGATAGCTTCTTCGTAGCCAATTTTAAAGCCTCATTCGGCACAATGCGACTTTATTCCCTCATGTTAAACCAATTTTGTTTGGAAAAGAGAGCATTTAAAAATTAACACTTTCTTCCTTCATGGCGTCCCACTGCATTTTAACATGCACATTACATTTGGCTGATTGACCAGTTATGGGACATCGAGCCCTTTGAGGGTACTTTCTGGGCCCTCGTATAGGAACAAAGTTGCTGTCATTGGTATTTTTGTAAACCCCAATATGCAAGAGTTCCAATTAAAAAGATCTGTGTGTCATTTTGGCTGAAAAACATTTTTACTGCTTTTTAAATACTAAAGTGAACAATAGCCCATGAGGAGTGACACATTCAAGAACTCTGGATAGAGTCTAGTAATCCTAGAGTGGGTGTGCTGGCCCTCATCTTAGACAGTGAGGTATATTCCATCACAATGCAAACTTTAGCCTTGTAAACAGTTGCTCTGTCTCTGACATCAAGTTTACTTGCAACTCTCTTCAGAGCGCCCAACTCCTGTCTTGCTCTGTATGAGACGTTAGAAATATGCTTTGTCCAGGTCAGCTTGCTGTCGACTGTGAGTCCCGGGATCTCCAGCTCCTCCTTCTCAGCCAGTTTGGTGGTACCAAACAGAATATATATCTTGGCTAGATTTCTCTTTCTTGATATTGCCATTGCCTTACGTTTCGATGTCTCGAAGGTCACCATCCGTCAAATTTCTCGGTGTCTGGCTGTCTGACAAGCTTTCTTGGAATCTTCACATCGATCACATATGCAAAAAGGCTCGCAAAATCATCGGCTTCATCCATACATCTTTCCAATCAGCCCCCTTCAGCATCCGTCGTTCTTTGTTCTTGGCCTTGGTTCGCCCCATTCTGGATTATGGCTGTACTACTAGGCATCCTCTGAACATAACCCTTACCAACCGTCTTGAGTCTACTCCCATGAGGACCTTCTCTTGGATTCCGACCTACCTCTTCTTAGTAAGCATCGTGATGTTGCTTCTCTGTGTCACTTATTGCACATTGGGGTCTACAAAAATACTAAGGATATCAACTTTTTCCTGTACGGGGGCCCAGACAGTAGCCTCAATGGGCCAGATATCCCATAACTGGTTATTCAGCCAAATAAACACATGGATGGATCTTTTGAATTGGAACTATTGGATATTGGGGTCTACAAAATAATACTAATCAATGGCAACAACTTTTTCCTGTATAGGGGGCCACGACAGTAGCCTCAAAAGGCCCGATGTCCCATAACTGATTTATTCAGCTAGCATAAGATAGTATCACCAGTATCAACATTAGATAACTACTTCATCAATACCAATGTCAGCAGTAGACAGCTATTATACTTCATTAATACCAATATCAACAGTAGATATAGCTACTTCATCAAAACCAATATCAGAAGTAGGTAATTACTTAATCAATACTGATATCACCAGTAGTAAAAATAGCTACTTCATCAATACCAATATCAGCAGGAGAAAGGTACTACTTCATCGATATCAATATCAGCAATTGATAGCTTCTTCGTAGCCAATTTTAAAGCCTCATTCGGCACAATGCGACTTTATTCCCTCATGTTAAACCAATTTTGTTTGGAAAAAGAGTGCATTTAAAAATTAACACTTTCTTCCTTCATGGCGTCCCCACTGCATTTTAACATGCACATTACATTACATTTGGCTGATTGACCAGTTATGGGACATCGTATAGGAACAAAGTTGCTGTCATTGGTATTTTTGTAAACCCCAATATGCAAGAGTTCCAATTCAAAAGATCTGTGTGTCATTTTGGCTGAAAAACATTTTTACTGCTTTTTAAATACTAAAGTGAACAATAGCCCATGAGGAGTGACACATTCAAGAACTCTGGATAGAGTCTAGTAATCCTAGAGTGGGTGTGCTGGCCCTCATCTTAGACAGTGAGGTATATTCCATCACAATGCAAACTTTAGCCTTGTAAACAGTTGCTCTGTCTATGACATCAAGTTTATTACTCTCTTCAGGGCGCCCAACTCCTGTCTTGCTCTGTATGAGACGTTAGAAATATGCTTTGTCCAGGTCAGCTTGCTGTCGACTGTGAGTCCCGGGATCTCCAGCTCCTCCTTCTCAGCCAGTTTGGTGGTACCAAACAGAATATATATCTTGGCTAGATTTCTCTTTCTTGATATTGCCATTGCCTTACGTTTCGATGTCTCGAAGGTCACCATCCGTCAAATTTCTCGGTGTCTGGCTGTCTGACAAGCTTTCTTGGAATCTTCACATCGATCACATATGCAAAAAGGCTCGCAAAATCATCGGCTTCATCCATACATCTTTCCAATCAGCCCCCTTCAGCATCCGTCGTTCTTTGTACTTGGCCTTGGTTCGCCCCATTCTGGAGTATGGCTGTACTACTAGGCATCCTCTGAACATAACCCTTACCAACCGTCTTGAGTCTACTCCCATGAGGACCTTCTCTTGGATTCCGACCTACCTCTTCTTAGTAAGCGTCGTGATGTTGCTTCTCTGTGTCACTTATTTAAAATCTTTGCCAATCTTTGTTCCTCTCCCGACCCTTTCCAGCCTCATCCCAGACCCGGTCTAAGAAACCTCAATTCCCGCGCTGTTCAAGTTCCTTTCCGCCGGCTTTCATTGTCCCAGAGATCATTTTGTCCGTTTGCCTCCTCCATCTGGAATTATCTCCCTGAGGCTATTGTCAATGCTTCTTCTCTCAAGGCCTTCAAATTGGCCATTTCCCACCTCCTCTAACCAGTTCACATAATTTATTTTTTGTTTTTACTTTATTCTGTATTGATTATGTATTTTCTAGTAATGTTTTGATTTTAATGTAAGGGCAATCCTTCAATTTATTGTGTAATCAATATTGGATCTGCCTGGCCTTGTGCCAAATGTTATAAATAAATAAATAAATAAATAAATAAATAAATAAAAAGAATGCTAAAATTCACTTCAGGAGCAGATTTTTCTGTGCGGGGAAGCTAACATTTAGCGGCAAAGGTCTGGCAAAATGTTTCAGCTCTGACTTTTGATGTAGTGTAGACTTGACGCCCATTCTGCAGCACTGGTATATAAACTCTGATGAACTTACCAGACGGGGTGCTAAAATGTATGGGATATCATGCCCTTTGAGGCTACTGTGTGGGCTCCCGTACAGGAAAAAGTTGCTGGCATTTGTATTTTTGCAAACCCCAATGGGTAATAGTTCCAATTCAAAAAGATCCACCCACATGTCTCCTCAGCTGAATAACAAATTATGGGATATTGGGCCCATTGAGGCTACTGCCTGGGCCCCGTACAGGAAAAAGTAGCAGTCCTTTGTATTTTTGTAATCCACAATGGGTAATAGTTCCAATTCAGAAAAATTCATCCACATGTCTCTTCAGCTGAATAACCAGTTATGGGGCATCGGGCCCTTTGAAGCTACTGTCTGGGCCCCCGTACAGGAAAAAAGTTGCTGTCATTGGTATTTTTGTGCAACCCAATGTGTAATAGTTCCAATGCTAAAAGATTTACACATGTCTTCCTTCAGCTGAATAACCTGTTATGGGGCATCGGGCCCTTTCAGGCTACTGTCTGGGCCCCCGTACAGGAAAATATTGCTGTCATTGGTATTTTTGTAAACCCCAATGGGTAATAGTTCCAATGCAAAAAGATTCATCCATGTCTCTCTTCAGCTGAATAAATCAGTTATGAGACATTGGGCCCTTTGAGGCTACTGTCTGGGCCCCCGTACAGGAAAAAGTTGCTGTCATTGGTATTTTTGTGCACCCCAATGTGTAATAGTTCCAAAGCAAAAAGATTCATCCTTGTCTCTCTTCAGCTGAATAACACCATATGGGCGGGCCCCTTGGGGCTACTGTCTGGGCCCCCGTACAGGCCAAAGTTGCTGTCATTGCTATAGGCATGAAAAGTATCCTCCTGGGAGTGATATCCAACAAGTTTTGTCCATGTCTCTCTTGAGCTGAATAAATGCATTTTGGCCCCCTATTTTGTGACCCCCAGGCTGAACGTACAGGCTGTGACCCGGCAGCAATATGGAATATTGAATCTTGGGCCTATACTACCATAATCAGACCATCAAACCTTTTGTCTCTTCTGAGCTGAATAAATTGTCTGGGCTCCTAGTCTTAAGTGTGTTTGATGCAAGGAATCCATGTGGCACGGCAGATTTCTGCAAAAATAAGCAGTTTTTGAGAAAAGCGCAAATTTGATTTTCCATGCCAATTTCTTTTTTGTCCACCATAACCACTTATCCAAAAGATCCAAATCGACGATAATTGCATATTTATGTTCTAAAGACAACACTAGAAACGCTTTTCTCAAATTTTAGAATGTTTTCTCCATTTCAAAAACGTGGGTCAAAAAGGATCAAAATTTGACATTTTCCAATTTTGAACAAACTTTTGGATATTTTTAATACGAAGAAAACATTCTAAAGTTTGAGAAAACCATTTCTAGTTTTGTGTCCTTAGATCATAAATATGAAATTTTCATCTGCCATGCCTAGATAGATTCCGTGCCTCATTTCCTTTCTAAAAATGTATACTTTTATGTTTCATCATTACTTGTAAAGGTACAATACAAAACAATGAGTGATCCTACGTTCCCCCTTAAAGTTATTTGTTAAATGGGCAAAACATTGATAAAAATAATGTTCTTTACCATTTGAATACATCAACAGTAACAGGTAATCAAACAAGACCTTACAGACAAATCCATGATTTTTATGCAGACATTTTAAGGCTTAAGTGGACCACTTACCCCAATCTCCCCTACAAGATATATTCCACTACAACTTTTAATAAATTGGAATAAGAGCCTAGATTGCCTCCTTACCCCATGCTTGAAAGACGACGTGATAGAGAATGGGAACCCAGTTGTAGCTAGTAGAAAATCTGACACCGCCAGGTTAATAGTTAGTAAATCCAATGGTTTCACTTTGCGCATCTTCAATATATAAATAGCCAATACTGCAGTATTACCCAACACTGAAAATACACCTGTAATTAAGATGACGATAAATAAAGTCACACATTTTCATAGCAAACACTACAATACTAAATTCTAAACAATACTAGTAGCTCTTTTTTTGGCTTAAAGGCCAATTTCAACCTACTGCTTCATTTCACTCTAAATTGGGTTGGCCTCCTGGTATTTTGCAGAAGATGCAGTGGCGCGTGGCGTAGCTGCCGGGGGGGGGGGCGATCGCCCCCTGGCAATATTGCTTATTTGGGCCCCCGCCCCTAGTGCAAGGAAAAAGAGGGAAAAGGAGGAGAGAGAGGAAAAAGAGAGAAGAGAGGAAGAGGAGGAAAGAGAGATATTGGAATCCATACGATATGCAATACCATACGATTATTATCAATACGCCTGACAAAATTGTCTATTTGGGCCCCGCCCCCATACATGCTTGCCCCCCCCTTGGAAAAAATCCCAGCTACGCCGCGCCGCCGAGAAGCTGCGTGGTATAGGGCCTAATGCGGTTTTGAAGGCTGGTTGATACCGAATCGTTTAAAATCAAGTCTTAAACATGGAACCCCTGACAAATATCACACGCAAAAAGAAATAGCATGAAGTAACTTGGAGTTGTCTCGCGAAAGCCAATAGCGCCGTAAATCAAAATTTGGTGAACTCAAAATCGTCGTATCTATTCGCGTCGTAAGTTTCTATAGGTGGATTTATAGGTCGCCTTGTTTCTTACGCCGATATTATACACCTAGTCATCCAACATGCAACATCTTGGGACACACGGAAGTAAGGCTAACGAAAATATATAAACAATGCAAAGTATGATCTTATTCCGCTACTTATTTTATGATTCATATTTTTATGAATGTCCGGAAAGCTTCCATATTTACGTTAATATATTTTACTGTTTGTGGAAAAAGGTTTGACTTACAAATGTTGAGAAGACAAGCTGCGACGACATAGTCCGCCGTAGACGACAAAGGGGAAACAAATGAACGATCTGCAGAAGACTGACCGATAACATCTGTAAAATTATCCATAGTTTGGTGAAATAAAATGTTCACAGAATATTAAGTGCTAGACCTATGTATTCATTGTTTGAATATTGTATTGCTCAAAATATCGCGTGCTCTCTCGTATACCTCCAAGGAGATCTTTGTTAATTGAAAAAAAAAAGATATTCTCAGATTCACTCAAGTCAAAATCATTATGATGTGTGATCCATGGGAGAATTGTTGCCTGGCGACTGGAGCAGCTCATTGTTTTACGAAATAATAGGATGTGTTTTTATGAAACCACAAGAATTGATGAGTAACTTTACATAAGCTCTACAGTTGCATAACAGTACAGAAACATGTTCTTGCCAGATAATTAAGCAGCTCTATAATAAAAACAACTTGAAGATGAAACCAACAAAGTTATTGGCTAACGAGGCCGAGAGAGTAAGGAGAAACACACAAAGAACTTCATTATGACGTTAATTGTCTGAAGGAGTCTAATTCTAGTACAGGGAACCCATACCGTAGAAAATGTCATACCGATAAATGATGTGTCTGTTTGCCCGTTTTTCTAAGCACCAATAACGAAAATGTCATACCGATAAATGATGTGTCTGTTTGCCCGTTTTTCTAAGTTTGCCATGCGAACTAAGTCTAATGCTATAGAAATGTCTTAATTAAGACCTTTTATTAAAACAAAGAGGAGGATCTCAAACATAAAGAGAAGAACCTCTGTAAAATGCAATTATTAGCAATATGTATTTTGATGCTTTTAAACTTTGTAATTTATCATGTAATTCTGCCCCTGCAAATTTAAGTGAATTATATAGGCCTACTGTACAATAGGGCCAATACAATACTATAAATCTATTGAGAATGTTGTAGGATTCTGCCGGGTAACTAAATACAATACTTTGCTACAAGTATAAGCATGTAACCCATGTAAAAAGAATTTAAAAAAAATATTTTAACAGCTTTTAACACTGGGCATGGCAGTAGGAATAGGCCTACATGTATCACAGTATGCGTTTATCGCACAAGTTTGTAAACGAGGACAATTCTCCCAGCGTATCTACACAGTTATGATAACACACTTACTTTTTCTTAATGTAGGCTATTTATTAACCAGCGTTATCTGGAACATTATATTTGATTATAACAACATGAAATAAGATCATCCTGAAAATGTAAGCGATTTTATTGACATACAACAAAATATCAAAGTGTTATTTTTCAATAATACGCTCGTACATAATGCAGTATTATTTACACCCATGGAACGTACCAAATCTAAGCTGAAAACTAACGTTGACTTACCGCGATCAGCGCCTCCATGGAATATGTACCGTTTATTACTAGATAAAACATCAAGTGTTGGCGTCCTGTATCTAAGAGGGAAATGACCGGGCCTGGGAAATGGAGAATGTTGTAATTTGTAGGTGGGGCTGAAATACATACTTGAAATAAATGCAAGCACACAAGCAAAATAGTATCCTGTTAATGTAAAAGAGCGAAAATCAATCCTAAAAAAGTGAAAACACTCCTAAAACAGCGGAAACCTAAGGCGCTTTTGGTGATTTTTGAGTTAGCATCTAGTTTTCCTACATTAATGGAACCAATGTTATTTGGCATTCTTACACCTCAAATGATAACACTAGAATTGGATCCATTCTTTTTTTCTATGTCCCTATACATCCCACGAGGGGTAGAAGGTCATAATGGAGCCAAAAGTTAATATCGGTTCTATCATCATGATCATGGTGTAATATACCTCAAATTGATCCTCTATTGCATGTATTGCTAGGAATAAAAAATAAAGTCAATTGTCATATTGCACTAGGGTGCTTAATTAAGGAGTTATACAGTAAATAAGGTCAAATGTCAAATATCTCATGCACAGAAGCCAAATTTTCAAAATGAACCGATTTAATCGACATTTGTCTTAAATTACTCCTTTCGGCAAACCAAATAGGAAAATACTTTATTTGAGACATTTATAACCTCCGAATCGAATGAAATTATGGGTCAAATATTATGCTTCTATTGAACTTTGGCTACATGAACTCTGAAGGGGAACATGACAATACAAAAATGCACTTAAATAGTGAATTAAGTATAGGCCTATGTTTGAGATTTCTTATGTTAAGGGGGTACTACACCCCTCGATAAATTTGTGTCTATTTTTGCATTTTTCTCAAAAACTAATAACACAGTGGTAACACAAGTTATGTATATTATATGGAATCCAATTACTACACTGGAATTTCAGTGACCCAAGACAAGCGGTTTGTTATTTATGATAAGAAATAAGGTACCGCTAGGGTGTACCTCATTTCCTATCATATATACTGAACCGCTTGTCTTGAGTCACTAAAATTTCAGTGTAGTAATTGGATTCCTTGCCCCAATAATATACATACGTTTTGTTACCAGTTTGTTATTAATCTTTGAGACAAATGCAAAAATTGTCACAAATTTACCACAGGGGTGTAGTACCCCCTTAAGGGGAGTAATTTGAGACCAGTTTCGATGAAATCGGACAATTTTTTTAATTTTGACCTCCCTGTATGAAATTTTTTAATTTAAAAACTAAGCACCATAGAAAAATATAACAATTCTCGCTATTCGCAATAAGGGCGCCGCCAGGCGGTTGCGATGTAATCGTGATGTATCATGGGAAAAGGTCGACATCCAAGTCCGCGCAATACGAATATTACCATGCTATTACATAGGAACACGTGACAATATTTTTTAGTTTGTCAAAATAAAGGTGTTACACGCGAATCGATACTCAATAATACTTAATAATGTGATTTGAAATGTGCACAATTAATTTTTTCTCTATCGATTTGCGTGTAATACCGTTATATTGACAAACTAAAAATATTGTCACGTGTTCCTATGTAATAGCATGGTAATATTCGTATTGCGCGGACTTGGATGTCGACCTTTTCCCATGATACATCACGATTTTCCCATGATACATCACGATTACATCGCAAACCGCTGGCGGCGCCCTTATTGCGAATAGCGAGAATTGACAGTGGCGTAGCGTGGGTCATCACATTTGGGGCACCGACCATGATTGGGGGGCCGGGGCCACAAGCCGTTTTACGGCATTTTTCCGAAAAAAATTCAGATCGATAGGGGGGGGCACGTGCCCCTATGACGCTACGCCACTGTGACCTTCGACCCCTCGTGGGAACCACAGGGGGCATAGAAAAAATGGAACCAATCAAATTCTTATCATTTCAGGTTTACATGGTTTAAGGATGCCTAAAAACATTGGTTCCACTAATGTAGGAATATAAAATCCCAACCCATGGAGCCCTGTACTAACCACACTTAAAAGAGTGAAATCCACTCTTTCAAGGTTTGAGGTAAGGGACATTTATACTTGTGAAATTGTGACAAATACACTGAAGAAATAATCTCACATCTCAATCATCTCACAACTTTTGAAGATATGCTCTTTTTAAGAAATATACAAGTTTTTCACTCTGTCCACGGAGGAGGTTTGGCTACTTCAAAGATTACACGTACCCCCGGCACGTATGCATGAATTAAATAATAAATTGATAAAATAACTTTCAGTGGCGTACCGTGGCCGCCCCTACCCCGGGAGGCTGAAGAAAATTTAAGTTTGCCGCCCCCTCCTCAACAGCCTGAAAAGGTTGCCCCATTTTTTCTTACGGTCGTTTGAAAAAGTGAAGAGCCAAAAAAAAAAAAAAAAAAAAAGGATTTATAGGCGCAACCGCCCCAAAAGCAAAACATTTTTGTATAATAATTTTTTTTTTCAAATTTTCCGCCATTTTTTCTTTACTAATTCTTTTTGCCGCCCTTCTTCTTCCGCCGCTCCTGTTTTTGCCGCCCTTCGATTTGGCCGCCCCTGCTTTGATCCCGGGGGCTGGCGCCCCAAAGCCCCCCCAAAAAAAAAAAAAAATACTCGCATGACTTTAACCCTGTAGAGTCGAAATGAATGGAATGGATTGGATTGATTTGGTGCAGTTTTAAGGCATGATTTGACCCTCCCTTCATTTCCATCATAGGCATATACATATATCATACAAACAGGCCTCGTTTGTCACTTGGGTTAATTCAGATATAGCCACATAAAATTAAAATTATAATTAAACATTCGTTTTACACCTCCATGTTTTTAGAAAAGTGAGGAGGGATCAAATTTTTGTTTTCTTTTGTTGTTTTTTAAATGCAAAAAATGACATTAAAAATACCAGGTTTCACGCAAAATCGACATTGCTAAGCTTTGCTAGCATGTAGCAGTCTTTAGCATCTTAGAGAAACCTATGAGGTCCTCTTTTATTTTAAGATTATGAGCGTTACACCCTTTACTTCTAGGGCATAAAAATTTGATATGAACATTTTTAAAATGTTTATGAACTGATTTTCCATGTCAGCTTCCTTATAGGTATAATTATGCTTGTTTGATGCGATAATTGATAACAAAACATTACATATAATTTTCAATTCTAGACCTTTACAATACCAACACTATCACACTATTATGCACATATACATTTTAGCTATTTTTAACTTAGATTTTCTTTTCTTTATCAAATTTTTTCTGCTTGGGGGGGGCAATATTTAAAGTATTCTATAGGCCTAAAATGTATATTTTTGTGCAAATTTAGGGCGTATGGTGGAATATCTTAGATCATCACAGTAGGTCTAGCACAGAGCCTGTATTACATGGGCTAATGGGCGTTGTCCACCCTGGTTGCCCCCCCATCAGTCATAGTAAAAAAATGTTTGGGCAAGAAATGCTAAACCTTCCGATTTTGCCGCCCCAGATTTCACTTTACCCATTGGACCCATTAGAAAAATCCCAGTGTCGGCATGTGGCCACGGCATGTGGCCACTATCCTGAATCATAATTGTTAGGATACCTGGATTCGTTTTAAAGAGCGCATTTAGAGCAAGGAAGGTGCAAAAGGGATTCCCTGTTTGGAGTCAACAACTCAGATAGCAAGACAATGTTGGCTAAGCGATGGCAATGGTCGGCAACTGCGATCCGCAAGCTGACGTTGGATCAGCATTGCTATCAGCAATTATAAAAGGTATGTACTTGTTGGCTTCTTACATGTACAAAGAATCTATGGGCTATATTTAACAGGTTAATGAAATATAGAATGTGCTATTTTGGAAGTACGTAGTCCTGGGTTTTGAGTGACAGATGGGATAATTTGCTTGCACATCTAAGGATGCCAACAAGTGACTCGCCTCTAGTAGGAGAAAGATCTTTTGTTTTGGTAGTTTTGGAAAGTCCTTCAGCAAACCTGAGCCAGTGATCTGTGATAACCAATTTGATGAATAAGATCAACAAATCCCGCAAGCCCTGTGAAGCAGTTCAAGGGTAAGGGTATTGCACACATTGACAAAATCAAGAGTATATTTTATTTCCAAAAACATATGAATTATAGATTTTTCTTAACCACGCCTGCAGGGCGTTACACTAGCGAAAATCGTCTAAATCCTTCTGGGGCTTACTAGGCACAAGATGAGAGCGATCAGGATATCAATTATTTAAAAGCATTTAGCATTTGATCCAATTGTTGCTAGCTTCATTTTGGTCCTGCGTGGCAACCCATGCACGTTTTAGGATTTTGTAATCAGAGAGTGACTGTATAATACATAACACACAAATTTAGCATAATATATCTGGGTTTTTTTACACTCTTTACTATTATAGTATTACCTTTTAATATGTTAACGCAAAAAGGAATTCCTGTAAAATTCCATTAACATAACAGTATTTAACAGTGTAGGCTACACAAGTCAGTGTTATGCAAATATACAGTGTCATTCATCACTTCGTGGGTTTCATAATAATTATATAAGAATACATTTTATATGCACATTTCACACTTCGTGGGCACTAACCCTCTTTTCTCCGCCAGGAGTTTACACTTTCTTACTTGCCCTGCGAGGCTATTCTATTGTGTCCCACTTTAAGCATGTTATCGAAACTTTTGGACTGCTGGATGCCTGTTCTTAAAAGAACAAAACACGCCTTTTGACGAAATTCCAATCATCTCCAACCGTGTATGAAAATCCCATCTCCGAAAATGTATATAACTGCGACTTAGGAATTCACACTTTCTTAGTCTATTGTGGTCCCATTTGTAGCATTTTATTGGAACTTTTGGACTGCTGCATCTATTTTTCCAAAAATAACAAAAAAGCTTTTGACAAAAAATCAAGTATCTCCAACTGCGTACGAAAATCCAATTTCTGACCCAGGAGTTCACACTTTCTTACTTGATTTTGTTACGAGCCGTAATGACTCAAGGCCAAAATCACCTTTTACCCAAATTCACACGAATGTACAACAATAATACACTGTTTGATTAGGTTAACAATATCTGAATATTTTAATCAAAAGAGAAGTATAATTTATAAATAATCTTGTGAGAGAACATAGTCAGTCAGAATCAATCCATTGCACTGTGTTAAATAAAGTTACTTTAATAGCCAGCAGCCTTCTTCTGGTTGTTGACTTGAAAGTTCTGATGTCAATGTTCTTGATGTATACCCTGATTCACTTGTCCTGTGAAGATCACTGTTCAGCGAAATCAACTGAAGACTTTTTTATCCTTTTCATAAAATCTTCGCACAGTTGACTATCTCCGAAATAGTGCTATTTTCACCTTTCACACAATTATTCCCCTGTTTCCACTAACATTGACAGATGTGTTGCTTCATAAACTTCAGCAAGTCGACAAAAGAATATATATATTCCTTTCTTGGAAGAGGTACGCACTTTAACGTACGGTATTCTAGATCTTCTCTGATGGAAGAGTAGTACATTGACTATGTCTGGCTCGCAATTTTATTCATTTGAAAGCATATGGACTCTAAGCACACTAGCTAGCCCACAACAACACTGTAAACTGTGACGAATTGTGTTAACATTTCTTATACGGTATATTAATAGTCAGTTTAGTAGACTAGTTTCACAACTTATGATGTAATCGGGAAATTCCCAAGAATAATTATAAACATTAACCTTTCACATTACATCACTTACTGGTTTTTCCCCAACATGATGTCATATTCACTTTACAATCTCAGGGATTTTCCTCATTTTGTTTTACACGAGATCGTACTAACCGTCGCCGATACAACTACGTAATTTGCGCTAAAAAGAATGAGATAATTTCACTGGCGACATCATTTGGTACAGTGGACCATAACCTAGGGAATGCGGCAAGAGGGAATTATGGAAAGCATCAGTCCGACTGCGATGAAAATGCCGGAAATCTATGTTGACTGCTTGCCGTGAGAAAAGAGTATTAAGCTTGATGTAGTCAGCCCAGCTAATATTGTATTTATTTCATATTTCATGCTGGAAATTTCATACACTAACAGGCTATCTTACCAATTTGATTCTATAACAATAACAAAGGTGAACCTGAATTTTTGATAATTTTGACGATCCTCCAGATTTACCAAATCACTGAATGGGCCTTTTATTGTAAATTAGGTTCAACATTGAATAGAAAAATCACGGAAAGAAAGTTCATACCGAACAAAATTAATTCTATGATAATGAGTAATTGGTGTGTAAATTAAGCAGCCATTAACTTGTAGACGGGAGTTGACATAGCACTAAAGTCCTTTTCAGGTTGTTCTCAGGTGGGCAATTCACCCGACAAGAAAAAAAGGCTCCGACCCAGTAGCTCCCAGTCAAGGCTGATGTAAGCCGTCGTCACAGTTGTAGTGATCTTCTAGGTTCAATGTCATCACGAACTTGTTATCCTACTCCATCAGAGTCAGAAAATGCCATCTACCTGGACAGAGACTGTGTCATATCATTATATTTGATTAGAAAATAATCATTCGTCAGTATTCAAACAAGAAAGTTAAACAAGTTGTCGTTGTTTTTAATTAACTTAATTGCCTTTTTGTAACAGACTCAGCGTCATCTATTCATTTCTCCTGTGTGTTATGTCATTAATTAGAGAGGTGTCCCTCTACACTTGTTGTACCGGCCACAGGCGGCAGGTACTATTATTTGGATTGGAATTGGTCTTGTTTCTAACTTTCTATTAGACAGTTTATGAGCAAAACAAAAAATATTGATTCGTCTCGATTTTGAAGTAAAACATTTATTTTAAAATATGTATTATACCGGGAAAGTTGTATTCTTTTAGGTATGAAGGGCATTACTCTTGGCAGTATTGTTTAGAATTCTATAATTTACATATATTTAGCTTTCTTAGGAATTTTATATTTTAGAAATTGGACGTTTGTAATAGAAATGACAGGATATTGCGTAAAATGGTAAATTCCAAGTTTTGACAAAACTACCTATTTTGAAAACCTTTACTTTTTAAATTACTAACCGTTCAGCACAAAGTTATTTGGAAAATGTTATGCAGTATATTTGTTGTGTCCTGTTCTTACCTCTACTAAATAGTCGATATTTATCGATTATTTATGATGTTACGAAGCAAACCTTGTATGGAATAAAGGATTTGTTACGCTTGAGTGAATTAAACTATTCTTTCTTTGGCGGTAGTTTTGAAGACAAATATTGAGGTTTGTGAGTTTCATCATTTGAAATGCCGGCAGAGATGGATCGTATAGAGAAGGTTCGTCCTTAGTGTCACAGCATGTATTAATGTCCACAGTATATTGGCAAACCCACGGCTACATAACGGAGAAGATTAACATTTACTGCGGAGGATCCTTGAGGAAGTTATATCCTCTGTTATAATGACATTTTTGGGTAAAAATTGTGATAAAAATCACATAAAAAGTACGTTTTTCAACCTAAATATCTGAAGTCATATAGATTTGTACCGGTGTCCTTCACCGTAGTTATGGCGGAGTGCAGTCCATTCAATCAAATGTTGTCATCAACCTATTTGATCGTAGTGCAGGGTTATGTGTGTGGGACGAACTGTCACAGTAGATTGCAATCATGCTTTTGTTGAATGCATTTGAGTAGTCCGCCATATTTACGGGATGATACGTCACATGCAAGGCCTCTATTGAAATGTTTCACTTAATCCCATATCAAGAATTATTCAGCGTTGTAAGCTCTACATATGCGCCAAATTTGGTGTATTTCTATATAATGTAGGATTTCTACAATATATTACACAGTGCGGCTGAACGATGGTGATAAAGGATCCATGTGTTATGAAGCCTTTGCGCTGTAAATTACACACATGCAGTTTTCGTCCATTTTCAGTAATAGCAACGTCACGCCAAAACGAATCAAGCAATTTCCATGAAAGTCACAGAACAGAATAAGTAGGAGACACATATGTCATTGTATTGCACTTGTTAAAATTAGATATATACTGTAATTACTGTTGACTATATATTTTTGATATTTTGTTCAAACACGGTATGAATCATTGTGGGACACCCTGTATTACCATAAAATTGAAAACAATAAACCCTTCTTGGGTCCACAGAACTCTGACGACGACGTCTTGTGACCGCTATATTGTAATTTGTGGCGATGCATTGTCAGGAAAATGGTAAAGCTGCGATATCGATGCCGCCTCACACCATACTTCCATGCGCACACGTCCATTCTTGAATTGGACCACAGACGTTCCTCCACGGATACGGATTGCGACTTCGCATCTTTTTCAGCTGTTTCTTCTGTGAATTTGTTATTAAAAATTAATACATGTTATAGATTTGTCATTCACTCTGAAAAATTCAGATATTTGTATTTTCACAGGGATCATTGACAGTGCCTTTAATTGTACATGTAACACATACAGACAGTATTAAAATGATTGGTGTCCATCAATTTTGATATTATTTGAATAGCCTGCCTCTTCCAAATGCAACATTGGATAGGCCTACTCTTGAAATGTCCAGAATGTATAGTTTATGACTTAGTACCCCATTAATCTACAAACTACTTGGATCTTGTGTTGAATTTTGATGTGCCAGACTCATCCATTATCAATGAAAACTAATGAGTACCACACATTTTGAGGCAGTTTGCATATCCATATGAGAAAATCCCCAAAAGCAATTAACCAATACAAATTTTTTAATGTTGACGCAAAGAAGTCAAAACCCAGAATATCTAAATGTTGCTTATGAGAATCAAGACAGCTAAGTTTTTATCAAAACTCCCTACATAATTATACAAAAGCCTTTCTCAACCTCGGAAGCAACTCCAAGGACAACACACACCCACACACCTCTCTACATGTTAAACACTAATTCACTATCATTTACTAACACACATCACAATTCCTCAGAATTTCCTCAACATGTGTGGGCTTTAATTCATGTATGTGCTCCTTCACATGTTGCATGATACGTTGCCTTTCTATCTAAGAGATGTGATGTTAATTGGTTAAGAAAAAACAAAACCACTACATAAAATACAGCAAGGTCAACATTCGTCGAGCACAGGAAAAACATCTGTATTAAATCGACTTGGAAATAAAAACATAATCAAAGCTGTTGAACGGATATAAAAATAGCATCACGTCCTTACGTGGAGGAGAAATGAATTTCAATGAATAATGGGAGTGTTATTCAGACTCAATTTCAATAATAGCATCCCATTATAGCACAATTGCTGACTTCAATCTATTTAGATAGGATTCAAAGTGCCTCTTATGACACCTCCTGAATTTTGTTTTACAAAGTGGGTCACAAATCAACAAGATGTGAATGTGTTGGCGCAGTTCACGGACAGATTTCGGGAAAGAATTTGAATTTTATAAGGCTTTATAAAGCTGTTGTGATCTTCGAATGTTAACCATCGTCCTGCTGAGGCATAAGTTTTAATACGAAAAAGGAGACGAAGGGAGCTATATTAAACGTTATGGAGTATCTTTAATGTAAAATGTGTAATAGAAACGAAACTCACTTATGAACATGTTACATTTAATACTTATTATTACACGTTATAATATCGTCAGCCTACTACGACAATTGCCTGAGTCATTTTTTGTAATTTTGAGAACAAGCTAAAAAACATGGTTCGAACATGCATTTAAACATATTTATTCATCAATATTTGCACAAGAATACATGATAATGAGTCAAATTTAAGGGAATAATCAGAAATACTTTATTACAGTCGGCTTTCAGGCAGTCACTCCATCCTTTTTTTTTTTTTTTTATGTCTAAACTATGCAAGGCATTAACAGCTGCTATCGGTATGATAGCGCTGATAGGTTGGCGCCAAGATAGTTGTTAACCTCCCGTTTGAAGCTCAGCCGATTCTGGTTAGAGATAATTGGACCAGGTAGAGCATTCCAAAGGTGAGCTGAGGATGGAAGGAATAACCTCTGGTGGCTGACCAGGTTGGATCTTGAGATTTTGACAGTTTTGTCGTGGGATCTGACAGAACGCCGCAGACGAGAATCAATAATCATACGATCTGGAAACAGATGTTGAAGGAGTTTTGGAACATCCGATGAAATAGAGTGATGGCTCCTACTGCTCTTCTATGTCTCAGGTGCTGTATTTGATGGTTCTTTCCGTCTGCTTCTGAGATGCCAATGATGCGTACCGCTCTTCTCTGTATAGCATCAAGTTTGGACAGAGAAGTGGGTGGAGCACCCATCCATGCAGAGCTGGCATATTCCATCTTGGATCGGATCATTGTCTTATATATCGTTGCTCTCTGAGAAGGGACAAGGTAGGGGGCGGCACGACGAAGGAGACCAAGACGTTGGCTGGCGGTTCTTGCCATCTTGTCCACTACAGGGGTCCATGACAGGTCTTTGTTAACAGTAAGACCAAGAAGGTCAACACTGTCTGCCTCTTCCAGAGTTGTTCCGAAAAAGTGGAGGCTAGGGTGACTATATGAAGCATCTCTGCGGTTAGAAATAGTGGTGGTCTTGCACTTCGCAGCTCCAAACAGTACATTCCATGTGTTTGCCCATGTCTCTATTGCTTTGAGGTCTACGTCAAGTGATATTGCAGCGCCAATTCTATCTTCCTTGGACTTGATGGATGACATCAGGGTTACATCATCAGCATATAAGATGGATGGATTTGTAAGTCCAGAAGTGATGTCATCGATGAAAATAATAAACAGAAGTGGTCCAAGGATGGAGCCTTGTGGGACACCAGCATTTATAGGTTTTTCAGTAATGAAATCCCATTCAGTGAGACTCTCAGGGACCGATTGGTGAGGTAGTCCTTCAATCACTTCAGCAGCTTTCCAGTGAAACCCAGAGCAGATAGCTTTGCCAATAGGCCGGGGTGCCATACCCTGTCGAAAGCCTTACTGATGTCGAGGCAGGCAACTCTACTTTCTTCTCTGTCATTGATGGAGTTTGATAGCTGCTGGGAGACATATGTTATGGCATCGGAAGTGGAATGGCTAGCCCTGAAGCCAAATTGCTGCTTAGATATTAGCTGATGTGAGTCTAGGTGGCGCCACATAGCTTCATATATCAGTCTCTCCATGACTTTAGACAGTGTTGACAGTAGGGATATAGGGCGATAGTTGCTGGGAGAATGGCTGTCCCCTTTCTTGTGGCATGGGATGACATTAGCAACCTTCCACTGGTTCGGCACATGACCTTTATCAAAGCAAAGTTGGAAGAGACGAGCAAGTGGGGTCGCAAGCTCAGGGGCAGCGGTTCTAAGCACAATGGATGGGATACGATCTGGTCCAGAAGCTTTGTTGATGTCGAGTTTCTTCAGCTGCTTACTGACTTGCTTTGGCCAGAATACAATGTTGCCGCACTTGGAAGCAGTCTTGTTTGGAAGGTTGGGGACTGGCTTACAGTTCTCTGCATGAGGGATGGTTGATTTCTCACTGAAGAATGTTGCAAAGCACTCAGCTTTAGCCTCTGATGTTATGTAGGTGTTGCCATCAGATTTGAGGACTGGTATTTCAATCTTGCCCCCTTTGCCCATAAGCCGATGTGCGGTCCACCACCAAGACTTTGATCCTGTCTGGAGCTCGTCTGTCATCTTCTCCTTAACTCTGGACTTATGCGCAGATGCAGCTTTTCTTGACACAGATGTGTACTCTGTCCTGGCTCTATTATATTCAAGTCGGGACTCTGGAGTCTGGATGGATTTCCAACATCTCCACTTGCTATCCTTCTTCTTGAGAGCCCTTTCACAGCCATCATTCCACCATTCTGGGTAGTTAACATAGGAGTGCACAGATCTCTGTGGTATAAACTCATGCATTGCCTCACAGATGACATTGGTCACATTATCACATGCAGCTTCAAGGTTGTTTTTCGTGATCAACTTGTTCCACGGAGCTGCGGCTAAAGCACTTCTGAGTCCGTTCTAATCTGCCTTTTTGTAGAGCCATACTTTTCTGGGTGGTGGTTGTTCAGATAGAGGTTGAGCTTGCAATGTTGGTAGTGGTCGGAGGTTCCGATGTTGTGATCTATGATGACTGGAGTGAACAGGTTGGGGGAATCTGTAATGATAAGATCTAAGCGATTACCAAGCTGGTGGGTGGCTCCTGAGACAATTTGAGTAAGATCATGTGTACAGCAGAAGTCATATGCCATCCTGCCCTCTTTATCAGTAGGAGATCTGCTGAGAAGCCATTAGGCGGTCCATGTTATTATCATACCACTCCAAGGTTTTGATGACTTTCTTTTGAGGACAATACACAAGAGAAAGCAGTACTGTACCACTCATGGTTTCCACGGTGAATACCATTACCTCATACCTCTTGGGCTCCATGCTGTATTCTCTCACTATTGGCAAGCCATTCTTGTAATAGACTATGCAGCCGCCCCATCCACTGTTGTCAATCCTATCTCTTCTCATGCTAGAATAGCCAGCTAGGGAAATGGCTGGACTAGCTTCAGGAATTGAAGATTCCAGCTTAGATTCAGTAATGAGGATGAGATCAGGCTTGGACTTTGTTGGAGCAGAGCAGATCCTAGCCTCTAGCTGTCCTTTATTAGTTCTTAAGCCTCTCAGGTTGGTCAGCCAAATATTCAAATTCGTTAGTCGTGATCCGTGAGCAGATTTAGTCAAATTCGTTCGTTCGGTCCGTCCGTTTATTCTCTTTAGTAACTTTCGGTGGTGTTTAGGAACCTGTTTAGGAACCTACCTGTCCCAATATTTTGAGAAGGCACATCATTAATGTTGAAATTCATCTTCCTTCTTTAGTGTCCAAGTTTCTGCTCCATAGAGTAGTATCGAGAGCGTAAGTACCTTATAGAGCTCGATCTTAGTGCTTCTCTGGATATCTTCGGCGTTCCATATTTTATGGAGATTTTGAGCAGTCCCTATATATGACTTTCCCAATTCGTATGTAAAGTCCTCAACTTAGTGGTGTTCCGTTGATATTTATAATTATTTTTGTTTTCTTTTTGATGATTGCCTGTATTTCATTTTTTCCTATGTTGATTTTTAGTCCCAGTGTTGTACTACTTTTATGCACAAGACACACCGACATCGCCCGGTTAATAATTATATTATACAGCAAAGACATTGAAATGAATACCCGAGATCGATACACGTGAATGTGCTATGCACGATTTGATATTCAGACGATAAATCTTTGGACACCGGGGTAGAAAATGATGAATATCTCCCGTAATTGATTTAGTCTAAAGAAGCCAGATTTTGTTCCTTGCACTTGAATATATGTGTTCAACGGATATGATAGTCGTTAGCTAGCGTCTTGAGAAAGAAGCGTGCGTCTTGAACTCAAAAACTGACAAAAATATTCTGATTTTATATGTGCCGAACTATAGCGCAGCGTAGGTTAGCTGCACTCACTCCCGTGGAGGCAGTCTAAAAGCAGATGATCATTGCGTATACATGCTCACTCACACACAGAGAGGTCAATTACCAGGCTAGTATTGTCAGTAGCTTAAGTCGGATGTCCCTCGGCTCATTATGCGTCTCAAAGGTCGGAACAAAATGGCCATGCGTGGCTGTGGATTCACCCTACCATGGCGATTTCTGCCATGAAGATATCGGGGCGATGACACTGTGCAAGGTTAACCAGAGTTTGTAGGTCGTTTTCACTCCCAGCTACAAGTGCAATGTCATGAATGTTTACTCCTATATTTGTGTCGTGTTTATACATTTGTATACTGCAATCAAAAATCAGCAAACTGAATAGCAAACGAAAACAATTTTATTTGGTTAACGACTGAATTTAAAATAGATATAAATAGCGCCCTCAGTTTTCACACAAATAGTAAGTTTTTTTTCAAATTACCAAAAAAAAGGAGAAAAAGATGAAAATTTTACAAATAAAGCAAAATCAATGTAAAATAACGCTAAAACATATTTCCAAATATTAGTGTGAAATCTATTGGTATGTCCAGGTCTAAAAAGGCACCGTAAATATTATGTGTTGTTTTGTCAGAAAAAAAATCACATGAAACAACCTAGCCCAATAGCTCACCTCCATAAACTCTCCTTCTCATTACTGCACTATCTTTCTCATTGTCTGTTTATGATGTTTGAAATCTTTGTCTCTGTGTTGAAACTAGATCTGTTAATTGACTAAGGTAAGATAATCATCAGTCATTTGTATCATGAACCATAAGGTAATTGGAAACCTGGTCATGACTTGTATTGTCAATCTTTAGCTGAGCTAGTCTTACCATAACGAACATATCAAGTTATATCCCATCGTATTACATGATATACCCGGTACACTAACAGGTTGTACAGCGTAAATCAAAAATAGGGAACTCTGAGTTGGCGAATTTATACTGTTACGGACTTACGGTCGATATCATTTGGGGAAGAAGGTTGTTCCAATGCAAAGAATAAGATTGTCTGCGCTCCAATAAAACAGCATAATTTGTCTTTGTTTACGTTAAGCACGTCCAATTTAGTTAATTAATTTCCAGAGCAGAGCACCGAAAGTACCATGCGGCCTAAATATCTTCTCTTCACCACGTGACTGGTGCTAATAGTAGACAATCATCAGGTCACTGACACTAAATCCACGTTTTTATATTAGCAACGCAAACTTATGCGAATTCCGTTGGTTTGCGATCTACAAAGTGAGGTAATGGTTATGAACAGGTGGTGGCCGCCGTGCATTCTCTAAATTCAGTATATTGTAATCGTCAACCGTGTAATTGAATGGGATTATTTTGAAATTTTAAAACGCTTGAAATATCACAAACAAATAGGCCTATGTTGATAAATAATATAAATACAAGCTAAAACCGTTGGGGTTCGATAATGAACCCCACAAAACTAACCGACTATATTGGAAAATGCCATACGGCCGGGCGGTTTCACAAGTTGCCGGCTCGATTATGTCATCCGCCGCCTGGTTATGAATAATGCATACTGAACTCTTACTCGATCCTTGTATTCTTCTTACCGTGACCACAAGCGCTAGATATTATGTTTCAGCCAAAGCTGGGCACAACTGTTAGAAATATCATTGTTCTCTGCAAGGTCCTCAGCTTTGCATTCTTGCCCTAATAGAGCACATCGCACTAGGTGCTCCATGGTTTGTGCTACAGTTCCAAATACGCAGGACACATCTTAGCTGTTTGGATAACCCCACTATTTAAGAGTCACTTTAAGCTGCTTTACATCAGCAAGTACCAGCTCTCATTCCATTCAGCGGTTCAGCCAAGTTTGAGTCGGCATCAGGGGAAGTTCTTCTAGGAACTTATGGACATGAATGTTGTTGATGGAAGATTGGCAAGCCTCTCTTTCCATAAGGCAGCTCTGTTACCTGAGGCAGCTCTTGGTAGACTTCAGCCTATTCTTTGCAAGTTTATGGCCGAATAGGGATGTTGCTCATCTGTGGTCTGGCGTAGACGTTATCTACTGCTTACTGTACTACGACAGATCTTTAGCGACGCTATACCAAATAGTATGTATAGGCTGTTTGTTGATGTTGGTCTGAGACATCCAGTGATAAGGCGGCAGGTAGAGTTGATGGCTGGATCAATCTTCTAAGCATGGGCTGATCTTTCCCAAACTGGGCATGCATACTCTGCAGATGAGTAGCAAAGTGCTAAGACAGTTGATCGTTGAGTTCCTGGGCTGTCACCCTATATTGGTCCAGTAAGTTTGCTGACAATGTTGTTTCTTGTATCCAGACTTTAGCTTTTGTCCTCTCAGCATAGGGTGACACCTAGATACTCGGTGATCGCAGTTTTCAAGGAAAGTACCAGATCAGGTGACATTCAGTTGGCGTTTGGCTTTTCGATCGTCCAGATGGAAAGCACAAACATGTATCTTTGATGGATTTGCACGGAGGTGGTTCTCTTCGTAGTAGGGTGTCAGTTCGTTGTGGGCATTTGTGAGTCTTTCTTCAACAGCACTGAAGTCACTGTCTTGAGCAGCTACACCAAGGTCATCTGCATGTACCTTCACTTCTTAGTTGGTGGTTTGTGTAGATATTGAAGAGTAGTGGTGCAAGCACTGTGGTAGACCATGAGTTTTACCACCCAATTCAAAGAAAAATACCTGTCATCAAGAATACTTTCAATCAGTTCTGTTAGATGGATATCCTTGGTAGGCTCCAGGCTCTTGTGTAGAAAGCGTCTGTTAACTGTATCGTAAGCAGCTGAGAGATCGACAATTAACGACAAACACTACACCGGTTACTTGTCCTTCCTCAAAGCCATCTTTGATGTGCTGGGTGAGGTTGAGTACTTGGCTCGCCGTGGACTTGTCAGGGCGGAAACCAACTTGCTCTGTGATGAGGAGTACGTCATTAACTGGTCCAACTTTGATCTACCAGTCATTGTGATCAACAAGTTATAATCATTATGAACTATAATATCGTTCAAGACGCGATATGATTTTCGTTAATCTGGCGGGAATTTCGTTGTTAATCAAACTGGAACTTATCGCGGGATATTTAGGTTCTCAGTTTATTTTCGAGATTTATATTTGAACCACATCGGACTCCAATGGGAAATCAGAAAAAGGCTTTGTTAACGGTTACACGGTGGTGGGTAAAAAAACAGCAGCATTTGGCTAATTCGAAAGTTGAATTTATACTAGATCGCTGAATTTTTGCGATGCATCGATTTTGGAAAGCGATGGGCAATCGCCCAATTTTGCGATGGACCCTCGTCTCTTGTGCATTTACACTAATCGCGATATACAGATGACAATTAAAATATTCAAAAGGTCACAAAAACATTTTAAAACATCCATTGCTGTCAATAATTACTGTTTTGAATTAATCATCTCTGAAAGTTAATTGGTCGAGAAAGGTAAATTTATTAGCATAATAATAAATCCAGTTGGTAGGATATGATTGGTTGATGCATTCACGTGACAAGCGACATCGCTCGGAAGTTGAGATTTGTTCAACAACTCGCAAAAGCTGAGACTAATTTTCGTCTCAGGTAAAAGCGACGTCGTTTTCGCAAAAGCGATGTATATCGATCAATCGTTTCGACGCTCTAAAAACTCAGGTAAACACAGAGCATGCGTGAGAATCGCTTTTCTGCAAAGGCGATCGAGTAAAAATTCAGCGTAACTCGGATATTTTCGCTATTGCAGAGGATATAAACAGAATGCTTATTTGGGCTTCAATTTTGTCTATAATATCTCTCATCACAATTCACTAACACCTAACACTTTATCTCTTTCTTAAATCTTCTCAATCGCTCGTATTGAAGAAACTGAAAAATAAATGGACAGTATTTCTGAATAAGTAAAAAATAATTTAGATTACGTAGTTAATAGCTTTGACAGAATTTCCAAAATAATCATTTTAGTCTATTTTTTTTTTTTTTTTTTTTTAAACCTATCAAACATAAAACGTGCTATAGCGTTTTTAAAAGAGTTATATTTTGGGTTTTAGTTTTGGATAAAACAGTTTGATAACATTAAATGTCGAGTTATATAATATATATATATAATAACGTTTTCTGACCTTTCCCAACCTTTTGCGAAACGTTTCGTGTTTGCTGGGACCTTTGTGGACCCATTTGAGAAGGAAAATGTTAGGAAAACGTCTTGCGTTTGTTGGCTTTGGGTTTTCATTACTAAAATATGACAGACAAGTACTCGATTTGATCATAGACCGATGGTATCTGGCTTATCTGGTTTAATAACCAATTTCCGGGAATTAGTTACTATGATATACCGTAGTTTATACTACGACGTATAAAGCTCCTAGTTTGGAAAGGTATCAATTATAATGATCTCCACATCCTTTGATATGATCGCTAAAATGACACTTAATGGTGTCAAATAACATAAGGTGTGAAATCAAAACGAAAATTCAAGAGTTAAGGTTAGTCTGTCATTTAAAAAGTAATGTGACTTCATAAGCAAATTTCTATTTTTGATCCGTTGACATGGCACAATACTCTTCTGATAAGAAAGAGAGAGAGAGCGAATAAGTCATCGCTCCAGATATACCCTGAGAGATATTCAAGATAAAGCATAACAAATTAACAACACCGAAGGCCAGATAAGCATAACGTTAATTCCCCTGCAATAGTGAAATTCAGTTTTCCAATTTAGAGTTGACCAACTGCTGACGATGTTTTTTACTCACCACTGGCTGACCCGTTATAAAGCATTTCTTTTCTGATTTCCCACTGGAGTCTTATGTGGCGCAATTATAGATGTATCTCGAAAGGAAATGAGCACCTAATTCACCATCATTTCCTGAAAATCTTATCGCTTCAAAAATTATGATTCAGATTCTCCATATCAAATACATTGTATGATGGGGATACCTTAATTGGCCCTACAATTAATTATGCACGCAGGGAGAAGTGGAGAAGGGGTCGACATTAACTGGTACTATAACGGTGTTGGCATGTACACACGCTTGTGATTGGCCATAAATATTGCAATAAACGCTGTAAAGAAAGAGTTAGAGAAATTGTAATGGTCGAACATTCATCCAATATCATGTGGATTTTTCACTATTTACTAGATATATGGCAATGTTCTTTGCATGATATAATTAAGGTCAGGGTAATCAATTCGATTAAATGTGTCTGCTGTGGTGACATCATGCGAGTTTTCCAATGGCAAAGACGCAAATCCCAGAGGAAGAAACTTAAAGTCCACAAATGCTCAGATGTCTTTAAAAATTAATGGTTGTCAAATGGTTTAATTGATTTCTACAGCGTATCAGGAAATTGGTTACAGAAGAAGAGAAGAAGGTTGCATGAAGTAGTTGTTGCTTGGAAAAAAGCAACATTCAAAGATGGTCGACGTCATGCAAGGATTGGGAGACTCTGGAATCTCAATTGCAGTAATAAGGTCGCGTGGTTGTTCCATACAGGACATAATGATATTTATACACAATGCCCACGCAGAACAAGGTTGTGTTTTGATTCAAGGTCATCCGGCGTCTTATGGGGTCACTACTTGGCCTTTCTTTCTTCCGAATCCCTCAGCCTTTGTCTTCTAAGATTGGTGTTTTTGAAGCGGGAAATAATACCGCCAAAACTTTAAAGTAATCTTTTTAACAACTAAATATCATAGTCAAGAAAATAATAATGCTTCTATGATTCGTGCTTCAGTGATCCCAGCGCAAGTGTAATTGTCATTTGATATTTTTGAAAGAAAAAATTACGCAAAGAACAAAGAAAATAATGTGGATGGTATTTTGGTTAAAAAATAACCGATACTGTTAAAAATATCGGTATTTATGCAAGCGACATTTCTAGCGTGTAAAATACACTGAAAATTGTCGGGTAAAGAGTGCATACATTGAAATCCCGAAAAGTAATAGCAACACTAACTATCAACATTCCAAGCGGAAACGCTTTTCAAAACCATACTACCTTTTTTCGGGCAATCGCTGAAACCGAAATATGAAATTCCAGGCCATCTGTAAAAAAGTGCGTGAGCGGAAATGATCATGAACTTGGGTCACCGAAACAAATTATTATATTCGTGTTGGGCATAGTGATAGTTCATAGTGATACAACAATTAGTCCCCAATAATGGATTTCATTTGTGCGATTTTTACTTTTTGATAAATTAATGAACGTATCAAAAAAACTTTTCGGAGATCGGTTTTAAATGACCCGACCCGTTAAGTTTTATGAAATAGTTGGAATAAAAATACTTGAAAACATTCTTCCCGATGAATTTTATTTAGTAGGTCTATTGAAAGTACAGTAAATCTACAGCCTGTCTCAAGAAAAATTGTGCAAGTGGAAAGCGCCATCTTTGGCAATTAAAAAACACTGTTGTGACATAATTCTTACATCAAGGGATCAGTCCTAGCTTTCAAATACCGTTTGTTTCGTTTATTTTGGTTTTGGCAATTCAGAGATCTGCTTCACTAAACACAAATGTATGAAAACCCTTTTGTGCCACTAGAAAATTGAATACAATGTTATCATGGTTATAACCAAATACCTGTACAGTACAGTTAATGACAGAACATTCATTTGTAGGATTAGAAATGATTATGTAACAATTCCTTAGTAAAATTTCCAACGTATACGATAACGCGATATGCAATATTTCGTTGACATGATTTTAATTTTACAACAGAGTGTGCAATATTTGTTTGCCTTTTAACATGTCTTGAGTGACAAAGAGAACAGTATTTACCATGATAAAATCATTGACATTGTACATGTATTTAATTTGACAGCAGATTGTGAAATATTAATTTATCTTTAATCTGTTTCAAGTGGCAAAAGAGAATCATTGCACCTGTATCATGATAAAACAGTAAAAGCAGTAAAACAATTTTGTAGTTTTGTGTAATCAATGCATTCTTTTGATTTCACGAATTCTTGATAAACTTTGATGCTATCATTTTACATGTACAGCCCTATTCCCTTGTAAAAGTGGTACAATTGTGATTTTACCCTTTTGTTGTTAACTAAACATATCTCGCAAATTGAACAGAACAAACAACATTTGCAAGCAGAGACTTTGCCCTTGATGATGATCTAAGTATCTTGTAAAAAAAAGGAAGGTTTTTATTTCAAACTCTAATGGTGACCCGCAGGTCAAATTGCTAGAATTGTACATTAAACACAACTAAACAGACACAATGCAATTTGCAGGCAGCAGCTTAATCAGCGCCAATATTGCAACATTGAAACAAACAACTGAATATATGAATACAAAAGCCACCTAAGTCCATACTTTGGCCAAATTGAGTTAAGCATGGGAAATTGTTGCTATACATAGGCCTGTCATATGCATGAAAGAACAACTCAAATTCATTCTCTATGTCTATTGGGCATGTGAAAAATAGCATGTATGAAAGAATCACCCAATTCCATGATTTGAGTCTTGTAACACATTGATTGAAATCCAGTATGTATAAAAGTCCACTTGTAACACATTCATTGCTAGAGAATGACTTTTGAACAAAAAAATGGGTTTAATAAAGGAAAGTGTGTGGTTTATATTACATGGCAGAATGCTTATCAACATTATACATACCTGTGTGCTTTATTTTGTATTATCTTACTAGTGGTAATCTCATTCTAACATTGTTGTCTTTGTATATGATTCAAAAAACCACCTAAGTCCAAAATTTAAAATGAACCCCACGAAGTCCCTGAAATGCTAATCGTCATACCTAATACAGGTTAATCCACTCATTTGCACGTAAAACTTACCATATTGACCAGGTAAATCTAACTGAAGGAATTAAAATGATACACGGGTTTTTCTCTCAAAATAACTTCGCATGGACTTAGGTGGCTTTTGTATTCATGTATTCAACTATACAAACATCCAAACCAACCCAACCCCATCAGGCAATGAGGATAAAGTGCCTTGCCCAAGGACACAACACGTTGGCACGAGCGGGGCTCGAACTCACAACCTATGTATTATGAGTCGGGCGCCTTATCCACTCGGCCACACGTGCTCCTTGTCACAACAGTATTTTCTAATTGCCAAAGAGGACGCTTTTCACTTGCACAATTTTATTGAGACAGGCTGTATAAGTATCATAATTAGTTCTGAGTTGAAAACAAACATACTAGATACAGATCACACTTCACTGAACTAAACTAGCAACAATTTTCGTGGCTCATGTTACCCGCATCTTCTATTAAGAAATTGCATGTACATTTAAACAACAAAGTACCTCAGCCACTCCAATATCACGAAATCTCAATGCGATCTTTTTCAACCGGTATCATCATCTAACATAATGAAAATTACTTTTATTTTTAGTCTACGTTTTCTCTGATCGTGTATTGTATATTGACATCATCGTGTTTTGAAGATGAAAAGCACAGCTGCTTATTGATGGCAGACACATTAATCTAATCGCTGCGAAAGCAAATCAAACTTGTGGTGTTGAATCTGTTGAATAAGGCTTGTTTGAACGTGTAATAGAGTCGAGAGAGTCGAGAGATAAAGGGGAAGGAGATATGGAGAGAGGGAGAGCGATATAGGTGAGCACATGGGAGAGATAGAGGGGGGGGAGAGAGAGAGAGAGAGAGAGAGAGAGAAGATCGAGAGAGAGAGAGAGAGAGAGTCCCTCCATTCACTTAGTGGATATTCGTAGGATAATTAATCACTATTGATGGTTATTGTAAACCTACTCTATACATATACGTACTATTTGATTTTAATGATTTCAATCACGTTATTTGAAGTCAGAATAAACGGGATGTTTTTATGACGCCTTAGATGATTTTGCTTTTCAGGAATTGTAATGTGTGGCAGAATTTAGCGAGAAATGGCGTATTTGTTGTTGGAGTGTCTTGTTATAGTTTTTATTTATTGTGTTCAAGTGCAGGTTGTTGATTCCATTCATTTGCTTAACATTTCAATTGGTAATCTGCTAATTGCTTCAGCCTAGAATGCTAGACCTGATTTATTTTAAATGTTTAGTGTTTTCAGTCATCATGGTCATTGACTATCATGATAAAGCTTGGAGGAATTGGCTGAGGTTCCCAATTTTAGCATCACTGTTACCTAAAGACTCTATTTTTAAAACTCAGTTTTAATTAGTTTATTTGAATGATCGTCAGTTACGTTATTTATCATACTAGGAGAGTAACACACTACAACCAAATAAAGAGATAAAATATGAAAGTTCACAAATTAAAAAGATGACAAAAAGTTAAAAAACAAAACAATAAACAACAAGAAACACCATAACAGTGAGAGGAGAAAAGGAGCGAAGAGGAAAGGGAACTTTGCAGAGGAGAGGCTGAAAATGCAACAAACAATATAATTAACATGATTAAGATAACTCCAAAACAGAAATTGATGATTGACATGGTGGAATAATGATTTATCTTGGAACAAGTTCATTAAGAATGTTAATTTTTCAACTATGGATTTGGCTCATTTTAAGCAATTCCAAATAAAAATGAAAATGTTTTACTAACATTTTAGTGAAGTTTTACCACTGCACTTGTGGTGTCATCAGACTGGCAACTCATCACATCAGATTGTTTCATTTTATTTGCAACAGTAACCGCTGTAGAAGGCGTGATGGGTTGGTCAACAAAAAGCGGACTCCATGTTGGTGTTTGTTTAAAACCATGACACCCTATAAACGACCAAGGTTTCTAACCTCTACGTAAATACTTGGCAAGGTCCATAAGTTTGGATGTAGTGCCAAGGAAGAAAACTTGTTGCTCCCGTGCAGTGCAGGTAATGAAGGTGCCGATATATACAAAGTGCGAGTAAAAATGGACCTGGAATTATATTGAACCAGTAACTGCTCCCCTGAACACCTCGTAAGTTGGAGAAGACAAGGTGGTCACTGGTAGAGCTGGATACGGGCTGGTAGTGGATTGAATTTACTGGGATGGTAGGCTCTTGTAGAGGATGGAAGCATTGGAGTCATGTAAAGAGCTGGGTTGACTGCCACAAGGTTGTTACATATCTTGTACATGAGAATGAGGCTGGATGTTTTTCGTCTTTGCTCGAGGGAGACCCATTGTAATTCTTGAAGCATTGATGAAACACTGTCTTGCCGTCTGTATCGGTGGAGGACGAATCTTGCAGCCTGCCTCTGTATGTTTTCAATTTTATTGATGTCTTTTGATGGTATGGAGACCAGACTGGACATGTGTATTCAAGATGAGGTCGGACCAGCGACATGTAGGCTTGTTCCTTCAACTTGCGAGAGCATCCTCTCATATTTCTGCGGATGAGCCCCAGGATTTTATTTGCACGGGCTGTCACACCGCTGATGTGTTTGGACCATGACAGATTGGAGGTGAATATCAAGCCAAGATATGGATAGTCGTCAACAGATGTCAGAGCACTATTCCCTAAATGATATCGGCCGTCAATAATATTGCGACGTAGGGTGAATCTCATAGAATGACATTTGTCCGTGTTAAATTTCATTTGCCAAATAGATGTCCACTGGTGGAGCATGTCAAGATATTTTTGCAATGCAAGTGTGTCTTCTGAATTGTTGATAGGTCTGTACAAGAGGCAGTCGTCTGCGAAGAGCCGGATATTTGAAGTAATGCCTGATGGAAGGTCATTTATGAATGATAAGAACAGCAGAGGACCAAGCACTGTGCCCTGGGGCACTTCTGAGGTGACGGGGACCCATTCCGATGCCTGGCCATCGATGACGACTCGTTGCGTGCGTTGTGTTAAGAAGTTGTCTACCCAAGCGAGTAATGAACCTCGAGCTCCGTAATGTTGTAGTTTCAGGAGGAGGCGCTGGTGGGGAACGCGGTCGAACGCCTTGGAAAAATCCAACACAATGGCGTCAACTTGGCCTTTATTGTTGAGGGCACTGGCTAGATCGTGTGTGGTTATCAGAAGCAGGGACTCACAGGAGCGGCCTGGGCGGAACCCGTGCTGGACGTCTGTAAGGATGTTGAAGGTGTCAGAGTGGTACATCACCTGACTGAAGATAATGTGCTCAATTAGCTTGCTACATATGCTCGTGATTGAAACAGGGCGGTAGTTAGAAGCTGTACTCCTGTCCCCTTTCTTGTATATGGGAGATATGTTGGCTATTCTCCAAGCATTGGGTACAGTACCAGTGTCTAATGACTGTTGGAATATAGCAGTTAATACTGGAGCAGTTTCAACAGCCAATTCCTTCAAAGAACGGGCGGGGATAAGATCAGGCCCAGTCAATGTTGTTGATAGATGGGTAAGCAGAGCAAGTCATCTTAAGCAAGTTAGATGTTTCCTCAGTTGTAAAAACGGACCTGAACTGGTTGTTGAAGGTGTTTGCTTTCCCCTTGCTGTCGAATATGACCTTGGAGCCTTGCTTGAGAGAAGAAACGCTAGTAGAATCTTGCTTCTTGGACTTGATAAATCTCCAGAAAGCCTTGTTAGATTTATCCTCTGGATTATTGAGCATCTAATTTTGGAAGGACCAATAGTTCTGACGGACTTTCTTTTGGGTCAACTTCCTGTAATCCTTGTATGCTTCCCAATCAGATTGTTTTTGAGTCATTACCCAGCAAACACAAAAACGTTTTTAAAACATTTTAAATAAGTTATATTTTGGCTTTTGGTTTAGGTAAAAACGTTTTAATAACATTAAAATGTCGGGTTATATAAAGGTCATGATAACGTTTTAAAACGTTTTGTATGAAAATGCACTACCACAATATTTTTAAATGTTTTCAAAAAATGTTATTGTAAACTATTTTTGCAAACATTTTTGCCAAATATTGTGTCAATACTTAAATAACATTATTTTAAAATATTTGAACCCAGCAAACACAGAAATGTTCTTAAAATGTTTTTTTCAAAACCTTCTAATAACATTTAAATGTCGGGTTATATAAAGGTCATAAAAACGTTTTTAAAACGTTATTGAAAATATTTTGGGCAAACATTTTTCGCAAAATATTTTTTCAACCCCAAAATAACATTCTGTTTAGAATGTTTTGTATCAAGTTTTCAAGAATGTTTTTGGAATGTTATTAAAACGTTTTTATACCCTTTATATAACCCAACATTTAAACGTTTTCTGTAAAACATTTTGTTTGCTGAGCAGTAGATTATCAAAAATGTTTTTTAAGGTTATGAAAACGTTTTATACTCTTAATATACCCTTTATATAACCCGACATTTAAACGTTTTCTGACAACCTTTTATAACTTTTTGCGAATGATGTCGAAAACGTTTTGTGTTTGCTGGGTATAGCCTTATTGTAGAGGCGCTGTTTTTTTCTGCTCATCTTCCGCACCCCTTTAGTGATCCAAGGGTTTGTATGACGGGTAGCAGACATCTTGGATGGGATATGATTCTCCATAAGCTCAAGAATTTTGGAAGTAAACATGTCCCAATTTGACTCCACGGATCTTGATAGGAACACTTGCTGAAAATTAAGCATGTCAGCTTTCAGGTTGTTAATGTCGGCTTTATCAAACATGAACACTTTGCGGGGAATTTTCCTGTTCAGCTTTGGCTTAGTGTTCAATGTGAAACAGACTAACTCATGGTCACTAATCCCGGAATACACCTTACACTGCTCAATGAATACGGGATGGGTGATGAGAACGAGATCAAGGATGTTTTTGGTTGCACCCGAAATGCGTGTTGGTTCCTTTACCATTTGGTCCATAAAAATTCATTGCACATATCAAGGAGAAAAGCGCATTTTGAAGGTTCTATGGCATAAGGTTTTACCACTCGGTCGATCCAATCGATATCAGCTAAATTTATGTCACCAGCAACGACGATGATTGCGTCCTTGAATTTAGATTGGATATCGGACAGGGAATTTGCAAGTTGTTCAAGATTGGAAACAGGAGATTTTGGTGGACGGTAAAAGGAGCCCAGAATTAACGGCTTCTGATGCTGGATGTGGATCTCGATCCATGTCAGTTCAGCCTCAGATTCTATAATGTTACACTCAGTGGCAATTTGTCGTCTTTGATCATGATAAAGACACCTTCTTTCCTCCCATGGGCTCGATCTTTCCTATAAGTAATGAAGCCAGGAGGGGTAATTTCTGTGGTGAGGATAGCACTACTGAGGTGAGACTCAGTTCCAGTGACAATGTCTGCATTATGATGCTGAAGCATGTTCTCAAGCTGGGGAACTTTTTCGTATAAACCATCACAATTCACCACTAACACTTTAAGTTTCCGATGACCTTTGTGGTGAGATTGACTGGGAACCTGTTTGGAACGGTGAAGATTGGTTGTAGGGGAAGATGATGCAATCGGTAACCCAATGTCCTCAGAAAGGGATAAGGTAGTGTCATCCAGGCAGCTGAAGGAGTTTGATAACGAAATGCTGGAAAGCGTGTGGAATATTGTGGGGCTGATGTTAGGCAGGCCACACTGGCAACAAATCCACGCTGCACTACTATGCAGACTTGTAGTCGAGTCACTGAAAGTCGAGTTTGAGTCGAGTCGAGTCATCAAGCCCTCGAGTCTCGAGTCGAGTCGAGTCATGAAGCCTTCGAGTCCGAGTCGAGTCGAGTCATTTGAAGTTGTCAGTCGAGTCGAGTCGAGTCGAGTCAGGCCATTCTGTCGAGTCGAGTCGAGTCGAGTCGGATATATTTTGTCGAGTCATTTCGAGTCACTTCACGTTTTATATGCTCATGATACCAGCTGTCAACTTGATAGCCCAATTTGCATGAATTTGTACTTTTTTAAAATTAAAATCCCAGTGAGAGTACATAATATTAATTAATGAATCTATGTGCTCCATCCAGTGCATTGTGGAAATCAGTAATCAGTCAAGACTTGTAGTATTGCCACTAGGACCCGCCATGAGTACGGGTACGGGTGCGTGTCCCGGACCACGAGTACTTGCCCGTACGGGACCAGGCCATGGGTACGGATTTCAGGTCATGGGTAAGGGTACGGGTACGGATCCCTAGCCATGAGTATTCAGTATGGGTCCATTCCAAAATAGGGTGCGAGTACGGGTACGGAGCCATGGGTACGGGTACGAGTATGGGTACGGAAATTGGGACTCGAGTACGGGTACTGGTCCAGTAGTGGTATGGAAATTGGGACTTCAAGTACTTGTATGGGTCCTATTATGGGTATGGGTATAAACAAATTAATTAATCAAGTACAAAAAGAGATCAAATATTGGTGGTCATAGTGAATCTAGCCTAAAGGTGGCATATTTTGGGATGCAAAAAAAAAACTATGTCTATGTACAGTATGGACAGCCAGACTGTGCAATACTAATTTCAACATATATTTAGCAATGATGTAGCTTTTGAGTCTTATTATGCACATCTGGATAATTATATCCATGTTTTATTACTATTTTAAAATTCATATACATCCCAAATTTCTGTATATGGTACATGTAAGAACCTCTCTATTCATTTGACTCAGATGCACAAGCCCAAGCCTGGGCACAAGAAGTACATGTGGCTGGTGGAAATGCTCACACCAGACAGTCACATTGTAATGGTAGTTCTTCATGTGTGCAGCATGTAGAGGAGTGTATTTGGATGGGAATAATCAAAATGATTCATAAAAGCTTTAATAATGATATTTTAACATGATAACTTGAAATTCACCACAAAAAAGAAAGTATCACAAAATGTTTTCCCAGTTTGCTTTTTTTTCTGTATTGATCAGTCATTGTGTGAATGAGACATGTAGCATACATGTAGGGGTGTGTGCACAGGCTGTTACAATGAGATGTGTGTAGCATTCATGTACATTTTGTGTAGCCAGGGCTGGATTTACCTTTTTCAGGGCCCAGGACCAGTATTGATCAGTCCATGATGCAGTCATGTCTACAGTAGAATTCATCTCGACCTTTGCAGGACTTAACCCCATTAAAAGCTATTAAACCAAGATAACACTCATTGAAACAGCTCAACTGATTAAATCGGATCTTCTCTGGTTGTGCACAAGTGACTGTTTTCATGTGCGATATCGCAATAAAGCTGGTATTCATAGCTTCAGTTGGGTAACCGATTATAAAGGAAACGAAAGGAAACAATGTTATGTGTGGCTTTGTTCACGAAATCAGACAATGTCGTGCTTTTTGTAAACCAGCATTCTTGAAAATGAGCAACATAATGATTTTTGACTTAACACGGTTTAGAAATAATTTCTTCATATTTTTGGTGTTATCTGTCGTTTACATGTCCTTCCTAAAACACAAAAGTACGACCCTCTCCAAACACCTAAATTAGCTAAAAATTTAGGACATGTTACAAAACTTTATTTTCTAGAACCTATTTAGAATAATTTAAATGTAGCTTTTACCGGTTTTTTGTGGCATCCTTCAGAAGTGAGCGGTCCGATACCAATATTTTCGGTCAAATCTCCATTCAAATAACACGGGGAGTTGGCTAGCTATGCCTTGCCCTCACTCATATTTTACAAAAGTACGACCATTTCTGAACATCTAACCTAGCTGTAATTTTAGGTCATGTTAGAGAAATATATTTGCTAGAAGTTTTGGAGAATAAATAAAATATTGGCTGGTTATTTTTCACACAGTGATGTTAACTAGGCAAGTGTCCATTCTCCCAACATACATCATTTGTAGGGTCACGCGTCAATGGTGAAAGCACTGTGTATTGTGTATAGGAAAACGGACAGTAACTGCAGTATGCATTGTGTGAATGAGACATGTAGCATACATGTAGGGGTGTGTGCACAGGCTGTTACAATGACATGTGTGTAGCATTCATGTACATTTTGTGTAGCCAGGGCTGGATTTACCTTTTTCAGGGCCCAGGACCAGGCTAAAATAAAATTAAGGGCACTTGCTATAGCTTGCTATCTGTATCCATGCGTTACTCCCCACCCAACGCCATCCATGATGTAACCTATTTGTTTTGATTATGATCAGAGGACTCACAGTGGGATTTCCTGCATTTGTGTAGCCATATACTGTATGGTACCCATGGGTACGGGTACGTGTCCCGGACCATGAATATGGGTACGGGTCCCATGCCATGAGTATGGGTCCGGGTCCCAGGCCATGAGTACGGGTACGGGTACGGGTCCCAGTCCATGAGTCCGAAGACAAAATAGGGCATGAGTAGTACGGGGCCAAAGCCGTGGGTACAAGTATGGGTACGGGTATGGAAATTGGGACTCAAGTACGGGTACGACCGTACGAGCACTATAAGTCTGTAAAAAAAATGGTGGATCCTTTAGCCAGATCAACAGGCAATCATACATGTACATTGTACATACATACATATAATTTATATTTTAAGTTATTATAAAGATACTGAGAGATAGTAAAGCCCACTTTGTAAAATATAAGAATCACAATACACTGAGATGTGTGGAAGAAAACATGCAGGTATTATTAGAAATATTAAGGTATAATTTATATTTTCGAGTCATTTTTAAAAGTCGATTCAGCCACAGTGACTCGAGTCACAAGCCTCGAGTCATCGAGTCGAGTCATTAAATTTCGAGTCGAGTCGAGTCATCGATTCATCAACCCTCGAGTCGAGTCGAGTCATCGAGTCACCTTGCCTCGAGTCGAGTCATCGAGTCACCAAAACTCGAGTCGAGTCGAGTCGAGTCGAGTCATTTCGAGTCGAGTCACTACAAGTCTGCTACTATGTGCATTATTTTGGCCTCGTATAGAGTTTCTGGCATGTTCATACACTCCATGTGGTACCAGCCGTCACATTGATCGCACTGGAGACATTGCTGGCCCCATTTAGCTGGTTTTTGGCAGATAAGGCATGGGTATTTCACCGGGCGTGGCCCAGGATTAACCTCAATATCACCTGCTAACAGGAGAAGAGCCATGGCTAAGGACACATTTATTTTGGGGCTGAAATTCATTTTCAGCTTCTTGTATGTAAGTTTCAGTGAAGTAAACGTGGTTGATGGGCCATAATTGTTCGACTCATAATCAAGAACAGAAAAAAATGAGCATGTGTAATCATCAAAGTTCAGACCCATTTCTTCCAACCAGAACACAAATATGTTGGGAAGCTCAGCCTCTAATGCCTCCAGGCTACAAATATTGCAAAATAGTTGGAATGAAGAACGGTGTATTTAAAGTTAGCATTGGGCTACATGTAATAGATGTACAAAAGCCTGACACTTTTTACTTCCCGTGGTGTCTGCTGTTGACAGAATAGATTACCTATATACCGGGTGTCCCAAAAAAAGGTTACATGTAGATTTTTGAAAATAATGTAAGTTAATGCTAACAAATAAAATTATCCTTTTCATGACATAACCTATGTAGCCTCTACTAGTACCCCTGTGAATGTCAAGTTCACAACGTGCGTAATTAGCCTGCATTCCACGCATTCCTGAGCAAGTTGTTTACCATGTTTACGTTACATAATGCAACACGAGGTTCACTGCCCGCATGCACGTGCACGGTGCATTTGGCGCGGGTCATTTGAAGAGGTCCAGCCATAGCATGGCAGACGCAATTTATTATTTTGTTGAACAGATAATTAAATTAATTGTTAAGTATTATTTCGAATGGACAATATTCTTACAGTTTTTTACACAGCAGCGATTTCAACTTTAAAAAACGTAAATGCAAATTGTTATTATCGTAATGCTTGTGGCAGGAGATACAGCGTGCAGAACTGCTTTGACCAAAAAGTGTTCCTCTCTAGTGACCATCTTCCTTTATTTTTTACCACCAAGAGTCAAGAAGCTCTATAAAAATATGCAATATTTAATCGTGAATATGGATCTTAATAATGCAATAAGTATTTAAGACATAAAAAAAATAATAATAAAAATAAGAGATAAAGTAATAAGAACAAATAGAAAACAAAGATGTGCTTGTGTTCAACTTTCGTTGTACAATATTTTGATGATAAGTCACTCTTGACACCCATGTCATCTTGCGCTCATAAGTTAAGTTGCTTTTACGATACGGAGTTGAAATTTAGCAGACAGTTACAAGAAGGATGAATACATAATACCTGAAAAAATGACACTGTTTGGTTGTTCCATCGCAAAATGCGGTTAATTTTCTACATGTAACGTTTTTATGGGACACCTTGTACATCTCGTAAAGCTTAGATGTGCTCTAATCATAGTGTCGTGCGAATTTGTAATGTACTCTCTTAAATTGGCCGATTAAAATCTTTTAACGATTGATGATAGGAATCAATCTAAATAGATTGAAAAATAGATTGAAATCTCTTTGTAGACTGAGTTCACTATATAATCAAGTGTTACTCTTAATGTACTGCCAAATGACATGTGTTGATTGGAATGAGATTTCAAACTGTTTTAGAGTGAGCATTTTCAATATTTTTTTCAACTGGAAAGGACTTGTCCCTAATTTGCGACGGCAAAAGATTGAAAAACAATGAAAATCAACTCTTTCTACTGAATATTCAATCGAAAAAGATTTGCCCCTAACTTTAATCACAAAATGATTGTATAAGATTGAGAATCACTCCTTTTGATTGAAAAATTCAAATCACCCGACTGATTATACAGTCGAAAACGATTTATCCCTAATTCGGGACGGCGAGATTGAAAATTCAATCTTTTTGATTGAATATACAATCGGGCAATTTAAGAGAGTACCCTTTTTTGTATCGTTTTAGACGGCATTAGGGTTACCTTTAAAAAATTCAAATTCAATCTAATATGTGTATTCAATATCGTTTACTTGCGATCCTTTCCGACCTCTTTTCTTCATTTTCTTTTCTTCATTCTTTCTTTTCTTGAAACTACCACCAAACTACCCATCTTTTACCTGTTCGTAATCTGTTCACGGAATTACTTATATATGTTTACATGCGGTAAGCATTTTGTGTTGCAACGCAGCAATATTATTCAAAATGTATGTTTGCTTTTTTGTCTCTTGACGAAGCACGCCGTGTCATGACAAACAAACCAAATTGGTGTGGAAATTCCGTTTTGATTAGATACGTGGTATAGGGAATATAATATAAACAACGTATAGGGAATAGGGAATATAAAGGAAAATAAAAGATTATAATAATAAATAACTGTATATTCATTTGTACTCCAATATAGCCCACTGTACAATATTTTGTGTACCACACCACTTTAAGTGTTATTATTAGCATATCATTAGCATATCATTTTGTTATAGTTTTTATTGTTTTTATTTCCTGACAAGATATTATAATCATATATATAGTATGCTGTATTTGCTTAAATCTCCGCAGAAAGTTAAATTTCGCGTTGTGTCGCTGGATTTCGCATCCCGACCATCGCTCGTGCCTGACAGTGTTTGAGCGATTTTGATTTATAGAAAGTTTTCGCTGGCAGTTTTCATCAGGTTAATCCCCAGCTGCTTGTTCTGGGTTATCGGATTTTGATCGATATATTCCGTTAAGTGCAAACAATTATTTCATGCATTGTGTATAGTTGATCTGAGAAATTGATGAGAGACGAAGGATGTTAATCCGATATTATGTGTCAAAAACATGACAAAATATCAGAGTTCTAAATCTTCATCGTTACTCCTCTTACATCTTTAAGGGTAGATGCGGTATTGTTGGTCGAAGCAGCCAAAAAATTGATTTTTATTGTCTAAATCAATATATTATTTAAAAATATCACTTTGATGTTTTGCAAAAGTTCATTCTACAAATCATATGCTTTGAAAACTTGCTTAATTTATTGTTTGTTAATGAGTTATGTACATTTTACAAAAGTGTTGTTGTTTTAGCCCTCTTACAACATAACTCAAGAACCACAGGACCTATAAAAGCATTTCTGTGATATTTGAATTCTTCTACACGCTCGCAAGGAAATGAGCAATTCAATTTTTTCCGAAGCTCACTACCATTCGCAAGATGTTGTGAACTACCAAATCGCAACACTTTAAAATAGTGTATTACCTTAAAACATAGGTTCTATGATGTTTGACTGTTTGTTGTGTGATGTTGTATCTTTGCCATCGCGTGTTTTGTCAGTAGGACCTCAAGTGACATACACAGACAGCGTGTTTAGAGTGGGGGCCGATGCACGGTACATTGGTGTATAAATTCTATCCGGTCAGAAATTGTCCGGAAACTTGCCCACTATAAGGATATTGGCGCGATAAACACACGAGGATCAATTGTGTACTGTATTACCGGAAATAGCAGTCTCTTAATGATGCGTTGGATATTCAAAACTCGGTGCATTTAGGGACCGTTCATTATTTCCACCGGAGGGGGGCCTGGAGAATACATGGGGGGGTCAGATGGTTTTTGTCAGGCAAAAAGGGGGGGGTCAGATGGTTTTTTAGTTATTGAAAGGGGGGGTCAGATGGTTTTGCATCTCAAAAATCCTGGAGCTTCCGGGGGCTTCGCCCCCTGGACCCCCATCTGGAACATTGCCCCCATGACCCCTGTCCATTAGATTTGCGCTTTGCATGTCGGCCGACACTTTGGTCCTAGTCCGGACTTAAGTCGGGCCTCAACCTGTTTTTCACCTGCCACGGTGTGAATTGACATAAATTTGCACCAAAAGTAAGTAATTTATTATAACATTTTGAAAAAATGGGTCATTGGGTAAAACATTCCAAAAATGGAGACAAATTCTAGATTTTGCTTCTAATTTGCCAAATGTACAATACAAATTTACTGAAATAAGAGCATTTTGAACCATATTTCATAAATATACATGTACATTGCCATTTTCGTGATAGAGAATTAAGAATAATCAAGCTGCTGCACAGTAATGCTGTGGTCATCATCATCATCATCATCATCATCATCATCATCATCATCATCATCATCATCATCATCATCATCATAATAATACTAATAGAAATTCACCCTTTCAGAAATTATATTATGGTTGTGTGATGGACAAATGTTCCAGACAAATGTGCAGTGACTGCCACTGAGTAGTGAACACACACAAACCACAGCCACCCTAGCCCTATGGATGGCGTGTACATGTCTGTGTGCATGTTTTCTCTCTTTTAAGTAGGGATGACCATCATAATTTCATGTTGCCCCTTTTGCTACAAAAGATTATTTTCTGGAAAGAACTCATCAACAGAAGTATTTTGGTGGTTAAATGGTCAAAATCGGTCAAAAACTTTTCGAATTATGAATTTTCAAAGTTTCCCATTCTGACCGGTCATTGGAACGAAATAAATTGACAAAGTCTAAATATAGCAATGTGAGCAAAATTGGTATAAGCATATATTTACCTTTTATATTTCTTTATTTTAATATATATGCAAACATGAAACAAGCATATTGTGAAAGTATCAAAGGGTTTCTTATGAAATGGCACTTTACTAGTCAATAGCATTAAGTATTTCTTCAAACCGAGGCACTGAAATCATGCTTTTAGAAAACATTTGCCAAAAATCATCCATAATGGCCAAAGTGGCACAAAATCAAAAGTCCAGTGTGAACTTTTTTTCCACAACAATATACACTACACATAAGAAAAATACTAATGTACTACAAGGGATTTTCAACATAGGAATCCAAACAATCAAGTACCAACATGCACAGCTTTATCCTGATATCACTTCTGGGGTTTTAACAAAATGTTTAACCTCTATTGTGATTGGCAGCAGCATAAGGTATCTCTTTGATAGCTGATAATGCCCAGCCATTCAGCAAGTGGCTAATAACAGACCTTGATAGGCTTGAATGAATACTGTCATGTGCTACAAAACCATCACATCCAGGGCCTGGTCACACCATATGCTACAGAGAGCACAGTACTTTAACAATGGAGTGAAAGACTCATTATTGATTAGGCGCGTATTTTAAAAGTACAGCTCCTGTGCGTGTATAGCAGCAAGTCAGTGCAGATGGTATAAATATAAGAAAATGTTTAGGGTTGAGATCAGGTGAATAATACAACAAATGAGCATGAAACTTCACATTTATGTTCAGAAAGGTGTCTATTTAACATGATTCGAAAGGTGTTTGGAAATTCCAAAGGGAAGCTGGTGATTTAATTTTTAACTCGAGATCTACTTGTCCGTTTTTTTTCCTTTTTACAGAGGGTATGATCATGAAGGTAGTAGAGAAGGAGTGAGCTCGCGTTAAGCTCATTACGTGAATCCTATTGTATACACAATAGAGACAGATATACCTTTGATCTAATGATCATCGCCGATCATTTCTGGAATGACTCCGTCTCATGGGGGGTTCATATTTAGTAACAAGTAAATCACGTATGCGCAAAACATGTATTATGGATGCGCATACATTTACTTGGCTGTTGAACTTGAATATTCATATTTCATTTAATATATGATGTTTTTTACGATTAATATGTTGAAACATGTTGTTCCAGAATGTTTCTAAACAGTTTATTATGGAATAGTGCAGTTCACACACATTTTAAGGACGGGTAAAATTGTTTTAACCACTGTTTTAAAAATACGAAGATCTTATTAAAATAAATTGCGCATTGATGAGTAGAATTATACTCCCATCAAACGAGATGTATCTCAGTGTTGCCCGGTACTGCCCGGGTTGGTCCGATTTTATTTGTTTACCCAAAACTTTAACAATTGTTCCTCCCCCGAGGTTTCAAAATAAACCGCGTCCTGAGCCCTCTTTTAAACTAGCCAAAGAGATGTATAAGCATAATGTGCATCATTTTCATCAAGTTAGAATGACTTATGCTGTTTCATCATATTTATAGCGCACAGAAGTGTGCGACCATGCATGTATACAACACAAAAGATTATAAGTGATAATCGTGTTACATAATCAAAACGTTGATCTGGAAACCTCAAAGGGCGGCAATTATGATTGTACAATAGAATGTGTGCGAGCTTTCTCCTTCTCTACTACCTCCATGGTATGATAGAGGTAATAACAACAACTCTGCCAAATTACAGCTCAGTAGGTCAAGGTGTTCACCTGATCTTTTTCATCTGAATATTTTGTGCCATTCTGAGCAGTGCTGCACTGGGCCACTGGCAATTAAGCGCACTGTGGCGATTGACCAATTTTGACTCACACTTACAGAAAAACCAAATAAGTTATGATGCTGTAATTTGCAGGATAGTTACAAAACATAATTGGCATTAACATCTCCAATTTTTACAGAAAAATTATGAAAAATAAAAGAATGAGCTCAATTTAGAAATGTCTGTGCAAGCAGTGCACAGTTGAGCTCCCTGCATGTCTATGGGAGTGTTCTAATCAAGTTGATGGTTCATTGGTCACCCCTATTTTAAGAGTTTAATGAATTAGAAAGTTCCATGAAAGAAATTTTAGATATAGTCAAAATATTAATTATCAATTATTTCATTAACGATAACAGTAATGATTCTGGGAAGTGATATATCTAAATAATTGTGTGGATATGTTGGATATTATTACAACAAATTTTGAATCAAATTTGAGATCTATTTTGACATTTTTAGATAATCATTTCACATTTTACATGGATCTAATTGGACCTGTGTCCAAGTTTGAGCCGAACCGAGTCTGTTTGTGTCCGAGTCCGGCAAAAAGTGGACTTGAGTCCGATCGATACATCACCATAGGCGTAGATCCCCCCGCCAATATTTTGCCAGGGGGGATGCTCCATACAATCATCCCCCCTAATGTTGCTGAATATAGGTTGCTGACCACATATTTGCCCATTTTAGCCCCAAAAGGGCAAATTTTCGTGCGCTTCGCGCGCATTTATTCCACTTTTGCACCATATTTCATCAGTTTAGTGTCAAAATATCAAAAAATTTCGCGTGCTTCCCACGCATTTGTACCATAAACTTATTTTGTCGCCAAAAGGTGCTGGATTAACTATACTTCAAGAATGTTTTCCAACCCCATCCACCCCCATGTCAAAAAGAAATCTACGCCACTGTACATCACTGATTTATGGTAAGATGTCACAAACTACTTTTTATTCATTTTAATATACTGATGAAGAAGATTTTGCAACTCATTCATTTTACACCAAAGTGGGCTATGTACTGCACCCAGTATCAACATGTATGAGAAGTTGATGCATACTTTTGAAAATTAATAAATCAGCTTGATAGTTTATTAAACTCATTTGATTTTTTATATTCTGTATGATTGAATTAAATGAAACTTAAAAATGAAATAAATTCGTTTTACAGCCATTTGACATGAAATTAATGAATTATAATAATTACCGGATTATAAGTATTACCGGAAATAGCAGTCTCTTAATGATGCGTTGGATATTCAAAACTCTTCTCAGCCCCAAGAGTTATCAACAGATTAATCTTTATTTATTTGTCTTTTCCGCGAGCACTTGTCCCTTGTCTTGTCTTTTGGTTATGTTATGTGAAGTTGCCTTGTTTTGTTAATTTCATTTGATTTTAGGGAAAGGCTAACTTTCAGACCTTTTTGGTCTTCCAGCCGTTTCCTCCATATGTACCGTGTTTATAAATATATATATATTTTATGTAATGTCTTTGAATTTTATGGAAATAAAATATGAATGAATATGAATGAATTAATATGAAGCTACCTGTTCGCTGCCATGAGCACACTGTTGAACGGGTTGTTTATAGCTCGCGCCACAATATTTACACACATTCCTCGTGCTTTGCAAGTGTGACCTCGTGGTTATTGCAGACGTATGGTATGCAATGGTAATGTAAGATGGTACTTGATTTGTGCGGTAAGTGTGCCTCACTATAATCAGCAAGAGTTTCGGTATACATACAAAGACTATCGTACACGATGAACTCAAAACTCGGTGCATTTAGGGACCGTTCATTATTTCCACCGGAGGGGGGCCGGGAGAATACATGGGGGGGTCAGATGTTTTTGTCAGGCAAAAGGGGGGTCAGATGTTTTTTAGTTATTGAAAGGGGGGTCAGATGGTTTTGCATCTCAAAAATCCTGGAGCTTCGGGGGCTTCGCCCCTGGACCCCATCTGGAACATTGCCCCCATGACCCCTGTCCATTAGATTTGCGCTTTGCATGTCGGCCGACACTTTGGTCCTAGTCCGGACTTAAGTCGGGCCTCAACCTGTTTTTCACCTGCCACGGTGTGAATTGACATAAATTTGCACCAAAAGTAAGTAATTTATTATAACATTTTGAAAAAATGGGTCATTGGGTAAAACATTCCAAAAAATGGAGACAAATTCTAGATTTTGCTTCTAATTTGCCAAATGTACAATACAAATTTACTGAAATAAGAGCATTTTGAACCATATTTCATAAATATACATGTACATTGCCATTTTCGTGATAGAGAATTAAGAATAATCAAGCTGCTGCACAGTAATGCTGTGGTCATCATCATCATCATCATCATCATCATCATCATCATCATCATCATCATCATCATCATTATTAATTATTAATTATTATTATATATTAACGATAACAGTAATGATTCTGGGAAGTGATATATCTAAATAATTGTGTGGATATGTTGGATATTATGACAACAAATTTTGAATCAAATTTGAGATCTATTTTGACATTTTTAGATAATCATTTCACATTTTACATGGATCTAATTGGACCTGTGTCTAAGTTTGAGCCGAACCGAGTCTGTTTGTGTCCGAGTCCGGCAAAAGTGGACTTGAGTCCGATCGATACATCACCATAGGCGTAGATCCCCCGCCAATATTTTGCCAGGGGGATGCTCCATCTAATCATCCCCCTAATGTTGCTGAATATAGGTTGCTGACCACATATTTGCCCATTTTAGCCCCAAAAGGGCAAATTTTCGTGCGCTTCGCGCGCATTTATTCCACTTTTGCACCATATTTCATCAGTTTAGTGTCAAAATATCAAAAAATTTCGCGTGCTTCCCACGCATTTGTACCATAAACTTATTTTGTCGCCAAAAGGTGCTGGATTAACTATACTTCAAGAATGTTTTCCAACCCCATCCACCCCCATGTCAAAAAGAAATCTACGCCACTGTACATCACTGATTTATGGTAAGATGTCACAAACTACTTTTTATTCATTTTAATATACTGATGAAGAAGATTTTGCAACTCATTCATTTTACACCAAAGGGGCTATGTACTGCACCCAGTATCAACATGTATGAGAAGTTGATGCATACTTTTGAAAATTAATAAATCAGCTTGATAGTTTATTAAACTCATTTGATTTTTTATATTCTGTATGATTGAATTAAATGAAACTTAAAAATGAAATAAATTCGTTTTACAGCCATTTGACATGAAATTAATGAATTATAATAATTTTGAAAGATTGTTCTTGGTGCAAAAAACTGTAGTCTATGGATCGATAATATCACTGTGGTTTGTTCAGGGACCTGTAGTATTGAAGTACATGTACATTATACTAGCTGGAGCACAGGGTGGCAGTTTGAACCAAAAACTGTGTGCATGCATGTGAAATAAATAATATTTTAGAAAAATAAATAAAACAAGTTAAAATACCCTGTGGGGTTCTACCTAGTTGAAGGTATATGAGGATATGCCACATTTTGGGGTCCTTTTCAGCGATTTTGGTATATTGATGGGTGGCTATTCACTAAAGACCAATATTTGGAGAAAAGTGCCCAATTACTGCAATTAGGGTAAATTTAGGTGCTTTTTGTGAAAAATTACATACTGATAAACAGTTAAGGCATAATTTGTCAGCCTGATATGTGGCAGTGACGTGATGCGTTGAGGCAGCTGATCCATGCGCGCATCGATTGCGCGTCATTGCGCGTGTGCATACGTCGGGGGGGGGTCATATGATTTTCATGTAGCTCGGGGGGGGGGTCAGTGGGGTTTTATTATCGGAGAAGGGGGGGGTCATATAGTTTTCGGCAGTGACTTTCTGTCTGCTCCCGGCCCCCCCCTCCGGTAGAAATAATGAACGGTCCCTTACTATAAACATTTTTCAATCACACAATTTAAAAAGGGGCATGTAGCACAACATATTTCCTATAACTGCGATTCGGCTCAGTGGTTACGAAAAAACGGATAATTGTGTAATGCGTGTCAAAATGCAGTGAAATCTAAGTTTGTACAATAGATTTCTAATTGGAAATTATGTGGTTAAGCGTCAATCGGCAAGTTTGCGTAAAAGCTGGCAACCATTTTTTTGTTAATTCGGGTAGGCTGAATTCGAATATTTTGTCTGCCAATCTGTATTTGAACCCATGACTTGCAAATGGACCTCCCCAAACCCATATAGGAACATACAGGGGGCAAATATTAAACAAAACATGTTCCAAAATCACTATCTCTATAAAAAAATATATGAAATTATTCCTTATTCCTATGTTGTTCCGATTTTCGTAAAATTGTAGGCAAATTGATCGTTACGTTCACGTGATTCAGGAAAAGAATAGTTTTCACCATGCCAAATTAGAGAAGATGGATGATGAATAATTACAAAGGCTAATGAATCCTACAGATCTATTTAAAGCTCTTTACCGTGTAACATACTAACCACACGTCACAGATAGTGCAAACTATCCATTTTCTTGAACCTCTAAGCAACAATAAGCGAAATTTTTGCAAACATTTGAGCAACTTTGACTTTTGGTCGTACATGCACTAACTTTACATTTCTGGGATTCGTAGGACCAGGCAAATAATTTGGTATCTACCCTCTATGTTGGGGTCATGAGGGGCGGGGGAGGGCTTTTGATGGTCACAGTACACGTATTATCGTAACCGATTTGCCAGCTTTTACACAAACTTTGGAATATGAATTTTTCCATATCTATTAAGCCATTTCATACACGTACACGCTCATTTTTGTGAATGGAGTTATTTGATGTCAATATTCGTTTCTCATGATAATACAGACTTGACATTTAATATGGAATATTTGTCGCAAAATTCCAAGACTGGTCTGAACGGAGTCTGCATAGACCGCGCGGGCTAAATATTAATTAGGGTGTGTCGGGAGATGGTGTAAAATAATTGTTTGATAGAAAATGTGCTTTCCATATGTTTACATTATGGTGCTCATAATGTAGCCAATTTGCCTAAAATGGCGGATTTAGGGAATCTGAATTTGAGCTTTGCGGGGACACAATTTCGGACTTTATGCAAAATGGTTCTGTTATTATCAAATTTATAGGGGTCTGAGGCGATATTTCTTAAACTCTGTCAGCAACTGGCATTAATCACAGCTGTCATACACTTACAATGTATCAAGTTTTTGAACAGGAGATGAGCTTAAAAATAGGGCTCTTAAAAGCTGTACGTACTCGGAAAGTTTGAATGGCTCCCTGTGGTCAAATGTTATAAAATTACGGTACAAACATAGCTGTGCGGATTCCTGGTTGTCCAATGAACTCACACTGTTTCTTTGTTTGCAGTAAGTTTATAACATGTGGCCCCAGGGGATCATTCAAACTTTCTGAGTGCGTACCACTTTTAAGAGCCACATTTTTCAAAGCTCCTCCCACTTTCAAAACTGGTAAATCACAGGTGCATTTCAGTTCTGACGAACACTTATTGGTATTTAGGTTCAGTAAAATCGCTTCAGACCTCAATAAATTTGATCATATCAGAATAATGTTGCTCAAATTCAGAAAATTTACCCCAACAAAAATCAAACTTTTTAGGCTAATTCACTACATTATGAGCGCCAAAATGTAAACTAATGGAAAGCACATTTTCTGTTAAACAATTCTTTTACACCATCTCCCGACACACCCCCAATTAATATTTAGCCCGTGCCGTTTATGCAGACCTCTACCAGACCAGTCTTGAAAATTTGCGAAAAAGTATTCCATATTAAATGTCAAGTCTGTAATAATAATAATAATAATAATAATGATAATAATAATAATAACAACAACAACAACAACAACAACAACAACAACAACAACAACAACAACAACAACAACAACAATAATAATAATAATAGGGATCTATATAGCGCGGGCGCTTTACATATAAAAATACAAAAATCAGCTTAGAACTATAAAATAACAAACAAGAGTAAAGATGAATGGAAATACGGTAAAAACTTATGATACTTAAAAGGACACATATTATAGACAGGTACACAAAGAAGGTTTACATAAGTATCGTATCAAATTTACAGCAATATTATGAGGAGATATTGCCAGTACTTCACTCTCAGCGAAATGATCAGCATCTCGCTCCTGTGAAATAGAAAAAAAGGAAGGGTTGAAAAACATGAATTAAATATTAAAAAGGTGCGTCTTCAGACGACTCTTGAAGGAGGATACCGTGATAGCAGAGCGAAACTTCAAGCTTGTTCCAGAGTGACGGTGCTGCATACACAAATACACGTTCACCATAGAATTGGGTTGATGGACGACTTGTGACAGCCAGAAGAACGAAGATTGCGAATTGCGTAAGCAATAGACAAGGCGTTATAGGAGTGTGATGTGCCCTGAGTAATTTAATTTAATTCAAATTTGTTTACCAGCTGAAAGTATGTCATGAGAAATATGAGACAAGGGAAATACCTTGGAAGTAATCATGCAAGAGTTTGTGTATTATGGCATGTTTTAGGGGAATTCCCTTTCATTCATCAAGTGATCAAAGCAAATTGAATCATATCTTATTTTAGATTGTTACAGGGAAACCCCTGTTCATTTATAGAAGATTCTCTTTATTAATAATCTTGGGAAAATCCCTTGGATTGTGAAATGGATAAGATTTGGGAATCACCCCCAGGAAGTGTTTTAATATGACAGAATGGTCTATTAATAGATTTTGGGTTTTCTGGTGTATAAATGCTGGATGCTTGGAGTTTGCACTTTACAGGATCACATGAGAGACTCTACATGAGACTCTACATGTGTTGGTCTTCGTGCTTCAAAAGAGAAGTACATTTTAATCAGTTTACATAGCCAATAATTGAGCTATTTTTAATACAGCAACGAAGGAGATTTATGAGTACACGAAAGTGCTCCTCCTCATCAAAGGATTGAAGTTCTTTTGTCGAATTGCTGGAGTCTAGTTTATAAAACAACACATCTGTCAAATACAGTGGAGCAGTGCCGAAAGGAGCCTGTTTCCTGGAGAAAGAGTGATTGGTGAAAGGAGCACCATTTTTGGAGAAAGCAGCGCAAGGAGATAAGTGTTTGGAGAAAGCACCACCATTTTGTGTGAGGATTTTATTCGCAAGGATATTTGTAAATGCAAGTGTACATTGGACTTCGCTGATTTTCGCAGGACATGTGTTTAAGGATATATACATCAGCCATCCAGAACATTGCAAGAACTCTATTACCATCAAAAAGAAGAATGCTGGCAAAGTACTAATTAGTTAAAAGAGTGATTGTTCTTGATTATTTTGTACGTGCATTTGTTGTCATGTATTGTACCAATCATATTTTACTTTCAAGTAAAGACTTAGATTTTTGTTAGCTTAATCAAACAGTGTATTTATGTTGTGCATTCGTGTGAGTTCGGGTAAAAGGTGATTTTGGACTTGAGTCAGGTACGACTTGTAACAGGAGTCCAGCCGAAAGTTGTTAGATGCATTATTTAACCTTGTTTACTACAGTCGTCTTCGGGCATTTAAATAAAGGCACTTAATTTAATGCCCTCGTGACCAGATGGGCGCTGACATTTACAGCGTCTAGACAGGATGTCTGGAAAAGTGACCTTTGGCACAGCGGATGGTCTTCCTGTGTTTTTCAATTGGAAACGCGGGATGCATGTCCAAATTTTGTAGCAAATTTGTCATTTTTTGGAACTAAACGGTATTGTTGTAAGAGTTTCCGTCAATAACTTTTTAAGTTCTTGAAAACGTAATAAAAACAATATCCCCAATGTATATTTTTGTAGGTGGAGTGTAAATGAACGTCATGGAAGTCTCATTTTTAAACAGGAAATCACAGCCAAAACAGATGGATTTAAAAACTCATTGCTTGTTTCTTTTCCAGCCATATGGTCAAATATAAATAATGATATTAGGAATTCACTTGTCACGTGCACATTTACCACATTTAAAAAAACAACTCAGGGCTTTTTTAAGCAACATCTCATAGCTTCAACTTCTCTCACAAAATTTGTTCCATCACTGGTAGCCATTTTTTCTTGTCTCTTGTGTTAAATTGTATATAACTTATGTGTAAACTTATTTTGAGGTTTGCTGAGTAGGGGGCACTGCGCCTTTTGGCGACAGTGCTTTCCTGTGCTTTTCAGTGCTCCCTGGCAGCTCAGGAGGCCTCCTTTATGTTTTTTCTGCTTTTGATGTTTGTTGCCAAATGAATAAAATAAAAATAAATAAATAAAATAAATATAATTAATTTGCCTTTTATAATTTTCAGCAATTTTGATGATATGTGACCCGACAGCACGGATGAGCCGTAAATTCCCTAAATTGTATTCTGAGTAACAGTGTAAAATGTGTACGAAGGTCGTATTCATCGCTACATCTATCTCATTTTGATAGTCAAACACCAATCAATAATCCTATTGTTGAAGTGGATAATAAGCTTCTACCTTAGATGGCTATAGAAATTTTATAGCTCTGGTCTTTGTTTGCTTTGGCTAAATCCTGTTCAAGTGGTGGGTTACCAGGCATTGTATTTTGTATGTATCGTTGGCATCCGTCAGTCTTCGCAGACTATGGAGTAGCGCCGTCTGAGGTGGTTGGAAAGCATCGTCTTGTGTGGCTGAATAGATCAATGCGAGACTTGCAGATTTTGTTACAGACCTGGCATCTGAAGACTGATGCATCTGGTAGGGTTGGTTTGAATGTTTCACACTGACTGGCTTTGCGCCTTGCTAGGCAACTGGTAGACAACTAGGAGAAAGACTGAAGGAGCATAAGTCAACTGCCCCCAGCCGCAAACCCTCTGCTGTCGCAGAGCATAAAACTGAATCTCACCACAAAATTGACTGGGAATCCACCAAGGTTTTAGTAAAGGATGGTCTTGAGTACCCCCGTTTAGTGCGGGAGGCCCTCCAGATCAAGAAGAAAACGCCAGAACTAAATCGTGATCAACGACTGGAATTGCCAACTCTCTACAACGCCCTCATTCGACCAAAAGTCGCCAATGATCAACAAAAGGGCAAGTCCATCACAACATCCTAGGACTTCTTCTGATGAAGATGTGTATCACACATCGAAAATTCAAGGTTAGTTGGATTTTTGTGCTGAATGTCAGTTTAAACTTTTAGAAATTACTTTTGGAGTTATAAAAATAAATCCGGTAATCCGTTAATCCGGTAATCCGGTAACCCTAGGTATAAATCTTTAAAAGCGAATTGGCCAAGTTGATAATGCTAACCTGTGGGTGTCATCATAATCCATTCAGTCACAGGTGTTTTTGTGCTTCAAACCGCAAATCAAAGGTTGCTTATCAATCGTTACGTGGGGATACCCAACGTGTCTGACGTGTGTCTTGAGGACTAGGAACAAGACATCAAATTAATTACAGGAAACTGACAGGTAGGTACCGATTACTAATATACTTCAAATAGTTGGAAACACCTGCGAATAATACGCTAAATGAATGAGCTGTGTCAATTGTATTTCACGTGCATCAATTTGAAGCATCTCACTTTAAGGATTGACTTACAATATCGACGGTTGAGAACCAGAAAGCTTCAACTAACACTCACCTGCCCCCACAAAATGAACATAAAGTCGCCAGGGCACTAAAGATGATACAGTTCATTAATCATGACAACATTCAATAGAAAACAAAAGACATTGTGGAGGAAATGTTGATTTTTGAAGACCACAGCAAGGAGCCAACTTTTGTGAGAACTGGTCATAGTGAGTTACGGCTTTCTGAACCCTCGATATATTGCAAAGACTTGCAAAGACATAAATGGATGACGGATAATGACTTGTTTGTATAAACCCATGACCACCTATTATACACGACAAAGTTTTTTAATTCCCCCACGCTACAAATATTGCATCAACACAAAAATACAAAATCGTTGTAATGAAGATAAGATTTGAAAGTTGCAGCAAAATCTTATCATCTTGATTTCAGTATCCGTAGAAGGAAATGTGTTTGGCTCTCATTGGTCAAAACATGTGATAATCAATAATAATGTCATTATTCAGATCAGTAGTCATTGTTTACTTAATCCCATATTAAAACATAAATGTTTTCTGGGACCAGGAAGTTCACAAGAAGTGAACGACCAAGGGTTACATCTGTTGGTAACACCTCCCAATCAGGAATGTTTCAATTTGACATTATGTGAATAATGATCACTAATGTGAACAATTGTTATTGATTATCACATGTTTTGATCCCTCCAAGACCATGAAACAAAAAGGATAATCCAATCAGAGCTGAGCAGATTTTCTTCAATGGACACTGAAGACAAGTTAATGGGATATACTGCAACTTTTAAATCTTGGGTTACGTTCATTTAAATATATGTTGTGGCATAAATGTTCGGACATTGCAAAAAATGGGGTGTTATGGTCAGAATGCGCAGAAATAAATTCTGCTTCGACTACATATCACAACTTTGGCATACAATCAACCGTTTTGGAATAATGGTCATTCATTAGGGGGGGGGGGTAATACGTGTTTGTAGGTGTTTAGTATTATGTGTAAATAAGGACAGCACTGGATCGCATATATCAGTACACATTTCTTTAACCCTAATATGCTTGTACACCCATAGAACGACTTTTGAATAAATTCATTGGTGCACAAACACATATTCCATAACTCAAGGTCAACTTTTGATCCATGATTGCTAATAGGGGTTATTGGACTATGCCAGTGGAAATGAGGCATATTTTGCTTAAAAAGATATAGTTTGATACAAAGGTCAATGACAATAAACATGACACAAGGAGAAAAAAGTCGCATACGTGCAACTCATTTGCTGATGTTATAGTAAATGGAGAAAAGCGCATTTAACAAAGGTACCACTTAAGTTTGCCATAGAGTTTCCGGTAATGTCAGTATCGAATGCAAGCTTTATGTTACCTTCAGCACATATTGTAAAACAAGAGCATGCACGTTAGGTAAGGGGTATGTTCTTAATTAAAACCTTTCAGCTTATACAACAACGGGTCATGTATACTAGGATACAAAGAGAGACTTGAATTACCTGATGAACAGACTACTATATCGAGGGCTGAGAGCCAGAAAGCTTCAACTAACACTCACCTGCCCCCACAAAATGAACATAAAGTCGCCAGGGCACTAAAGATGATACAGTTCAATCATGACAACATTCAATAGAAAACAAAAGACATTGTGGAGGAAATGTTGATTTTTGAAGACCACAGCAAGGAGCAAACTTTTGTGAGAACTGGTCATAGTGAGTTACGGCTTTCTGAACCCTCGATATATTGCGACTCTACACACTCGTAGATCACAGTGTGTAGATCCACATTACCTTATTATAAATATCATAACCACGCACAGCATATTTAAAATTGTAGCTATGCTTTATTAGATCGAGTCAAGTAAAGTGTCTCGGTAGACGCGAAACGTTTAAAATTACGTCATTGTAACGCCTCGGATATTCTGTCGGTCGGCATGACGTTACTTAAGACATATCGCTTCTTCCAATTGGTTGCTTTTGCCGAGATTTGGCTGTTCCATCTCTCTCCCTCCCTCGGACACGAAGGGAGCACTTACCGTTGCACTCAATTGGGGAATTCACAAAACATGCCATAAAATCCCGGCATAAAATAAATACCTCTTGATGAAACAATTCCAAAAGTTCGATTTTTTTCAGGGAAATCAACTTAAACTAATTACCAAAGACAAAGCATATTGTCATTTTCTGTGCTGAGAAAATTGACTTGAACTCAAAGACCTTGTACAAAGCAATCGGGATTTCGCGAGAGAGTCCCCTTTGACAGACGTGAGAAGTATGTAAGTGCAATAGATTGAACAATCTCGGGGATGATTTGCACAACCTGATTTGCACAACCTGGGTATTGCATATTCTTGGGCAAGCCGAGTTTGGTTAGTCGAATTGTTTTGCAATTTACAAAATTAAGTCATGTTACCCCGAGTCCTTTAGTCCTGACTTGTTACAGATCGGCAATATGCATATGAATCGAAATAGCCCATCGCGACATAGCGTAACGTAGAGAATTTGGTCCCGACATATTCCGTTCACAAACAATATTCATGGTTTGCGTACGTTGATCTGAGAAATTGATAAGAGCAGTTGGATATTAATCCGATATTTTGTGTCAGAAACAGGACAAATATCAGAGTTCTAAATCTTTATCTTTACTCCACTTACATTTTTAAAACTTAGGTATTATGATTTGTTGTGTGATGTTTCAAAGGTGCAGAATTTTGATTTAAACTTTTAATACAAACACAAGGAAATAAGCAGGATTTATACCAACACAGATGAACTTTCATGAACGAAATAGGTATTCTGCCGGGCAATGTTTCTATTTATCAGAATTACGTTGGTGTTACAAGAATAAAACATCCTTCTTGTTGTATCTTTGTCATCATGTGTATTGTGTGCCCCAATAAAATTACCGGATGCTAATATTTTATTATTTTCTCCAAAGGAACGTAGAGTGTACGTGTAGCTGGGAGTCCATCATTATCTTCAATGAAGTGTTGGCAAAAATTTGCCTGTCTTCTTTAGGGCCACGGAGATTTCCCAATTTTTTAATCATTTTATTGTAAAAATGGGAATTCCCATTTTTTTTTGAAAAAGTTTGGTCTGGGAATTCTCAAACATTTATGGTACAAACTTACATGTCTTCTTTTGGGGGATGCCATTAATTTCTGGAATAGCCCAATGCACGCGCTGAGATGTTCATGCGAGCCCCGCAGGGGATAGACTTCTCCGTAGTCCACTTGCCCATTTTGCATACTCTGGCTATTAAATTTAAGCATAGAACGCTGATTTGTATTAATATTTGTGCAATTGATAGATTTTCACATCTATTATTTTCAGTCACCATACTCCCTCTGTTTGTTAGCTTCCCAAGTGGATTTATTTTTTACTCGGGCTTTCGCGATCAATAAACTGGTAGATTTCAAAATCAGTATTGTTCAGTATTGAAGTGAGCCATAATAATCATGCAATTATTGTCACTAATCATCTAATTATATAAACTCTTTATGACCATTTTTCTATTGAGCACTTTAATTTTAACATCAGTACAATTTTGAGTTCAACGGAATGCGTTCATCATGATTAAATAATAATAACATATTTTTATCAAAATTCGACTATGGCATAGTCTACGCAGGGGAATGCAATCGACGGATCATCATTCAGCGCAAATTCATTATTATATCCTATGTTTCGGGCTGCAAGGGATCTGCATTTTATTAACCTATGTTGTGCAATGTGCAAACAAATTATTTCTGCAACTTTTGTTTTTTGAAAATTTGACCCATGTCAATACACCACCTTTAAGAAAAAATGAATCAATCATACAGGATGCGAACGCACATCGCGAAACTGTATCACGAAAGTGTGTACGAAATAGAATAGAATGATTGGCTACCTCAAAAAGAATAGCAAAATGTCAAGATGATCACAAGAAACGAATGAGGCAGGGAAAAGCAACGACATTAACCAGTCTGATCAGATTAATCGAGTCTGAAGAGGCTCATGGTCAAACTTGGAATGCACTGCATTGTGAGAAGCGTTTACACAATCATTAGGTTTTTAAAAAATATAACCAGTAAACCACTCAACGGAATCGAACGCAATTGGCACTGATATGTGAGACACAGATTGTAGTACATGTCCCTTTTTTAATTTTATAATTCCTGTATATACTTTTAGATTTAAAGCAACATAAAAACATCCGGTAATTTGCATTGTATCCCTTGGTATTAATCGAGTGAGTAAGTCAACTTGATAATGCAGTCACGGGTGTTTCTTGTCTTCCTACGCTTGCAATTCAAACCGTGAATCAAAGGTTACTTATAAATCGGTACGTGGCGATACCCAACGTGTGACAGGTAGCTACCGATTACTAGTATATTTCAAATAGTTGGAAACACCTGCGAATAATACGCTAAATGAATGAGCTGTGTGTATTTCACGTGCATCATTTTGAAGCCTTTTAATCTCACTTTCCCGGGCTTACTTTAAGGATTGGCAGATTAGCAGAGATTGATTAGCAGAGACTTAATGAATGACGGAAGAATGACTTGTTTGTATAAACCCATGACCACCTATACACGGCAAAGTTTCCTAATACCCCCAGGCTACAAATATTGCATCAACACAAAGATACAAAATCGTTGTGATAAAGAAAGGAATATAATGTAAAGTTAGCATTAGACCAAATACAGTCGATATAGGAAAGCCTGACACTTTTACTTTCCGTGATGTCTGCTGTCAACAGAATAGGTAGTTTAGACAGAATAGTTTAGCCTATTATGTGCTCTAATCAAAGTGTGGTGCAATTTTTTAATGTATCCTTACTTTTGTAACGTTTAAGACGACATTAGAGATATACCTTTAAAAAGTTAGGCAACAATTATTCATCTTTTACAAGAATTGTTGCTTATCCTTCCCCTTTCTTCTTTCGTCCCTTCCCTTTTAAACTTCCACTAAACTAATATATGTTCAAGGGTTAACTTACACATCTTTAGTTGAATATTATTCAAGACAACACCTATACGAAACAGTTCTGTATTGAATGGTGTAAATATTAACTACATTTAAATAATTATATTATTCAAGATATAAGTTTTGAGGCTTTGCTTATAGTGATGCATTTGTAAGCAAAGTTCAACGACAATGAACAATATCACACAAGCAGATAAAAAGTTGCATACGTGTCGCAACTCATTTGCTGAAGATTGCTGTAAATGGAGAAAAGCGAATTTTACAAAAGTACCACTTAAGTTTCGTTAGTCAAGCATTGCGTTACCTTCAGCACAGATTGTAAAACAAGTGAGTGCACGTTTGGTAAGAGTTACGTTCTTAATGAAAACCGCGTAGATTATATAGCAAAGGGCCGGTCATGTATAGGATACAACGAGGGTTTTGAATTACCAAATAGACAATCACTCCACACGCTCGTAGATCCACATTACCTTATTATATTATCACACACAGCATATTAAAACAATTGTAACGAGTCAGCCAATGATAGAATCGAGAGGCGTGATGACGTCACTGTCGTGTCTAGCGTCTACTGGAGGTCATTTGCACAACCTGGTTAATTGTAGTTATTCTTCAGGTCAATTCGAGTCTTGTCAGTCGGACTGTTTGCAAGTTGTTTGCGAGTCATTTAGTACCTAGTCACGAGTCACGACTTGTTGCGCATCTGCAATACAGTAAGACAAGTATGTCAAAATTAAAACAAGCAGCCAATACCTGTGCTCTTTAGCTATGATTTAAGACCTTATTTGTTGAAATTGGTTGAGAATAAAAAACAAAACACTGTGATACTAAACCTAATGAAGAAACGAAATCAAAAGTTGCACTTTTGTATTCTAATCAATGAAAGCACGACGCTAGTTTTAACGTGCGAATCAATGGAAGCACGGCGCTAGTTCTCTTGTTCGTGAACGCTTTGTGTACAAATCAATGGGGCATGCAATGGAGCAAACTGCAACTTTTAAATTGGCATCTTCCTTGGGTTTTTGGATCGTCGTGTTTTTATTTCTAAGACAATTTTAACAAATGAGGTCTTAAATTCGAGCTTAAAGATGTATCTATTGGCTGCTGGTTCCTATTATGACATATCTGTCTTTGTTTAGGATATACAGTGGGTGAACATAACTGGTACCTTAATTTTTGACTTACTGTACTTGTATATGCCTATGTATCGAACCAGAACAGTCCCAGTGCGTCGGTCCAACCACAGTGTAGTTTTCCCTGTTTACTGCAATACTATTGCATATCATTATAAAGAATACGGTAACGTGCCTATAGTTATATAACACAACTGCTATATACAGACAAAAACTAATATCCTCATATTAAATTTAAATGCAACTGATAACGACACAGTAAACACAAAAAGGTAATAAACTAAACTAAACTATCAACTCTATCCATCCTGTACAGCTCATCCTACACACCACAGACCCGCAGACACAAGTCCATTTTATAACTATCAAATTATGATTCAATTTGTGAAGTTTAAATTTTTTGCCCGAGGACGACTTTCCATTATGTGCCAATTAACTGTATGATTACTTTTTCAAAAGTAGCTTGAATTAATAAAATAATAATGACAAAACGCTTTTGATAATAAAGCCTGTCAAAACATAATGCAAGGTATATTCATGATTTTGATTTTGAATTGTAAATGGGTTTAGTCTTGACGCTTTTGCAACATGAAATTAAGGACAGACGTGCTTTACTTTAAGTAGCACTTTACTAGTCAAATTAATCTGTATCATATGAAATGCCAGGTATCTCTCACAGCTCTCCTTCATCATGTTCATTGCCTTTCCCCCAGTGGCTAATGTAAACAATCATCTTGGAGTTGTTAATCGTGTCCACAAGATTCCGTGCTATTAACACGTTAAAACAGCTAGCTTTTCGAACTTACCGGATTATGAAATTGTTTTCGTAGTTTTCATTTTGTTTATATTTCCTTTCACACAAGTAGTACAAAACTGATGGAAACAGAGAATGTGGATTGAAATCAGTAGCATCAATATATCAATAACAATTATATCCTAAGTATATAATTTTCATCCCAATGTGACTTTGTATATTTCTTAAAAATATACAGTTTTGATGCCTTCCGCTAGGAATGCGACGAACATCATTCGAACCTAATACCTGTAGATTAAACTTTCCGCTCTTCTCCAGTGTGCCTCTGTGGTTCAATTGGCTGGAGCGTCGTGCTAGTAATACGAAGGTCGCCTGTTCGAATCCAGATGCTCTGGTGTTGTTGTTTTTTTTCAACGTTTCTGTGCACTGGCTGCTTTGGGTAAAGATTAAAATTTGTTAAATAATTCTATCCATTGATAACAAAAGTGTGACCGACTATAAATATAGAAACGCTGATACACATGCATCAATTTGCTGGTGGATACGTTCACTTGCCATGATATTCTGAACTCACCTAGGATATAAATTTAGTTTAAATAGTATCCAGACTTGTCATTACGTTTAACATTATCCACAACAATTCAAGGCAGAATTTTCAGATGTTTTCATTAAATAATAATTAAAAGAAAAACCATTTAATTTTCTTTTTATAGAATCCATTACCGAATCCGACATGTCTAATGAAACCTATTCAAAGTAGTATTATATGCATCATCTTCTGTTCAATAACAAACAAGAGATGACTAGAGCTAGAGGAAACCGTGAATAGTGAACGGTTGATTTGTCTTGCACTGCTGAAATATGATATTCATCATTCTGAATAGCACAGACGACTTGATTTCACGCGTAGTGTTTGAACATGCCTATTCATGATTGTATCTTTGCTTAATGCTTACATGACAAGTAGTGCAAATACACCAGGCATCTTTTTGACAGTTGTCTACACTGAGAGATCAACAGACGCATTTCAAGTGCTCATCGTATCACATCTCAGCACGAAAGGCTACCATATACTCTGACGCCTTTGCGACAGACATTATTGCGTTTTCAGGTCTCCGCAGCAACTTTCGGTTATTGGCCTTAAAGGGGGTCTTCGGCAATCACAACATTATTCCTTATAGAAAAATAATTATCAAGCACGAATCACGTGGTTTTATTTAAAACAAACTCATAGTGACCATAAAAACGAATAAAACCATCCATCTCTCAACACGTAATATTCAAAATTCCCGGGCGCCGAAATTGTCGAGTACAATAACGTCCCAGTAATACAATGAAGGCTGACGACGATTGAGCACAAATAACCATTACGTCATTGCACTTAGACAATTTCGGCGCGGGAATTTTGAATATCGCGTGTTGAGAGCCCACTGTTTTTATTCGTTCTTATGGTCAATATGAGCTTGTTTTGAATAAAACCATGTGATTCGTGCTTGATAATTATTCTTCTAAATATAAGGGAAAATGTTATGATTGCCGGAGACCCCCTTTGATTTTCCGTTTACCTTTATTCAGGGCTTTATTATCCTTCTCAACGTTTTACTGCGCAAAAGATTCAGCCGCTGCTGAAGACGACGACGGAACAGTACCCGTTGGATCTGTCACAACGGCAAAGCGCCCGCAAGACAACGCTTGTTTTAGTTTTTCTGTGCGATTTTCCATTGCGACAGACATAGCAGCTAATTTTCCGTCAGCGTCATCCGCAACTTTTGCGCAGTCTCTAAAAAGTTGAGAATGATAATAAAGCCCTAAACACAACCTGCTTCAATCATTAATACGTGCAACGCCTTTAACAAAAAGATACAAAAATAGGATGTAAGAACCATGTCTAATAGTCACTTTAGGTGGCGCACTCGGCCACATTTGTTGTTGTTTTTTATATCCAAACCCATTGGTAATTACTTTCTTGAACATGCTCAGATTTATAAGTACAAAGACCCATTGGAAATAAGTTATTATTTATTTATCTCACGGCTGATGCTGTTTTAATAACATTTATGCTTAGCCATGCTAAGCGCAGCCAGGATTTATTTGGAGCGGACTTATTTTTTTTTTTTAAAGACCTTTTTTTTGGATCAAACTGTGTAGACTCTCATTCATCTGGGTATGTTGAAATTAAGATTTGATTTAAATCTAGTCAACCAGACATACCTATTTTTGACGGACGAACCGACGTTGCGACTGAAACCTTCAGTCTTCAGCTGGGTTGTGATGCAAATGACCTTGAGTACCGGACACTTCCGGTATTGATGACAATCGGCGAGGAATGTCCTTTATGAATCATAAAGGACATTCCTTTTTACGAGCATTCCTCCGAAGGACGCAGTCTCAGCGGTTCGCGAAGTTCCGACTCAGGATACCACACTTCATGAGCGGACTGCCTTATCGCCTGATCAATTATGTGATTTACTTAGTCTCTGCCTTGACAATACCTACTTTACATACAGCGGCAATTTTTACCAACAACGTCATGGATGTTCCATGGGATCGCCTGTGTCACCGATAATTTCAAACTTGTATATGGAAAGATTTGAACGCATTGCCTTGTCATCGTTTCCTGGTATAGCGCCCTCTAGATGGTATCGATACGTGGACGATACATTCATCATAATTAAATCTAATGAACTTGACAGGTTTTTTAACCACATCAATCAAATTGATCCTCATATCAAGTTCACGCAGGAAGGTTTGTCGGACAACAAACTCGCTTTTCTCGACTGTCTAGTGTCCGTGGAAGTTGATCGCTCCCTTACTGTGTCTGTTTATCGAAAACAGACACACACGGACCAGTACCTACAATTCGGTTCCAATCACCCGCTAATTCAGAAACTAGGCGTGGTTAACACCTTGTTCCAAGTTCCACAGAGCTGATTCCATCATTACTAAGGACTCCGACAAGATCACGGAATATCAGCACCTGCGCAAAGCTCTGGGTAACTGTGGTTACCAGGACTGGGCTATAAACAAGGCCCTGAACAAGGACAACAAAACAGCTGCCACGAGCTCCAATCAGACAGGGAAAACTACAAGCATCACTATCCCATACCACGGTGACTTGTCTGAGAAACTCAAAAGAATTTACCGCGACCACGGGATCACCACTCATTTTAAACCTACAAACACTATCCGCAAGTCCTTAGTGCATCCCAAGGACAAACAACCTAAGGGTAGGGTCAGTGGAGTGGTCTACGGGGTACGCTGTTCGGAGGAACAAGCTTGTCAGGACTCCTACATAGGAGAAACCGCCCAACCTCTTCACAACCGCATGCTACAACATCGCAGAGCCAGCTCAGGTGGCAACGACTCAGCGGTTTTTCTGCATCTGAAAGCCAGCGGACACCATTTTGACACCAAGGATGTCCGTATTCTAGACCGTGAGCAGGGTGTGAAAGAGGCTATTTGGGTGAGAGCGGAGCAACCATCTCTCAACCGCGGGGGAGGCGTCCGGGCCAAGCTGTCACACGGCTGGGACCGAATCATAAAGGACATTCCTCGCCGATTGTCATCAATACCGGAAGTGTCCGGTACTCAAGGTCATTTGCATCACAACCCAGCTGAAGACTGAAGGTTTCAGTCGCAACGTCGTCGGTTCGTCCGTCAAAAATAGGTATGTCTGGTTGACTTTGCTAAAGAGCACTTACAAATTGATATGGATCTTATTTATTTTAAAAACTTATATTTTGTTAGAAATCTACCCTTTTTATTATTATTTTTTGTGGTGATAAAACATTTAGGTATTTTTATCATCTCCCCAATAATTTTGTTTTGTAATTTTAAAATTGTGTATTTTGATGTCATGATATTGAAATAAATTTGACTGACTGATTGATTGATTGATTGATAGACTGAAATCTGATATTCATCAATCCGAAAGAGCAGGGATTCAATTTCGCGCGTAGTGTTTGAACAAGTCTATTCATCATTGTAAATTTGCTTAATGCTCACATGGCAAGTAGCGCGAACAAACCACGCATCATTTTGACAGATGTCTTCACCGAGGGATCAACAGACGAATTTCAAGTGATTATCGTATCAATATCATACCCATCAGGATGATTTGGCGGCATTAGGGTTCAAAGTCGTCGAACATGTCCATTCATCATCGTATCTCTGCTTAATTCTCACATGACAAGGAGTGCAAATACCACCGCATATCTTTCTGACAGTTGCCTTCACCGAGAGATCAATAGAAGAACTTTCGGTGCTTATGGTGTCATTATCATATTGATCATGATGATTGGGTGGTAATAGGGTACTACAGGTACCACTTTTGCAGCTGGAATTATTTACACAGATAAAACAAAAACTAATTTAAAGCCATTTTGTAACACTTGCTGAGGAGGACGCTTTCAATGTTTTTCAAAATTATGATTGCAATGTATTTTAGTAAACTAATATAACCTGCAAAGGTCATTGCTTTAGGGGCTGCAGTTGTGATAAAATCCGAGATTTTGAATAAAACGTATGAAACGACGTTTAATTATTACGATGGAAAGATTTGTCGAACGCATACGCGATGTTCATAAAAGTACGTACACGGCGACTACACATCAAAGGAACCGACCTGAGTCACGTCCGAAAGTGTGGCTCGCATTGGCGAAATATCGATTTTCTTTGCATTGCCTCATCTGTTTGGACCAAAATTAAAATAGGACATATGTGATAGTAAAGCTAACATTTTGTGAAAATAAAAAATAAAATTCTATTTTGTCTATAAATGTTGCAATATGGCTTTAAATATAATTTAAAAAAATGGCCATTTGTAGAGCACTATGTCAACCAACATGCCTCTGCACACTTTACAGAATTTCGCTTACTACTCTGTGACCCAGGACATACCTTATAAACCATTAACAACATTCAGGGACGCAGTCAACCCGCATAAACCATCGCAACCAAGATCACCTCCCCGAATTTCATATGGCTGGACCGGGACAATTAGCGGTAATTTCATTCTCCAAGGATATTTCCAGCTGGCTTATTCACGAAAACAGAAATTAACACTGTGGCGGTTCGAACTCGTAACGTCACTCATCAGAGTTTATTATCGCCTTGTCTCATAGTTTATAGGTGTCTATTAGTCAAAGAAAATTTCCGTATGGGTGTCAAGTTACGTACTAATTTATTTTTTTCTTTAAAGTAAGAGACATGGGTGTGTATATTCAGATTCAGATTTAGATTATTGAGGTCGAAGGTCACACAAGGGGATAAAATTTTAAATTGCTTAAGGAATCGGATAGTAACGTTTGAAATTCGCGATATAATACACATTTTATGGCAAATTATTAAAAATTGATATTTTTGATATTTTTGATATTTAATAGTCCTCGAAGTAAACTTTGTACATATTGATATGTACCAAGGCATGTACCTGGGAGGAAAACCATTTGAAATTTTTGACCCTCTGTATTGAAGCTATACATTTTTCCCCCAATGACCTAAAATTTGTAGTTGCTGAAGGTCTTTTATTTGCTTAAGGAATTGGATAGTAACGTTTGCACTGTATTTCCTGTGGGAACTGAGAACACAACAGCCACACCAAATTGCATCATGAATACGAGGAATGTCCTTATGATATCAAATAATGTTTATTTTTTGAAATTCGCGATATAATTCAAATTCTATGGCAAATTATTAAAAATTTATATCATTTATATTTTTGATATTTAACAGTCCTCGAAGAAAATCTATTGATATGACTTAAAGTGTATGTAGCTGGGAGGAAACGCCGTCCATCATTTGAAAATGTTGACCCTTTGTATAAATTTGTATTATATCGCGAATTAAAAAAAAATCAAAATTATTTGATATCATAAAACACTTGCAATCAACCAGACAAATTAATTGATAATAGATTGATTTGTCAGCAATGATATTGTCTCATGTTTAAACCTGACTATACGCCTTAGTCTGTCAGCTATTAATAAGAGAATGTCAGTTAGTTTCTTCTTAATCTGTCCTACAGGCGATCTTTAACAGTATTAAACCATAGTAATTCGTTTGCAGTTTGTCATTCCATTTCATGTTCAAACTGCTCTCCATGCTGCTCTCCATACTTTACTTTTATTTTTCAAGGTCGTTTTCATAAAAACTTTTCTCCGCTAAAGACTTATTGAAATCACTTATATGGTGTGGCTTCCAGTTATTTTTGAGTCCATCAGGACCCAAACGTAATTTAGCGTATCACCGCAAGTAGCGAGTTTAAACAAACAAACAGACAAAGAGACAAAAACTAACAAACAAACAAACATTTTGAGGTTTTTCTTAAAACTAGGATAAAATAGATTTATAAATAAAAGCACTTTAAAACAAGTTAAACCTTATCTTTATATTTTCCTTCATAAAATTGTGCAGTTCATGTGAACCAATAAGATGTTAATAGATGCTGAAACAGTACAAAATATGATACCTAAACAAATAGATGCATATGTAGTAAGTTGAAATTTAATATACATTTTAAAAGGAAATAAGAAATAAAGTTCACGCTCAACCATGTCTATGGCTTAGAACAAAACCGAATTAGACATCGGTATAGATAGTTTCCTGTCCGCAATGCATCTTTTAAGATTAAGTGTCTATGTCTACATGTTCCAGTTCCCGCAGATCATGTCAGCTCTAATGACAACCAAGTCAGTGAGTCCCATCTTAGATCAAGTAACGACTCGTCACCATCTGTTTCTACCAACATGTTACTTTGTCATTATCCCTTATTCCTTTATGGTAGTATAGGTCTGTTCACTGAGTTCTTAAAGAGAATCAAGGAAACATATTATTGTATACATTAAAGAGTTGTATTTGATAAGATACACTAATGATAAGATGACCATGATCGGAACGTTACACAACAATTATAAACATTTTTGTAGAAACATAATAAGAGGCACTATAATAGTAGCAGACAGACAAACAACCTTGTATTTTTTGCTCAAAAATAGCTGCAAGAGAACAAGTGAATTAAGGGAACATTCAGAGATTAACAGCTATTGCACCCATACATTTCCACACGTTGCATGTTTTGCAATGACTTTTGTTCAAAAATTGAAATTTGGCATATTTTTAATGTTTACACATATCCCATCTTACACCTAAATTAAACCGTTCAAATTTGTTCTTTTTGCCAGGTCAACAGAGCAATTTTGACATATCGTAAAATGACATTACGTCTCCATGGAACTCCATATTAAACGGCCAAAATATCCAACAGAGTTTCTTTCACTTTACTTTGTTATTTTGGCTTAAAATGGACAGAAACCTTTACTGACAGTAACCATGATAATGTTATATTTAAACTTCTTTTCAACAGTCAGCAACCTTCAAAACGCCGCCAAATTCTATTGTGTCATAAACTCAATACTGATATATTTCTACAAACTCTACATAATACACCTTGGAATGTATGCTTCACTGATCCTGTGTTGATTATGAAATGATTTCATTCATTAAGATCTTTTTCTTGCTGTTGTCAACGATGTTGTGCTCAAAGCTGCGCCAAAATTCGCAGACGCGCTCTTTGGGTAACCAAACGATCAGGCCAGTCAGGATGAAGCGTAGACTGTGCAAAGCTGCTATATCTAGCATCTAGAACTAAATGGGTTACATATAAGAACTTTAGCAACAAGGTTAATATGAAGTGAAAAGACACATTCTATCTATCTATGTCAAATCTCTTGCAGACGATGATGGTCAAAAACTCCTAAAGGATTATCTAAGATGGCTGCTCCACCTGCTGAGATCGCGCAAATTTTTGCTTCCCATTTTCAAGACAACCTCACTGTTGATCAGTCTGTTTTTGACCCAAATGATGTGATTGACCAGTGTGCTGACCATCCGCCTGGTATGTTATTACTTTCGACCATGAGTATTTCAAAACTTGATATTTCGAAGTCTCCAGGCCTTGATAGCATATCTGCTCCTGTAGTTAATTTAAGCCAAGCTGGAGTCAGGGTGACTCTAAAAGCAGAGTCCAGCCACTCTGCGACTCTATGTCTAAAATGACTACATATTGGGAGTCATCTGACTCCCTTGAAGAGTCATAATTTGTTTACTCCTCTGAAGAGTCAACTTTGATGACTCCACACATAAGACATTTGACTCTATATGTAGTCATTTTAGACATAGAATCATACAGTGACAGGGCTCTGCTTCTAGAGTAACCAGACTCCATTTATAGAGTCAAATTTGCTCCATTACAGAATCGCTCCGACAGGTACTGATAAGGTGAAACATTCCCTTGATTTAAGATAGAAAGGTACCTCTGGTCCTAGTAAAAGTAAAATGGATCAATATTCAATACTAGGGCTAGAGCTCGGCTCGGCTACTGGCTAGGCTAGTGAGGCGAACATATGATAGCTTATTATTATGGTGTGAACAATTCATCACAGTTACAAAAATTTACACTTACTATTATTAGCTTTACCTCAAAATTAAAATTCCTGTGGAATCCAGCTCAAGACCAAGTTAGCCTACAGCATGAAAATACCACACCACACGATCCAAACACTCATGATACACCGTGCGAATGACCAGCATGCTGAACAGCAGCAAACTGTAGCAGCATAATGTAAAATGGCTGCTATCTCAGCAATACAGTGTGTACCGCGTCGATGACTCTGAATGTAGTGAAAGTCAGGTCCGAGTCTTTTTGAGAGTTAGTGTCAAATAAATACACGTCATGCTCGACTCCGCATTTAGAGTCAATTGACTCCATGAGCTGACTCTCTTGTGACAGTCAGGCAACTCCTTTTGAAAGTCAATCAATGCTAGTTTACTAGACTTGACTCCATTCTGGCCTTTAGTGCAGTATGCTGATGACATGGTTCTTTATAGACCTATTACATCTCCCGAGGATGAAGATATTCTTTAGGATGACTCAGATGCAAACAGGACGTGGAGTACAATTAATATACTTCCCCTCAATGCTGCTAAATGTGTGGTAATGCACATTACCAGATACTGTTTTCCTGTCACAAAAATAAACGGAAAGGGGTCAAGAGAAGGTTCACCAGATACTATTTTCCTGGTCCCTGGTTTACCAGGCCTTCTTACAGCACAAGGCTCCAGACCCTTCCAATCATTCTTTCTTGTTTTCATTGCCTTCGCATTACGGTAATACTCTTTTCTCCAGGCAAGCAGTCAACATAGATTTCCGGCATTTCCATCGTAGCCGGACTCATGCTTTCCCTCTTTGTTGCATTCCCTAGGTTATGGTCAACCTTACCAAATGATGTCTCCAGTGAAATTGTCTTTAGTTTGTTTTCTTTTTCGCGCCTTTTATGTACCTTTTATCAGTAATATGTTGTGTATGGGCATTTGTCTTTGTGTGTGTGCAAAATCAATTGTTTATTGCAGTATAATCTTATCTGTCCGTGTACAGCCACTATTCGCTATTAACTACAATAGCGATTCGCCATAGAAGTGACGTTATAATCAGATTAACTACCATACAATTTTTGAATATATCGCCCTGCACTACAAGTAGGTTGCACTCATCACCTGTTTCTGCAATCATAGATTGAATACAAACCACTCTTTTCAGAGATACTAACATTACGGTTCAATGCATAGGTACCGAGTGAACGTTGCAGTGCAGGGCGATATATTCAAAATTGTATTCATCTATTGCTATGGTAGTTAATCGGATTAATTACGTTACTTCTACGGCGAATAGGTTTTATGAATATGTCGCGCTACACTACAAGCAGGTTGCACTCATCACACGTGTATGTCTGCAATCATAGATTGACAACTATACGTGCCGATCGCACCGGACTTTATGAATATTGATAGGCAACATTTTCCAATATGTCAGCGTTCAAATCGGACACAATAGATGAATAAAAGCTGCAGTCCATTTTGACAATTCAGTACTGTGACGTTTTAATCATGTTATTTTCTTCGGTTGCTTATAGCTTATTGTGTTCTTTACAATGGCCATTAGGGACAACATACATGTATTCCTCAAGCAAGCTTGTTGAGTTACATTGTTAGAGACAAATTCAGTGATCCCAGCGAAAGTGTAAAAAAATTAAAATTGTTTATAAATTGCTTAAAAGTGAAGGACAAGTCATTCAAATTGTCATTTAGTATTTTTGAAATGAAAAAAAGAAAAAAGAAAACAGCAGTATTAACGAAGTTGAAGCGAATACATGTAGAAGCGAAGTTGAAGCCAATACATTCGAACATGAATTCGAATACATGTAGCTAATTTAGATACTGTCAGTATCTAAATTACAGATTCATGTAAATTCCTTATTTTTGTCTTATATACACGGCTTTCGGCTGAACCACTAGCAGGCTATGTTTACATATTTATGACAATGACAAAGGTACCAAAATCTTAATTTTGGTGATTTTTACGATCGTTCGGATGAGCAAATCACTGAATGGGCCTTTAACTATAATTGTTCATGTATCATCATTTGTTAAGTACAAGTTTATAAATATTGACTAGAATATTGTCTCTTCTCCTTCCTCCCTTTAAGTACTTCATGACAACCAATACAACATTATGGCTAAGAATCATCTGTCATTTATACTGTGAGGAGCAGAGGGCATATTATGGACCCGGTAGGTGAGGGTAGAGTAGATACAGTAGCCTTACTAGCTTTTAGCGTTAACTCAAATAGTCGTAATCTCGGCACCCTGATCCGGGCTGACCCAGTCTCAAATATCAATTATGAAATGCTTGAATGTAAACATAATCTGTTTAGAGGTTTGATATGTAAGGGTAGTTTAAGCCATCGATTCAGCCAGGTGAGCACTGATGTAAAACTATGTTTTAATTATTATTCATTAATATTATCAACATGATTACACTAATTTCATGGATGTACCTTGTGAGGATGTTTAACAATGAGGAATTTATAGACTCTTACACAGTTTGTAATTCCTTTCTCAAACTATAAACAATTAAAGCTATTAAAGCAGCAACAACAACAGAAACAGCAATCCACTTTTAGAAATACCTGGTATATTTGTTTCTTCTTCTTTTTTTCTTTTGAAACAGATTCATCAGGATCGTTCATATTTCAATATAGTAAGAAAAGGTTCTTTTTCAGATACAATTATTCTGGTACTTACTCAGAAATATTTCAATTCCTATCAGAAATCTTGATCACTCTGTTGTGGTGTTTCTAGATGTTTGATGAAACGGCAACACTGTTTGGTCTTGATGACGTTTCCAAACTTCCTGGTTGCCGTTTATTGATGAGTTGGAAAGATACCCCACTCCATCCCATAATCGACTATACACGCTCGATCGGGTACAATGTATCCCGATCTTTGGCGGATATCATAATATAAGTCCTGTAGTAAGCACTTCTTGTCACCATGTGCTTAACTCTATAAGCAGTTAGCAGCACTGAGATTGAGATCACTTTAGACATTATTCGTCGGAAGTTGGAGCAAGATTCTGATCTAAAAAAACGGACAGTTCTCAATGTTGATGATCTCATGGAACTAGTTCAGTTCATCTTAACCACAACATACTTCACTTCGAAGGGCAGCATATACAAACAGAAGAAAGGCATGGCTATGGGCAGTCCTCTGATTCCGATCGCTGTAGATATCTCTATGGAATGGTTAGAAGAGGAAGCTATATTGCAACAGCACCACTAAATTGTAAGCCGACGCTCTGGAAGATGTATGTAGACGACGTACTAGAGATCATCAAGCGTGGACAATTTAACAGGACATCTCAATCAAGTGGATCCGACAGGAAGTATCAAGTTCACGTACGAGGAGGAATCGGAAGGCAGCATACCATCCCTAGATACTCTCATCATCAAGAAACCTGACGGTTAAAGTCCACTAATAGGCCTGGGCGATACATTGAAATACGACGAGGAACTATTTGTTTTCATGGCATTCGAAAAGACTGCATTAAAATCGCTGAAATTGATCAAGTTATATAGCCAAAAAAGTACTTTTTAGAGTTTGATGCTTCAAAATGGTACATTTTCTCTCATTATACGACATTTTTGATGTAATAGTACCAAAATTCATACGCACGGCTTCGGTTTTTAGTAAATAGTCGCCCTATCATATTGTAACTTTCAGCTTCGAGGGCGCACTGTCATTTTAAGGTGTTTACGGTTCAGTGCGTTAAAACAAGAAAAGTCTCAGGTTTACCTATGTTGAATTTTTGATCATTTGGCATCTAAATCATATAGTTTCACCTGATATTGGTGACATTGAACTGTGAGAGTTCTGAATATGAGAAAATTCCACCCGAAATTAGGCATTTTCCCATTGAAACACGTGTAATACATAATTAGTGGTATTTAACCTGACGGCACGACCAAGCTCTGCATATATAGGAAACCGACTCATACAGACCAATATTTACAGTTCCAATCCCACCACCCACTTCATCAGAAGTTAGGAGTAGTGCGAACCTAATATAGTCACCGAACCAGACGACCGGCAAAAAGAGGAGTCGCACATCAAACAAACACTCGCAACGTGTGGATATCCAGCATGGACCATCAACAAGGTGAAAAAGAAGAAAAGAGAATCCAAAACCAAAGGGAAAGCCTTCCAATGACAGTAAAGAAAAGAACAAATGTTTTGTGGTCATTCCCTTTTGAGGACTGTCAGAGCGTGTTTCAGGGTTTTCAAGAAACACGGTTTTTCCACTTGTTTCAAACCCCACCGCACACTACGAAACCTACTTGTGCACCCCAAGGACAAACACGACCCATTGAAGACAGCCGAGGCTATTTATGAAATACTGTCCCAAAACATATATTGGTGAAACTGGTCGTTTGTTCGGTACAAGACTTTCAGAACATAAAACAGAAACTGAGAAAGTGAGTGCAAAAATCTTTACTAGGGCTCAAAGAAAAGTCTCAACATTAGTCTCAATATTTAGCCAGTTATGTAAATAAATAAATCAATCATAAATCAGCAATAGCAGAACGTGTAGCAGCAAAAAACACGTAATTGGGTGGGAGGAGGCATAGATCATTGACCAAGAAGCAGACAAAACAACACGCTGGCTGAAGGAGGCAATCTGGATAAGAAATAGGGGCATAACACCATGAACAAAGACGAGGGGGCTTACAAACTAGACAAGATCTACGATCAACTCATCAATAAACGGCAACCAGGAAGTTTGGAAACTTCATCAAGACCAAACAGTTATGCCGCTTCTTCAAACATCTAGAAACACCACAACAGAGTGATCAAGATTCCTGATAGGAATTGAAATATTTCTGAGTAAGTACCAGAATAATTGGATCTGAAAAAGAACCTTTTCTTACGTTATTGGTATATTTGTTGTAATCTGTGACAGAGTGTTGCTTTACATTTGTAAGTTCTTTCATTCTGGATTCTGCCTTTAAAGGTGTGTGACGATGACCCATTGAGAGGCTTAACTAACCCACTTTACCCCCATTGATTTTTTCAGGTGTTTCTCATAACCGGTTAACATTTTGGCCTGAGATATGTTTCTTTTAGATGGGTATATGAATATGGGCTCACGTGATAAACATTTTTGCTTCTTATATTTAAACATCTTCAGCAATTGAGCTCAAAACTTGGAATCTGGATGTTTTGATGATATTAACATTCATTCAAGATACAAAATGCTACATGAAAAAAGTAGGACGACTCCGGGACGACCCTACTTTAAGAATTCGACATATTTGACGTGACATCGAGCTGTGGATGACCACAAAGATAATATTTGCACATTCTCGCGGCAGTAAACAACCCTAAAAATTAGCTGACCCATTGTTTTATCGATACTTCAGCGGTGACATTTTTCCCCCAGGCATTTTAATATCCGGAGATCATAGATGTTAGGATATGAACATACTTGTACCTGACAGCATGTTCAAGAAGATCAAAATTTTATGTAAAAATGACCTTAAAAACCACGAGCCTGACAATATTATGATTACTTTACAAGATGAACATCTTATGATGACAGCTTTGATTAAACATTAATATTTCTGTACATACATTTCTTTCGTTTTCTTTGCTTAGTATGGCAAACATTCACAATTGACATTTTACTTTGTACATATTTTTGTATTTATTCCAGTGGATAAATCAACGTCATTTGATGCCGTAGGGAAGTTTTTGAAAACTTTTCAGCAATATCCGTTATTGTTATTGTTAAGGAAAGACACGATTTCGGTTTAGTTGTTGGATTACAAAATGCACCTGTAATGTTCAATATAAAATTTCATGTAGAAACTTGTGCGGAAAGAATTTGATGTATAAAGAAGGATAAGCTTTATTTTGTTTAAAGCTTTAAGGGATCGGATAGCAACGTTGCACTTTTATTTTGTGAGAGCACATCAGACATACCAAATGGCAGTCTGAATACGTGGAAGATCACCTCCCCGAATTTCATATGGCTGGACCGGGACAATTAGCGGTAATTTCATTCTCCAAGGATATTTCAAGCTGGCTTATTCACGAAAACAGAAATTAACACTGCGGCGGTTCGAACTCGTAACGTCACTCATCAGAGTTTATTATCGCCTTGTCTCATAGTTTATAGGTGTCTATTAGTCAAAGAAAATTTCCGTATGGGTGTCAAGTTACGTACTAATTAATTTTTTTCTTTAAAGTAAGAGACATGGGTGTGTAGATTCAGATTCAGATTTAGATTATTGAGGTCGAAGGTCACACAAGGGGATAAAATTTTAAATTGCTTAAGGAATCGGATAGTAACGTTTGAAATACACATTTTATGGCAAATTATTAAAAATTGATATTTTTGATATTTTTGATATTTAACAGTCCTCGAAGTAAACTTTGTACATATATTGATATGTACCAAGGCATGTACCTGGGAGGAAAACCATTTGAAATTTTTGACCCTCTGTATTGAAGCTATAGATTTTCCCCCCAATGACCTAAAATTTTGAGGTCTTTTTAGTTGCTGAAGGTCTTTTTATTTGCTTAAGGAATTGGATAGTAACGTTTGCACTGTATTTCCTGTGGGAACTGAGAACACAACAGCCACACCAAATTGCATTATGAATACGAGGAATGTCCTTATGATATCAAATAATGTTTATTTTTTGAAATTCGCGATATAATTCAAATTCTATGGCAAATTATTAAAAATTTATATCTTTTATATTTTTGATATTTAACAGTCCTCGAAGAAAATCTAATGATATGACTTAAAGTGTATGTAGCTGGGAGGAAACGCCGTCCATCATTTGAAAATGTTCACCCTCTGTATAAATTTGTATTATATCGCGAATTTCAAAAAAATCAAAATTATTTGATATCATAAAACACTTGCAATCAACCAGACAAATTAATTGATTTTTCAGCAATGATATTGTCTCATGTTTAAACCTGACTATACGCCTTAGTCTGTCAGCTATTAATAAGAGAATGTCAGTTAGTTTCTTCTTAATCTGTCCTACAGGCGATCTTTAACAGTATTAAACCATAGTAATTCGTTTGCAGTTTGTAATTACATTTCATGTTCAAACTGCTCTCCATGCAGTTTCATTTCACGAGTAGGTTTTTACTTTACTTTTATTTTTCAAGGTCGTTTTCATAAAAACATTTCTCCGCTAAAGACTTATTGAAATCACTTATATGGTGTGTCTTCCAGTTATTTTTGAGTCCATCAGGACTCAAGCGTAAATTAGCGTATCACCACAAGTAGCGACTGTTTAAACAAACAAACACCGCAAGTAGTGACAGTTTAAACAAACAAACAAACAAACAAACAAAGAGACACAAACTAGCAAACAAACAAACATTTTGAGGTTTTTCTTAAAACTAGGATAAAATAGATTTAAGAAATAAAGCGTAATGCATGATCCTTTACACGAAAATAATGTGTCCGAGGCAGTAAAAACGTAAATAATGGGTGAGGCGCAGCCGAACCCATTATTTAAACGATTTTACTGCCGAGGACACATTATTTGCGTGTAAAGGATAATGCTGCACCCTTTATTTCTATTCTATTACCACAAAATAGTGCGATTTAAAGAGAAAACATTTTTTGCCCAAATATTTCAAGTTGTTTACCTCAAGGTGTAGCGCCTACACGTAGCCAAAGCGTATGCACATTCCAATAACACAACATATAAACATTCCATTCTCCCCTATAAGCGGTATGCACATACAATAACACACACCTGGCATTCCATTCTCCCCTACATAAGCAGGTGTGCTGTGCGCTTTGCTGTGCGCTGTGATGATATAAGAATATAAAGTTCGTTGCCCTTGACACTTTATCGCTAATTAATGGTCTGTCACGTGACGCGTTTCAACAAATCACAGTGCGCGATTTTGAATAATGGGTCGTGGGGGTAATAGAATTATAAATAAAAGCACTTTAAAACAAGTTAAACCTTATCTTTATATTTTCCTTCATAAAATTGTGCAGTTCATGTGAACCAATAAGATGTTAATAGATGCTGAAACAGTACAAAATATGATACCTAAACAAATAGATGCAAGTTGAAATTTAATATACATTTTAAAAGGAAATAAGAAATAAAGTTCACGCTCCACCATGTCTATGGCTTAGAACAAAACCGAATTAGACATCAGTATAGATAGTTTCCTGTTCGCAATGCATCTTTTAAGATTAAGTGTCTATGTCTACATGTTCCAGTTCCCGCAGATCATGTCAGCTCTAATGACAAGCAAGTCAGTGAGTCCCATCTTAGATCAAGTAACGACTCGTCACCATCTGTTTCTACCAACATGTTACTTTGTCATTATCCCTTATTTTTACGGTAGTATAGGTCTGTTCACTGAGTTCTTAAAGAGAATCAAGGAAACATATTAATGTATACATTAAAGAGTTGTATTTGATCAGATACACTAATGATAAGATGGCAATTATCGTAACGTTACACAACAATAGCTGCAAGAGAACAAGTGAATTAAGGGGACATTCAGAGATTAACAGCTATTATTGCACCCATACATTTCCACACGTTTTGCAATGACTTTTGTTCAAAAATTGAAATTTGGCATATTTTTAATGTTTACACATGTCCCATCTTACACCTAAATTAAACCATTCAAATTTGTTCTTTTTGCCAGGTCAACAGAGCAATTTTGACATATCGTAAAATGACATTACGTCTCCATAGAACTCCATATTAAACGGCCAAAATATCTTTCACTTTACTTTGTTATTTTGCCTTAAAATGGACAGAAACCTTTACTGACAGTAACCATGATAATGTTATATTTAAACTTCTTTTCAACAGTCAGCAACCTTCAAAACGCCGCCAAATTCTATTGTGTCATAAACTCAATACTGATATATTTCTTCAAACTCTACATAATACACCTTGGAATCTATGCTTCACTGATCCTGTGTTGATTATGGAATAATTGCATTCATTAAGATCTTTTTCTTGCTGTTGTCAACGATGTTGTGCTCAAAGCTGCGCCAAAATTCGCAGACGCGCTCTTTGGATAACCAAATGATCAGGCCAGTCAGAAAGAAGCGTAGACTGTGCAAAGCTGCTATATCTAGCAATTCTAGAACTAAATGGGTTACATATAAGAACTTTAGCAACAAGGTTAATATGAAGTGAAAAGACACATTCTATCTATCTATGTCAAATCTCTTGCAGACGATGATGGTCAAAACTCCTAAAGGATTATCTAAGATGGCTGCTCCACTATTACCAATCCTGCTGAGATCGCGCAAATTTTTGCTTCCCATTTTCAAGACAACTTCACTGTTGATCAGTCTGTTTTTGACCCAAATGATGTGATTGACCAGTGTGCTGACCATCCTGGTATGTTATTACTTTCGACCATGAGTATTTCAAAACTTGATATTTCGAAGTCTCCAGGCCTTGATAGCATATCTGCTCCTGTAGTTAATTTAAGCCAAGCTGGAGTCAGGGTGACTCTAAAAGCAGAGTCCAGCCACTCTGCGACTCTATGTCTAAAATGACTACATATTGGGAGTCATCTGACTCCCTTGAAGAGTCATAATTTGTTTACTCCTCTGAAGAGTCAACTTTGATGACTCCACACATAAGACATTTGACTCTATATGTAGTCATTTTAGAATCATACAGTGGCAGGACTCTGCTTCTAGAGTAACCAGACTCCATTTATAGAGTCAAATTTGCTCCATTACAGAATCGCTCCGACAGGTACTGATAAGGTGAAACATTCCCTTGATTTAAGATAGAAAGGTATCTCTGGTCCTAGTAAAAGTAAAATGGATCAATATTCAATACTAGGGCTAGAGCTCGGCTCGGCTACTGGCTAGGCTAGTGAGGCGAACATATGATAGCTTATTATTATGGTGTGAACAATTCATCACAGTTACAAAAATTTACACTTACTATTATTAGCTTTACCTCAAAATTAAAATCAAGAAGCTCAAGACCAAGTTAGCCTACAGCATGAAAATACCACACCACACGATCCAAACACTCATGATACACCGTGCGAATGACCAGCATGCTGAACAGCAGCAAACTGTAGCAGCATAATGTAAAATGGCTGCTATCTCAGCAATACAGTGTGTACCGCGTCGATGACTCTGAATGTAGTGAAAGTCAAGTCCGAGTCCTTTTGAGAGTTAGTGTCAAATAAATACACGTCATGCTCGACTCCGCATTTAGAGTCAATTGACTCCACGAGCTGACTCTCTTGTGACAGTCTGGCAATTCCTTTTGAAAGTCAAACAATGCTAGTTTACTAGACTTGACTCCATTCTGGCTTTTAGTGCAGTATGCTGATGACATGGTTCTTTATAGACCTATTACATCTCCCGAGGATGAAGATATTCTTTAGGATGACTCAGATGCAAACAGGACGTGGAGTACAATTAATATACTGCCCCTCAATGCTGCTAAATGTGTGGTAATGCACATTACCAGATACTGTTTTCCTGTCACAAAAATAAACGGAAAGGGGTCAAGAGAAGGTTCACCAGATACTATTTTCCTGGTCCCTGGTTGTCCAGCCCTTCTTACAGCACAATGCTCCAGACCCTTGAGATTCCAATCATTCTTTCTTGTTTTGATTGCCTTCGCATTACGGTAATACTCTTTTCTCCAGGCAAGCAGTCAACATAGATTTCCGGCATTTCCATCGTAGCCGGACTCATGCTTTCCCTCTTTGTTGCATTCCCTAGGTTATGGTCAACCTTACCAAATGATGTCTCCAGTGAAATTGTCTTTAGTTTGTTTTCTTTTTCGCGCAAATGTCGTATTTGTAACCAGTAACATGTTGTGTATGGATATTTGTGACCATACAGCTCGAATGAGCCGTAAATTCCCTAAATTGTATTCTGAGTTAGAGTGTAAAATTTGCATGCAGGTCGTATTCATCGGCATATCTAACTGGCGCGACATCTGTCTCATTTTGATAGTCAAAAACCAATCAATAATCCTATTATTGAAGAGGATAATAAGCTTCTACCTTAGATGGCAATAGAATTTTTAATGGCTCTGGTCTTTGTTTGCTTTGGCTAAATCCTGTTCAAGTGGTGGGTTACCAGGCATTGTATTTTGTATAGGTATATGTATAACCATGGAGCTATTAAAGATGGAGAGGCAATAGATTATGTAACGCATTGTAAACTTGTGCCGATTTGAAATCTGACAAGCTATTCATCGAAAGGTACCTTTTGTTTGGGACAAAGGGCTTCCGCCATTAAATCGGTAAGCTGACCCGACAGTGTATTAACGCTTTACCTAGCAGACTACTGTCAATAAGTGATCAAACGAAAGTCGCGTGAAAGCGCCTACTATTACGAAAAGTACCTTTTGTTGTCATACCACTCAAGGGTGTGATTGAGTAGCCGTAAGCACAAAAGGCACACAATAGCCGCTGATGTACAGTTCGTTGTCACCCTACTGAATTTAGGTGCTTCATTTAAATAAATTGAATGCGCTTGCTGAATGATTACACATCAAGGCTGCCATGTCTGCATGTCTATAGTACTGTATAATGGTAATAGCTACGTATACATGTAACATATAATAAGTATACCGGTATAGGCCTATATAAAAGTTGTTTCGCAAATTGACATTTTATTTTATTTTAAGAAGGAGAATGTCATAAACAGTGGCGTACTGAAGGGGGGGGGGGGCAGCTCTTCTGAGAGAGGTCTTGGGAGGGGATGAGGGAGGTAGAGGTGGGGGAGGGGATATGAAGACTGAGACGGGGACTGAAGGAAGAGAGAAAGAGGAAGAAATGAAGAGAAATAAATAAATAGATGTAAATAAATAGAAAGGTAAGGAAAATGATAGGAATGAGAGGGAGACAAAAAGTAAGAGGGGATGGAGAAGGGAAGGGTGATAAGAAGAGGGAGTGATACTTTAGCAAGGAAAGAATAAGTATAGATAAAGGAAAAGAAAGGAATGGCAAATAAATTTAGGCCTTATAATAATTATTATAGAAACTAAACACAGCCCCCCCACATAGGCCTAACAGTAACAGCACTATAGGCAGCCATTCGATGATGTCAATGCCTTTATGCGTTACGTATTTAAAACGCCCAGTCAGATGTATTTTACACCTGCCAAGCACAAGTCACCCAATTTCGAAAATTGGACGTTGAATGTACACTCTCATGAATATTGATTGGCAACATTTTCCAATATGTCAGCGCTCAAATCGGACACAATAGAACAATAGACCATTCAGTGCGTTGTGTATCTAAATTACAGATTCATGTAAATTCCTTATTTTTGTCTTATATACACGGCTTTCGGCTGAACCACTAGCAGGCTATGTTTACATATTTATGACAATGACGAAGGTACCAAATCTGGTGATTTTTACGATCGTCCGGATGAGCAAATCACTGAATGGGCCTTTAACTATAATTGCTCATGTATCATCATTTGTTAAGTACAAGTTTATAAATATTGACTAGAATATTGTCTCTTCTCCTTCCTCCCTTTAAGTACTTCATGACAACCAATACAACATTATGGCTAAGAATCAACTGTCATTTATACTCTGAGGAGCAGAGGGCATATTATGGACCCGGTAGGTGAGGGTAGAGTAGATACAGTAGCCTTACTAGCTTTTAGCGTTAACTCAAATAGTCGTAATCTCGGCATCCTGATTTGTAGTGCGCTGACCCAGTCTCAAATATCAATTATGAAATGCTTGAATGTAAACATAATCTGTTTAGAGGTTTGATATGTAAGGGTAGTTTAAGCCATCGATTCAGCCAGGTGAGCACTGATGTAAAACTATGTTTTAATTATTATTCATTAATATTGTCGTGTATTTATCAACATGATTACACTAATTTCATGGATGTACCTTGTGAGGATGTTTAACAATGAGGAATTTATAGACTCTTACACAGTTTGTAATTCCTTTCTCAAACTATAAACAATTAAAGCTATTAAAGCAACAACAACAACAGAAACAGCAATCCACTTTTAGAAATACCTGGTATATTTGTTTCTTCTTCTTTTTTTCTTTTGAAACAGATTCATCAGGATCGTTCATATTTCAATATAGTAAGAAAAGGTTCTTTTTCAGATCCAATTATTCTGGTACTTACTCAGAAATATTTCAATTCCTATCAGGAATCTTGATCACTCTGTTGTGGTGTTTCTAGATGTTTGATGAAACGGCAACACTGTTTGATCTTGATGACGTTTCCAAACTTTCTGGTTGCCGTTTATTGATGAGTTGGAAGGATACCCCACTCCATCCCATAATCGACTATACACGCTCGATCGGGTACAATGTATCCCGATCTTTGGCGGATATCATAATATAAGTCCTGTAGTAAGCACTTCTTGTCACCATGTGCTTAACTCTATAAGCAGTTAGCAGCACTGAGATTGAGATCACTTTAGACATTATTCGTCGGAAGTTGGAGCAAGATTCTGATCTAAAAAAACGGACAGTTCTCAATGTTGATGATCTCATGGAACTAGTTAAGTTCATCTTAACCACAACATACTTCACTTCGAAGGGCAGCATATACAAACAGAAGAAAGGCATGGCTATGGGCAGTCCTCTGAGCACCACTAAATTGTAAGCCACCGCTCTGGAAGATGTATGTAGACGACGTACTAGAGATCATCAAGCGTGGACAATTTAACAGGACATCTCAATCAAGTGGATCCGACAGGAAGTATCAAGTTCACGTACGAGGAGGAATCGGAAGGCAGCATACCATCCCTAGATACTCTCATCATCAAGAAACCTGACGGCACGACCAAGCTCTGCATATATAGGAAACCAACTCATACAGACCAATATTTACAGTTCCAATCCCACCACCCACTTCATCAGAAGTTAGGAGTAGTGCGAACCTTGCTCGACAGGAAGGATAATAAATTAATATAGTCACCGAACCAGACGACCGGCAAAAAGAGGAGTCGCACATCAAACAAACACTCGTAACGTGTGGATATCCAGCATGGACCATCAACAAAAAAAAAAGAAGAAAAAGAGAATCCAAAACCAAAGGGAAAGCCTTCCAATGACAGTAAAGAAAAGAACAAATGTTTTGTGGTCATTCCCTTTTTTGATGTACATTATGGTCCAAAAATGGTCTCATAGGTATGTTTACTTTTTTTACAGGTGGCACTAGATGCCAATAACCTGCTGCCCCAGTTACTGCGCATAAACTGCAAGATTGAGAAAATTGAGGCAAGCAGCATTATTAAGATCCTGTTTTTGAAGGGTTGCAGTGCCTAGAAAATTGATGATGAAATGAAAGTTATCTTCGGTGGTGATTGTGATATGTCACTGTCGCTTTTTGGAAAAGGAATTTTTATTTCATCACAGATTTCCTGGGCACTGTAACCCTTAAAATGGAACTTAAAGCCATATTATAACATTTGCTGTTGAGGACGCCCTCACTGATTTTTTAAAATTCATTTTTTTACACAATTATATTGTACTTTATTAAACCAATATACCCTGCAAAAATCAAGACTCTAGGTGCTGTAGTTTTGTCAAAATCCTATATTTTGAATAAAGCGCCGGAACCGGCGTCTTATTATTACGATGGAATTATTAGTCGAACGCATACACGATGTTCATAACACACAGTGCGGGACGGTGATCTACACAACAAAGGGTCGTACCATAACATGACCGAAGGAGTGGTACGTATTGGCGACATACGCGCTGGTAATAAATTCCAATTTTCTTTGCTTTGACGTAGTTGTTCGGCTCAAAAATAAAAGGGGATATATCTGAGAGTAAAAACTAACATTTTATGTCAAAGAAATGCTAATCTATTTTGTATGATAATGTTATAATATTGCTTTAATCATGCTACATGCCTCAATTTTCTCCATTTTGCTGGTTATGCGATTACATAGGCAGGTAGTAACATCTAGCTCCTGTAAAAAAGTAAACATACTTATGAGACCATTTTTGGACCATAATGTACATAAGGACCAGTGATTGCACTGACAAAATTTCATTGATATAGCTCTTTCACTTCTGGGCGATTTCTAAAACTTTTGATACCCCCTAGTATATTGGTGAAACTGGTCGTTTGTTCGGTACAAGACTTTCAGAACATAAAACAGAAACTGAGAAAGTGAGTGCAAAAATCTTTACTAGGGCTCAAAGAAAAGTCTCAACATTAGTCTTCTCAACATTTAGCCAGTTATGTAAATAAATAAATAAATCATAAATCAGCAATAGCAGAACGTGTAGCAGCAAAAAACACGTAATTGGGTGGGAGGAGGCATAGATCATTGACCAAGAAGCAGACAAAACAACACGCTGGCTGAAGGAGGCAATCTGGATAAGAAATAGGGGCATAACACCATGAACAAAGACGAGGGGGCTTACAAACTAGACAAGATCTACGATCAACTCATCAATAAACGGCAACCAGGAAGTTTGGAAACTTCATCAAGACCAAACAGTGTTGCCGCTTCATCAAACATCTAGAAACACCACAAGAGAGTGATCAAGATTCCTGATAGGAATTGAAATATTTCTGAGTAAGTACCAGAAGAATTGGATCTGAAAAACCTTTTCTTACGTTATTGGTATATTTGTTGTAATCTGTGACAGAGTGTTGCTTTACATTTGTAAGTTCTTTCATTCTGGATTCTGCCTTTAAAGGTGTGTGACGATGACCCATTGAGAGGCTTAACTAACCCACTTTACCCCCATTGATTTTTTCAGGTGTTTCTCATAACCGGTTAACATTTTGGCCTGAGATATGTTTCTTTTAGATGGGTATATGAATATGGGCTCACGTGATAAACATTTTGCTTCTTATATTTAAACATCTTCAGCAATTGAGCTCAAAACTTGGAATCTGGATGTTTTGATGATATTAACATTCATGCAAGATACAAAATGCTACATAAAAAAGTAGGACGACTCCGGGACGACCCTACTTTAAGAATTCGACATATTTGACGTGACATCGAGCTGTGGATGACCACAAAGATAATATTTGCACATTCTCGCGGCAGTAAACAACCCTAAAAATTAGCTGACCCATTGTTTTATCGATACTTCAGCGGTGACATTTTCCCCCAGGCATTTTAATATCCGGAGATCATAGATGTTAGGATATGAACATACTTGTACCTGACAGCATGTTCAAGAAGATCAAAATTTTATGTAAAAAATGACCTTAAAAAACCACGAGCCTGACAATATTATGATTACTTTACAAGATGAACATCTTATGATGACAGCTTTGATTAAACATTAATATTTCTGTACATACATTTCTTTCGTTTTCTTTGCTTAGTATGGCAAACATTCACAATTGACATTTTACTTTGTACATATTTTTGTATTTATTCCAGTGGATAAATCAACGTCATTTGATGCCGTAGGGAAGTTTTTGAAAACTTTTCAGCAATATCCGTTATTGTTATTGTTAAGGAAAGACACGATTTCGGTTTAGTTGTTGGATTACAAAATGCACCTGTAATGTTCAATATAAAATTTCATGTAGAAACCTGTGCGGAAAGAATTTGATGTATAAAGAAGGATAAGCTTTATTTTGTTTAAAGCTTTAAGGGATCGAATAGCAACGTTGCACTTTTATTTTTGTGAGAGCACATCAGGCATACCAAATGGCAGTCTGAATACGTGGAATGGCCTTCTGATATCAAATAGTTTATATTTTTTTGAATTTGCGATATGATACTAATTGCATGCCAATTAAAGTAAACTTTATAAATCTAATGATATGTACTTAAAGTATATGTAGCTGGGAGGAAAAGCCGTCCATCATTTGAAAATTTTGACATTTCGTATAAAAGGCATTTTTCTCAAAAATGTATATCTTCGATACAAGCTTTAAAAAAATGTTTAAATTATGGACGGCTTTTCTTACCAGCTACATACACTTTAAGTACATATCATTAGATTTATAAAGTTTACTTCTAGGTAAACATATCAAAAATATCTAAGATATAAATTTTTTAATAAGTTGCCAAAACTATTTGATATCAGAAGGACTCGTATTCAGAATGCAATTTGATGTGTCTGATGTGCTCTCAGACCCCACAAAAACTTATTGTGCAAAGGTTTGTGTCCGACCCCTTAAGAGCATCATCTGCGAATACCTGTTTCTTACTATTACATATAATATTCAATATGCAGACTTTCATCAAGATTACATCAAGGTCGATCAAAAGGTCTCAATCTGACGTCTCCATGTTTTATCTTGCTTCACCTGAAGTCGTTGTTAACTCTGTTCATCTCTTCATGTTCTGCTGCTTCTGAAGATATAATAGTCGTATGTTGGTACGCTGCACAGTGTCAACACCCTGTATTATAAATATTTTTTCCATACAGCTCAATACTCCGTTGAAATCAATATTCTATTATTGACACAGATAAAGAAAGTTTACATATGCATTGTGTTATAGGACGTGCACCTGGAACTTAACTAAATGGGCTAAACGCGTTCCTTTATACCTATAAAGTATAATTGTCATTCTCAAAATTAAATATATCTCAATTTTTACATTGGATTTCAAATTTTTACATTAAAAATGCAGTAAAAGATATCCACAGCAAGCTGCAAGGCCCCGCTAATTAGTGTACTGCTTTTCGAGTGAGTGTACTGGAAACAAAACTCAGTGGTTTTACCTGAAAACTATTTTTTTCTTGTAATAGAAACATCATATGGGGTACTAGAGCATGCACAAATCGTAATAATGTGTAGAATATAGAAACGCTGTGGTATCTCATATGATAGTCATGGTATGCTTAGCCTGAGTCGCTCGGCCTATCTCGAACAAAATCGCGATTCGTAGCTGTTAAAAAACGAGAGGATTCGCTGTACTATCACGGCAATTTTTAACACGAAGATATAGGGATGATGCCCGGGGATGATGACGATGTGCGCTGTTAAGCACTGATTAATGGGTGATCTGAACAGCCAGTTGCTTAAGAATTTCAAGTTGTTTAATTATTTTTACGCAACTGGCTGTTCAGCTCACCCGTCAATCAGCGCTGTTTTAACTATCAGTGTAGTTGGTTGTTCCACATAAATCGCTTATGTTAAACATAATTATTATGAAAGTGAATAAATGAAGTTATTATAATTACAAATATTATTGTTATTTTTTTTGGTCATTTCAAATTTTCATAATACATGTACAATACACATAAAATACAAATATATTGAAAAGGAAAACAGAAAAGGCCAGTATAGGAGAGTCGAGCAGATACAACGATTGGCCACAACCATCCGTAGGCATATTATACAACACATTACGACAGAAACATATTACACCAATACATCAGAAACTATTTTCAGAAATCTATTTTAGGTGGTTATGAATGGATGTGTTGACGACACATTCTCTGTTATCGATCATATCATTTCATTTCATTCGACTGCGCAGCAGGCGACGAAAAGTTTCTTCAAACACTACCATAGCTAGAAAGGCAATCCTGTCCAGGCTGAAGTATTGCAGTGCTCTCCTAAGTGGTATATATCAGAAAAATATTACCCGTCTTTAGAGAATCCAAAACAGGTGTGCCCAGCTTATTTTCTAGAAACTCTTCTTCTCTTTTGATGGAGTTCCACTGGCTTCCAATGGCGCAACGTATCCAATTCCTTGTCCACACTTTAAAATACCTGAACAACCTCTCTCCCTGCTGTATTTCATCCCTTCCTGCCATCTGCAAGCCGTCTGCTTACTCAGTCCTTCACTGATATCCGTCTTCATTTTCCGAGGACGGGCACTCGAACTGGCGATAGGGCTTTTCAATATATATTCCTCACCTATGGAACAGTCTCCCTACTACAACCATAGGCATTACCACCATGAACTCTTTCAAAATTCCCTGAAAAGTCACCTCTTCCCAAATCAGCTGCTTGGGTCCTTTTTCTCTTAGCGCTTTGTATCCTTTTTGGTCAAAAGGCGCTTTATAAATGTTCTTTTATGTATGTATGATGCACTTTCATTTGTAGTTTAAGTTGTAGTATGAAGGTATTTTGTAAGCGCTCTAAGCCTTTTGGAAATAGAACAAATGCTCTTTGTATTGTATTGTATTGTATTGTATTGTATTGTATTGTATTGTATTGTATTGTATTGTATTGTATTGTATTGTATTGTCGCCAAAACGCCAGGTGTTTCTAGAATGCTGCTAAAATAAGAAAAAATTTAATGCTAATTTATTGCACATTTTAGGGAAGCGTGGTTACCTTTTTAAAATAGCCGAGTGGGAGGGTTTTCGATGAAATATTTTTTTGTGTAAAAACTGAAGCATCCTATGTATAAAGTAAAATATGTTTATTATTATCAAAGAATATAAACAATAATATATCTGTCTTTGTTCTCTACATAATACAAACTGTTTATTCATTCACTAATTAGAAGTAATTAATCTGCAAAGTCATACGACAGTATGCCAAAATATGCACAATTTGAAAACCTATGTATTAATAATGATACGACAGTATGTCAAAACAATAGCCAACTACAGTTACACGGTGGCCTATGGCGACGTATCATGATACGACTGTATGTCAAAATACAGAATGACGTTTTCGGGGGGAGTTCTTAATATTTTCTTAAGGTATTGAACTAACACTTCCACTATTTGGCACTTCACAATGTGACAGTAAAAGAAAGAAAAATGCAAATGTTTGTCGTCTGCGGCACATTTGATTTGGTCTTCGTGTGGTCTTCGCAATATAAATATCAATCTCTTGCACAAGCTAAACGCTTGACCGTGTCTTTTACGCAGATTTGTGTTCAGACGTAATAGTTGCTTTTGCGTTAGCGTCGATGACCCGGAATTGTAAACGGAGTCATTCATAACGAACTTCGGAGAACTTCGATTTAAAAAAGGTCTATTCATATAGCAATGACGTCTGACAGCCGAACGGAACCGCCGGTCAGCCACCGGTCGAGTTTGACACCGATATGCCACGTATTTAAACATTTTCCAGGATGTTTATACCGTTTGTTGTTTTACTGTAGCACAGCGACAACGCCGGGTAAAAAATCATATTGTACAGGCAGGGAAATTAAATCAATACCCGGGATCAATACACGTGTATCTGCTATGCACGATATGATATTCAGAAGATAAATCTTTGGATACTGGGGTAGAAAATGATGAATATCTCCCGTAATTTTTGCTTTTTAAAGAAGCCAATTGTAAGGCTTGCACTTGAATATATGTGTTGAAAGAACATGATAGTCGTTAGCGAGCGTATTGACAAAGAACCATGCGTTTTGAACTCAAAAACTGACAAAAATCCTGATTTTATATGTGCAGAACAAAAAAGAAATGACAGCTGCCCTCATTCGTAAACACTCGGGTTACGAAACATAATGCGGTACTATAGCGCAGTAAGACCACTGGTGGAGGCAGTCTAAAAGCAGATGACGTACCAGGCTCACTGACATCTACAGAGGTCAGTCACCATAGCCTTAGTCGGATGTCCCTCGGCTCATTATGCTTCTCAAAACTATTAAACAGGTCGGAACAAAATGGCCATGCGTGGCTGTTGAAGAACAAGTGGATTCGATCTACAATCATGGCGATTTCTGCCATGAAGATATCGGGGCGATGACACTGGGTGCCGGGTACGGCACAGATGAAAATGGTATCATCACAAAACATACTCAGACCTGTTTGAGCAAGTAAGCTTAGGTTGAGTTAAACGAAATATGGTAAAATTGCACAATTTTGACACACACATGATCGTAGACGATACGAATCATACGAATTTCATTCAGCAACAAAGAACAAATTTGTTGCTGGTAGCCATATAAAACCTTACATATATAATACTACGAAACTATTCTAGAAACAGCAAACTGGGAACCAAAGAAACATGAAGGCGAAACAATTAGACTACAGAACAAACATAATAAGTAGTAAATGCAGAAACTGTAAAAAAAATCCCAAGATGCTTTTTGCCCGGGCATGCCGGGGGAGGGCACTCGAATATGAAAGTGACGTACCTGTGCCCACCAGCGTATGAAACCAGGGGTCTATCGGTGTAGAAATTTTCAGAAAAAAGGGGATTATTCGATGTTGGCAAAAGGGGGTGATTTTGTATATGAGCGCCCAAAATTGCACATCAAAATAGGTTTTTAACCAATTTTACAGTACAAAATAGACAAAACTCGTTAATTTTGCTGAAAATGCGCGCGTAGCGCGTTAAAATTGCAATTTTCAGGACTAATTGTTCAAAAAGGGGTCATTCAGTGTAGGCTGCTGAAAAAACGGGGTCATTGGGTGTAGAATTTGCCAAAAATACCGGGGTCTTTTGACGTATGTCGATATATGGGAGTGACCCCCCCCCCCCGAATTTTTGTATCTTGAGTTTAAACTGTTAGTGAAAAAGAAACACCAGCAGATCATTTTCTTATTTCCATCAATTACGCCTTTATTATTGAAAGTCGCTCAAAATAAATGTTAAAAGAATTCACAATAGCTGAAAAAACATTTGCTGCTATTGTATAGGACTATATCGATATGTGAATCGTTATTAAATACTGTCATGATAGTGTCTTCCATTGATCATGCTAATAATCTACTGCAACCCCAGGCCCTCGTATATTTCCATTGATTTAATTGTTTTACATCAAAAAAGCCTCCAAATGGCCACAATCCAATAGATACAAGTGATTAAAGTTACTTTTTTGATCGTTCAATAAAGGTTATTGTTTTATTCTTTGCATTCTTTTCCTGTACATGATGATGATGCCTAGCGGCCAAACTGTGTTTGTTCAGTTTGGTTTCGGCAAATAAATCTGTTGAAGATGTAGACGTATTTATTAAGTTTTTGCTAAGTGTTCTTGTTCACTGTATGGTCAGGTATCTTTATTAATATTGTCCACCTGTGCGGATATCAGCAGAGGCATTTGAAAGATACATTATTATCGGCTTCCGACAGGGGAAAATGGTTAAATGGTGAATATCAAAATGTATTGTTGTTATTTTTGGTATACAATACATTGTTATTCGCAAAGATAGTAATTGTTATGTTCAAAAATAGTTTACTTTTACCACGATTACTGATTGTTATTATTCATGATATTAGTATTTAGGAAAGGCTAATTATTTTCAGAATGTAATTTGTATTGAACAAATTAAAACAGACCTAAATTAATCATCAAAAACTATTCATCGAATAGTATGCATATAGCAAACTGTTGTATAATGCGATATTTTGTGCAGAACGTTGGGCTAACTACATGTATGAACAATTGAAATATTCGATAAAAAACCCATTCCATTGAATATAGCACAAACAAAATTAATATCAAACAGTTAAGGTTAGCAACAATTCTAAAATGTTGCAATTTGGTTGCGAATGGTAGTGAGCTTTGGCAAAATTTGCATTGATCATTTCATAGCGATGTGTAGAAGAATTCAAATATCACAGATCACACTTTTGTAGGTCCTGTGGTTCTTGAGTTATGTTGTAAAGAGGACTGAAACAGCAACGCTTTTTGTAAAACGTACATAACTCATTAACAACAATAAATCAAGCAAGTTTATAAAGTATATGAATGAACTTTTGTAAAACATGAAAGTGTTATATTTCAATAACATGTTGATTTAAATAAAGAATAATTTTAAATGATGTTAAGTTAACGAGTAGCCTACACAATTTTGACTCACATTTGATTTAATTTCAAATGTTAATATTTGCTATATTTCGTACAAAATAGGAATAACAAAACATCATCAGTAGCAGTTATTTTGGGAAAACTGTGTTAAAAGCGTTTGATTTGAGACCAAAGTATGACCCATGCGAATCATATTTCCATTCTCTATTATACTTTGCGGTTAAATAAATCCCTACTTCCTGTCCGCAATCAGCTTTCATGGAAATACGGTTTTTTATTTATCGTCGTCAAAGATTTCTCAATTATGATTTTATACTTCGTAACATTCAGGAAACCTTTAAGCATTTTCTCAACTTCACAACGTGAGCCGCTTAGCTAATGATACATTTGTTGAACAAATTGAATCACGAATTCGATATATTAAACGCTCGAATACCTAAGGCCAATCTCTGATAACTTTAACAGCGCGTTGTTTTATCACAATTTTCAGAGCTCTTAATTTAAACATTGAAGATTTATCGGCGTTCTGCGTTTGCCCGTGCTTTGGTATCTGTTGGTTTGGTTTATTCGTAACAGCATTAACTGAAGCTGATACAGAGCCTTCGGTATGTAAAATAACCAACACACAGCCCAACAAACAAACACGTAAACACACATACAAACAAAGAACACGAACAAATCTTAAGAATAGTTGTTACGTGGATGCTTTGCCTTGTTGCTAAATCTACTTCTGGCTGCGATGGTAGAAGAAAAAAGCGCAGTGATTTATAGTGCGCTACGCACTGCCACAACGCCTAGACGTTGATCCACAAGCCTCAGTACACTTTACAGTTTGTCGCTGACCACTACGGCCCCGCATCATTCCATAAACCATTAAACAACAAATCAGGGACTTTGCTGGACACCCTAGACAATCCACAAATAACCTTCACAACCAGGATCAGCTCCCGAGTTTCGTACGGGTTACAACGAGACAAATTAGCAGTAAGTTCCTTGTCCAGGGAATTTCAATAGAGTGGGGTTGAGTGATAAGCCGACCACGTGTACATTGGTCATTAGTCACGCCCATTTCTTTGTACACCGGCGGTTGTGTTTCACGGTATCACCCATTGATGACGAAAATAAGGAAGTTGTTGATAGTGTTACAAGTCGGAAAGACTCAAGACCAAAACACCTTTTCCCAGTTCTCACGCAAATGCACAATAACAACACACTATTTTAAAACTTATAGCTCGACCAATAAATATGGGCTTAATCGATCCAATTTTATATCAATGTCTGTGCTGACGAAAAAATTGGACGTAGGCAACTATTCATAACCTCATTAATATACGCGATACATGCGATCCAATCATTTTTATTTATTTGCCAAAACGCAAACGCTGAACGCGGTTACTAATATTCAACAGTGGACCTCCGCGCCGTCAGCGTAAATATTAGTAACCTCCGCTCGCGCCGTGTTGTGCGTCGAACAAACTGCTCGCGCTCTGGACGCCGTATTTAGAAAGCGCGCTACCATATTGCACAGATTGTTATTCGCACTTCTGTTATTGGTCGTCCTGTTTTAGCCTGATTGATTTTGGGAAAGGCAAAACGTAAAAATTGTTTATTTCTGAGCAAAATCGTGTGTTATTTTGTTAAAGTGAAGAGATGAAAGTGACGGTTATGAATGAGGTTAATAACTTTGCATCGGTAATATGTCGGGCATTGTAAAAAATCTAAACATTTTGCTTTGGACCTCGGAATATCCATCGGGGCTGTGCACTCGGGATATTCCTTGGTTCCAAAGGCAAAATGTTTAGATTTTTCACAATGCCCTCCAAATAACCGATGCGCAGTTATTAACCTCTAAGACTCATACGTAGGTGGTGCAAATGCTGTCAGGTTCTTCACACAAGAAAGAAGTGGTTTCTTCGGTCGTGTTATGGTACGATCCTTTTGTGTAGATTTCCGTCCCGAACGCCATGTGCGTACTGTGGTATGAACATCGCGTATGCATTCGACTAATATTTCCATCATAATAATAAAACGATATGGTTCCTGCGTTTTATTCAAACCACGGATTTTGACCAAACTACAGCACCTAGGGTTTTGATAATTGCAGGGTATGTTGGTTTAATAAAGTATTTGGAATAATATTGAGGGCGTCTTCCTCAGCAAATGTTATAATGTGGCTTTAACTTTGTTCTTTTTGGTTCACAGAAGGCGATGTTGAAGGACACTATTATCATGAATGTAGTCATCAAAATAGACTATTATTGTTATCTGGATTGAAATTCAGACACCTGGTGTTGACATAGTCAGCCCCCGTGTACCAAAATATAGTACTTCGGAAGCAATACTTTACTCTGTAATTTAAAACTGCACATACAAAGAAGAAACATGTTCGCATTTTAATTTTTGAATCTTTACGTATATTAAGCGAATAGTATAAGACTAGTCTCTTTGGACATGTTGGAGTCTATGCAATTACATTTTGTAATGTTTTTTTCGGCACAAAGAACTGATTATTAACGTTCACAAGCTACCTAAGAGTGTTACGTTGATCTGATTTTGAGACAAACCTTCGTATAATGATTGAGTAATTGATTTTCCACACTCACTTCACGTGGGTACCGCTTCATTTCCATTATTATGGGGGATTTAAAAATACATGGAAATGGGGGCACATGTGGTATACTGCGAGTTCCTTGTTAAGATGACCTACAAATGCATTAGATGTCATGCCATAATTGACGAATGGCGACATACGGTCTTACTAATAGCATTAGCTCATCTACGATAAATTACTTCTATCAACATTTTTGGAACCAACCAACTCGTTAACAGAAATCTTTGTCATCATATTGAGTTCAAATATGAGCATCGAATGGAACACAGACATGAATTCAAGGGATCGTATTTAAAATATGATGTAAACAGTTGAATAATAATTTGGTGTGATTTGAATAAGCAGGAAGATTAATAATTCGTATTTTGGTTTGAGATTCGAGTAAGCCACGTAATATATGTGACCTTTTAAATAATTAAAACATACCAGCCAGTACTATCACTTAGATTTTTTAACCGTTTCCAAAAATATATAATGTTGTGTAATCTAGCTTAGAATAATAAATTTATATGTTAACTTTTTCGATAAGTGGGCAAAATACAAACGTGTTGTGCGTCGAACAAACTGCTCGCGCTCTGGACGCCGTATTTAGAAAGCGCGCTACCATATTGCACAGATTGTTATTCGCACTTCTGTTATTGGTCGTCCTGTTTTAGCCTGATTGATTTTGGGAAAGGCAAAACGTAAAATTGTTTATTTCTGAGCAAAATCGTGTGTTATTTTGTTAAAGTGTAGAGATGAAAGTGACGAAAGTTATGAATGAGGTTAATAACTTTATCGGTAATATGTCGGGCATTGTAAAAAATCTAAACATTTTGCTTTGGACCTCGGGATATGCCTTGGTTCCAGAGGCAAAATGTTTAGATTTTTCACAATGCCCTCCAAATAACCGATGCGCAGTTATTAACCTCTAAGACTCATACGTAGATGGTGCAAATGCTGTCAGGTTCTTCACACAAGAAAGAAGTGGTTTCTTCGGTCGTGTTATGGTACGATCCTTTTGTGCAGATTGCCGTCCCGAACGCCATGTGCGTACTGTGGTATGAACATCGCGTATGCATTCGACTAATATTTCCATCATAATAATAAAACGATATGGTTCCTGCGTTTTATTCAAACCACGGATTTTGACCAAACTACAGCACCTAGGGTTTTGATAATTGCAGGGTATGTTGGTTTAATAAAGTATTTGGAATAATATTGAGGGCGTCTTCCTCAGCAAATGTTATAATGTGGCTTTAACTTTGTTCTGTTTGGATCACAGAAGGCGATGTTGAAGGACACTATTATCATGAATGTAGTCATCAAAATAGACTATTATTGTTATCTGGATTGAAATTCAGACACCTGGTGTTGACATAGTCAGCCCCCGTGTACCAAAATATAGTACTTCGGAAGCAATACTTTACTCTGTAATTTAAAAACTGCACATACAAAGAAGAAACATGTTCGCATTTTAATTTTTGAATCTTTACGTATATTAAGCGAATAGTATAAGACTAGTCTCTTTGGACATATTGGAGTCTATGCAATTACATTTTGTAATGTTTTTTTCGGCACAAAGAACTGATTATTAACGTTCACAAGCTACCTAAGAGTGTTACGTTGATCTGATTTTGAGACAAACCTTCGTATAATGATTGAGTAATTGATTTTCCACACTCACTTCACGTGGGTACCTCTTCATTTCCATTATTATGGGGGATTTAAAAATACATGGAAATGGGGGCACATGTGGTATACTGCGAGTTCCTTGTTAAGATGACCTACAAATGCATTAGATGTCATGCCATAATTGACGAATGGCGACATACGGTCTTACTAATAGCATTAGCTCATCTACGATAAATTACTTCTATCAACATTTTTGGAACCAACCAACTCGTTAACAGAAATCTTTGTCATCATATTGAGTTCAAATATGAGCATCGAATGGAACACAGACATGAATTCAAGGGATCGTATTTAAAATATGATGTAAACAGTTGAATAATAATTTGGTGTGATTTGAATAAGCAGGAAGATTAATAATTCGTATTTTGGTTTGAGATTCGAGTAAGCCACGTAATATATGTGACCTTTTTAAATAATTAAAAACATACCAGCCAGTACTATCACTTAGATTTTTTAACCGTTTCCAAAAATATATAATGTTGTGTAATCTAGCTTAGAATAATAAATTTATATGTTAACTTTTTCGATAAGTGGGCAAAATACAAACGTGTTGTGCGTCGAACAAACTGCTCGCGCTCTGGACGCCGTATTTAGAAAGCGCGCTACCATATTGCACAGATTGTTATTCGCACTTCTGTTATTGGTCGTCCTGTTTTAGCCTGATTGATTTTGGGAAAGGCAAAACGTAAAAATTGTTTATTTCTGAGCAAAATCGTGTGTTATTTTGTTAAAGTGTAGAGATGAAAGTGACGGTTATGAATGAGGTTAATAACTTTGCATCGGTAATATGTCGGGCATTGTAAAAAATCTAAACATTTTGCTTTGGACCTCGGAATATCCATCGGGGCTGTGCACTCGGGATATTCCTTGGTTCCAAAGGCAAAATGTTTAGATTTTTCACAATGCCCTCCAAATAACCGATGCGCAGTTATTAACCTCTAAGACTCATACGTAGATGGTGCAAATGCTGTCAGGTTCTTCACACAAGAAAGAAGTGGTTTCTTCGGTCGTGTTATGGTACGATCCTTTTGTGCAGATTGCCGTCCCGAACGCCATGTGCGTACTGTGGTATGAACATCGCGTATGCATTCGACTAATATTTCCATCATAATAATAAAACGATATGGTTCCTGCGTTTTATTCAAACCACGGATTTTGACCAAACTACAGCACCTAGGGTTTTGATAATTGCAGGGTATGTTGGTTTAATAAAGTATTTGGAATAATATTGAGGGCGTCTTCCTCAGCAAATGTTATAATGTGGCTTTAACTTTGTTCTTTTTGGTTCACAGAAGGCGATGTTGAAGGACACTATTATCATGAATGTAGTCATCAAAATAGACTATTATTGTTATCTGGATTGAAATTCAGACACCTGGTGTTGACATAGTCAGCCCCCGTGTACCAAAATATAGTACTTCGGAAGCAATACTTTACTCTGTAATTTAAAAACTGCACATACAAAGAAGAAACATGTTCGCATTTTAATTTTTGAATCTTTACGTATATTAAGCGAATAGTATAAGACTAGTCTCTTTGGACATGTTGGAGTCTATGCAATTACATTTTGTAATGTTTTTTTCGGCACAAAGAACTGATTATTAACGTTCACAAGCTACCTAAGAGTGTTACGTTGATCTGATTTTGAGACAAACCTTCGTATAATGATTGAGTAATTGATTTTCCACACTCACTTCACGTGGGTACCTCTTCATTTCCATTATTATGGGGGATTTAAAAATACATGGAAATGGGGGCACATGTGGTATACTGCGAGTTCCTTGTTAAGATGACCTACAAATGCATTAGATGTCATGCCATAATTGACAAATGGCGACATACGGTCTTACTAATAGCATTAGCTCATCTACGATAAATTACTTCTATCAACATTTTTGGAACCAACCAACTCGTTAACAGAAATCTTTGTCATCATATTGAGTTCAAATATGAGCATCGAATGGAACACAGACATGAATTCAAGGGATCGTATTTAAAATATGATGTAAACAGTTGAATAATAATTTGGTGTGATTTGAATAAGCAGGAAGATTAATAATTCGTATTTTGGTTTGAGATTCGAGTAAGCCACGTAATATATGTGACCTTTTTAAATAATTAAAAACATACCAGCCAGTACTATCAGTTAGATTTTTTTAACCGTTTCCAAAAATATATAATGTTGTGTAATCTAGCTTAGAATAATAAATTTATATGTTAACTTTTTCGATAAGTGGGCAAAATACAAATTTGATCATTGACATTAAGTGTTATTGACATTGACATTAAGTTTTAAATTTCAAGATTAAAATCCTAGGCTATGAGTCCTTGTTGATTAGCGTCAGCCATTCTTTCGTGAGGACTGGTCATCATTTATTAATTATATACAACAGTCGCTACACTGTTGAAACACGGGTTTTTTTACGGACGGACAATACAAAAATGTTGATTTTTTTAATACAGAAAAAACATAAAGAACTGGTAAAAAACAGACAAATCTGTAAAACAAAAAACACCTGTAAAAATATTACAGATACACATGCATTGGCATTAATAAATCAAATCAATGAAAGGCATCATCGTTGTTTTGTCGTGCTTTGAATTTTTTCCCAAAAGAATTCTTTTCCTGTCCATGGCCATACAGCCAAGGACAATATAATGATGGAATCAGATAAATTTGTTCAGTCCAGCTTTCCAGAAAGTGACCTTCGCCTCAGAAAATGGTTATCAACTGTGGATAGTTGGTAACAGGTGTTATATTAAAAGCATATTTTGACCATACGGTAGTATGGTTGAACCAGATATTGCCACCTTTCATGCTAAAACGTTGATTAAATAAAACCCATTTGTTTCCGATGTTGTCTAATGTAATGAGAATAATATCATAAGGTCATAAATACTCGGCAACAAGAAAGTTTGGTGACGTCATCAAAACCAGACAAGAGTGTTGCCGGTTCTAAAAACATCTAGAAACACCAGTACCAGAGTGAACAAGATTCCTGAAAGGAATAGAACTATTTCTGAGTGAGTAGTAAAAAGGGATTGCCTACCAAGTCTGCATTTAAACAAAGTGTCAAACAACATCTAGCCAGCAACTCTCTCAGTCAAGAGATGTCTAATTTCACTGTGTAGGCATTTTTGGTTTCTTTTGTTCTCTCATCTTTCTTGGGACCCCATCGGAAATAAGCAAGCTTGCCTTTTCTGCGGGCTTAATGGGTTATCCCGGCTTGTCATTTTTTTGTCCGTGTTGTCCTGATCCTAAATGGCTTTGTGGCTGATTTATTTAAGCTTTAAATAATTTGTCACGTTGATGTACTTTGCAGTGATTTATCTGTCTCTATAATTTGTTTTTGTTTTCTAATGATCTTGCCAAATAAAAAACAAACAAACAAGTATCAATTTAATTGGATCGGAAAAAGAACCTTTATCAATCAAAAGAATAACATATGCGTTAAACACATGACAAAATAAACACCACTTTACAAGAACAAATCCTCTACATCTTATGACCTAACTAAGTATTAAAACAAAGCGCCAAAATGATTTTAATATTTACAAGATTTATGGCTTACTGCATTTTGTGCTTGCCCTAATCTGTACAAACAATATCCCAGACACAATTGCTGGGCAGCTGATTATCCTCATTATGCAGGCTCTCTCACATATGTGATGCGATCAAGCAAAATCAGTCGGAACTCGGGAATATTGATTTTGAGATATAGCTAAACAAAGGTAATATTTCCTTTTGTTTGCTGTTGTTTTGGAAACTCTTGTGATGTGCCCTGAGTAATTTAATTTGATGATTTATCTTTGTTTACAAAGTTACATGAGTGATGACATTTTGGGGAATTCCCCTCTCAAATTGAGCAAAACAAGTTGAATCATATCTAATTTGGAATATTTGGAAACCCCCCTTCAGATTGTAAAGAGATGACATCATATATGGGATTCCCCTCAGGAAGTGATGTAATGGGATTTCCCCTCAGGAAGTGATGTCATGTGAAAGGTTATTGTTATAATTAAGACTTTGGAATGCCCCAGATTGAGCATAATGTGAAGGCAGTAAATGGCCCAGAATAGAATGGGTTTTTTTCCCAAGCTTGGTATATAATAAGAAACTGTAAACAATGATGGACAGTGGATAGTGTTGATCTGGGCTATGCTTACAGTCCAATTCCTTGAAAGAAAGGAAATTACAAACCAGAAATATTTTATGTAGTCAAAGTACTACTATTTACCAGTGTTGTCGGAGAAGATCTAGAATACGTCAAAGAACGTTATTCTTCCAAGAAAGGAAATATATTCTTCTGTCGACTTGCTGAAGTCTGGTATTTTGATTCAACGCAACTGTCGAAATAAGTGGGGACAACTGCATCGCAGTCCTGCTTCCTGAAGATATTGTGTGAAAGGTGGAAATAGCACCAAGTTTGGAGAAAGCAGCGCAAGGAGTTAAATATTTGGAGAACTGCGCAAGGAGTTTAGCATAGGAGAACGGCGCAAGGAGTTTAGCATAGGAGGACGGCGCAAGGAGTTTAGTATAGGATAATTGCGCAAGGAGTTGTAAACGTGTTTGGAGAACACCATTTTCGTGTAAGGATTTTATACGCAAGGAGTTATCAATGCAAGTGTACAAAGGACTTCGCTGATTGTCGCAGGACAAGTGAATAGGGATATATTACATCAGTCGTCCAGAACATTACAAGAACTTTATGATCACCAAGAAGAAGAATGCTGGCTAAGTACAAAATAGATAAAGAGTGATTATATTTGTTTAATGTATATGTGCATTTGTAGTCATTATATTGTACCAAACGAAACTTGCTTTCAATTAAAGACTTAGATTTTGTTAGCATAATCAAACAGTGTATTTGTGTTGTGCATTCGTGTGAGTTCGGGTAAAAGGTGATTTTGGCCTTGAGTCAAGTACGACTCGTAACAAAATTGGGGGCTCGTCCGGGAAATACACTGTAAAAAAGTTGACATTATTATACTGAGTCTTGAAAGTGAAAGTACAGTATGACAGAGTTCAAAGCAGAAGAGTTTCTTGAAACTATAGATTGGGAGAAGTTTGATAAGTTGAAGAAACCTGATTTATTAGCATTTGCAAAATACTATGAATTGGATGTAAAGCAAGCCAACAGAAAACAAATAATCAAAAATGCCTTAATTGATGTTTTGGTTGATGAAGAGTATTTTGAAGAATCCATTTTGGAGAAGAGAAAAGAGGTCAAAACTGAAATCGGGGATGCAGTAAAGTTGAAAGAACTAGAAGTTCAGGTGGAGATGGAAAAAATGAAAATGCAATTGCAGTTGGACATGCAAAAGCTAGATATGCAAAATAAAGAAAAACAAGAAAGATTAGACATGGAAAACAAGAAATTAGAAATGGAAGAAAAAGCACGCTAAGAAAAGATGGCGCTTGAGCACCACAAATTAGAAACAGAAGAAAAGGAAAAGGAAGCAAAATTGGAACTTGAAAAACAAAAGTTGGAAATGGAAGAAAATTTGAAACAAAAAGAAATTGAAGAAAAGTACAAGTTTGAACAAGAGAAGTTGGCAAAGCTAGGTGACAAATACTCATCAAGTTTCTCCTCAAAGTCAGGGTTTGATGTTACAAAGTATGTAAAGCTGGTGCCTAAATTCAAAGAAAAAGATGTTGACGAGTATTTCCAACATTTTGAAAAGGTAGCTACAAATTTGAAATGGCCTCCAGAGCATTGGACCCTACAGTTACAAAGTAGTTTTGTGGGGAAGGCCAGGAAACTTACTCAGCTCTACCAATAGAGAAGTGTAACAATTATGAAGAAGTCAAACAGGCAGTCCTTAAGGCCTATGAACTGGTGCCTGAAGCATACAGACAAAAGTTCAGAGATTCAAGAAAGCAAGCAGATCAAACCCATGTAGAATTTGCTAGAGTAAAAGAACACATGTTTGACAGGTGGCTTGGTTCAAAAGAAGTCAAAGATGATTTCGGCCAACTTAAGCAATTGGTTCTTATAGAAGAGTTCAAAAAATGTGTCCACGCTGACATTAAAACCCACTTGGATGAAAGCGCTAGCAAAATTAAAACGCTAAGTGACGCGGCGACAATGGCGGACGACTATGGCTTAACTCACAAATTGAATGCGAGTAGATTTAGTCATAACAGAAGTTATTCAAACAGGTTCAGCCATAACCAACCTAGAGCAAATCAGGGTGGTACACATGAAGGGAGATCTCAGTCTAATCACAGATCCTGGTCTAATTCACAGCATAGTGCTGGTGGTAGAGGGACCCCATGGAGTTCAGGTACCAGACCAACAGGTGGGACTGAATTTAAATCCCAATTAGTTTGCAATTTCTGTAAGAAACCAGGACATACAGTGACCATGTGTCGGAGCTTAAAAGCCAAACAAGATGCACAAAAACAGCAGCAAACTGCTAGTAATACTGTAGGATGTGCAGTGTCACTTGAGTCAAAGAAACAAGTCAGTCAAATCAAAAAACAAGAATTCCCACAAAAGGGAGGTGAAACAGACAAGGTGTGTGAAGAATTTTGCCCTTTAATGAGGATAGTTCAGCTGGTAATGCTTTGATCCAGGGTATTGGGATGGAAATAATTAGTGTACCTCTCCACACAATTAACTTGACATCTGACTTGGTTTCTGGTCCTGTAACCATAGGAGTTAGACATGAATTGCCAGTCAAGGGAGTGTCCATGTTGCTAGGAAATGATCTGGCAGGGGGGAAGGTTTTTCCTGACCCAATAGTTACAGATAAGCCCTGTTTACAGGATGATAGTAGTGAGGAAAAGGAGATATTTCCTGCATGTGCAGTGACACGGGCAATGAGTAAGAAGGCCTTATTAGAAACAATTGAGGACAACCAAATTGATGACATAGGCTACAGTTTGGAAGACACATTTGTGTCAAAGTTGAATGAGAAAGAAGATAAACTTCCTTCTCCTGGGGATAAAAATACCCCTACAAATGACACAGCCTCTGAGCATGAACAACTTGGGGAAACCATAAAAGACCCATTAAGTCATGACAAGCTGATTCTGGAGCAACAAAATGACCCAGAACTCAAAGAGATCAATCAAAGGGCATTGACCCTAGAAGAAGCAGAACAAAATTCTGTCTGTTTTTACAAACAAGACGATGTGCTAATGAGAAAATGGCGCCCCCCTGATGCACCTGCCAATGAAGAGTGGAAGGTAGTGCACCAAATTGTGGTACCAAAAGTCTACCACACTGAAGTTATTAACATAGCACATGATAGTCCCATGGCAGGGCATTTGGGCGTTAAGAAAACTCATGAAAGAATTCTGAGACATTTCTGGTGGCCCACTCTCAGAAAAGATGTTTCTGAATATTGCAAAACATGTCACATATGCCAAGTAGTAGGGAAGCCAAATCAGAAAATACCTCCTGCTCCATTAAAGCCAATTCCAGCCTTTGATGAACCATTTAGTAGGGTTATTATTGATTGTGTAGGCCCCCTACCAAAGACCCATTGCAAGCCAGATATCATGGCCCATGTGAGGTAGAGTCAAAAGTGGGTGAAGTAGATTATATTATCAAGACTCCTGGTAGACGCAAGAGCAGGCAGTTATGCCACATAAATATGCTCAAAGAGTATGTTGAAAGAAGTGACAGTGGCATTCCAAAACCTGTGTGTACAGTAAATGTAGACAAACATGCCGATGTAGACAAAATCGCCAATGTAGACAAGAGTAAAGATGACAATTCTGATGTCACATTTGACCAGGATAAAGAGCTGGAGCACAAAGAGTATAATGTAAAATTGAACAATTCTGATGTGCTCACTAATTTGGACTCAAAGTTAGGTCATCTTTCTCAAGATCAACAAAGTCAAATTGCAAATTTGATTCACAAATTTGACAATATATTTCCTGATACGCCAAGTAGAACAAATGCTGCATTTCATGATGTAGATGTTGGTGATACAAAACCAATCAAGCAGCATCCTTACAGAGTCAATCCATTGAAAATGGAACATCTCAAAAATGAGATTAATTATATGCTAGACAATGATATCATAGAACCAAGTAGTAGTGAATGGAGTTCACCATGTATTCTTGTTCCCAAGCCTGATGGTTCATACCGATTGGTCGCAGACATGAGAGCTGCAAATGTTCATTCAAAGACAGACTCGTACCCAATTCCAAGAATTGATGATTGCATAGACAAAATTGGGAATGCAAAATTTGTTAGCAAATTTGATCTTTTGAAAGGGTACTGGCAGGTTCCACTCACAGACCGTGCCAAAGAGATTTCTGCTTTTTGTACACCATTTGGTCTTTACCAATACAAAGTTATGCCATTCGGGTTGAAAAACGCGCCAGCGACATTTCAGAGAATGGTGAACCAAATTGTGGCAGGCATAGAGGGATGTGAAGCGTATGTAGATGATTTGATTGTTTACAGTCAAACTTGGGAACAACACATGGAACAACTCCAACAATTGTTTAAGAAGCTGTCTGAAGTACAATTGACAGTCAATCTGGTAAAAAGTGAGTTTTGCCATGCCACAGTCACATACTTAGGATATGTTGTAGGTCAAGGTCAGGTGAAACCTATCAAAGCCAAAGTTGAAGCAATTGAGCAATACCCCACACCTGTAAACAAGAAGGCACTCATGAGATTTCTAGGAATGGTTGGCTATTATAGAAAGTTCTGTCCAAACTTTTCAGAGATAGCAAGTCCTTTGACTGATTTGTTGAAGAAAGATGCAAAATTCATTTGGTCAGAACAGTGTGAAAATGCTTTTCACAAAGTCAAATCAATACTCATGAGTTCACCAGTACTTACTGCACCTGATTTTCAGAAGCAGTTCAAGTTGACTGTTGATGCCAGTGACATAGGCTGTGGAGGTGTTGTGATGCAAGAGGGTGAAGATCAAATTGACCACCCTATATGTTACTTTTCAAGGAAATTCAACAAGCACCAGAGAAATTACTCCACAATTGAGAAGGAGTGTCTAGCATTGCTATTAGCATTGCTACATTTTGATGTGTATTTGGGTACCACAGTATACCCTGTGCTTGTTTTCACAGATCACAATCCCCTCACCTTCATCAACAGGATGAAGAACAAAACCAAAGACTGGTGAGGTGGAGTTTGACCTTGCAAGAGTACAATCTGGACATCAAACATATTAAGGGAAAAGACAATGTAATGGCTGATGCCTTGTCCAGAATTGCATAAAACTGACAAACAAAAATTCCTTTTAAAAAGGAACTTGTGTGACAAGTAGTCACTGTGTATGTTGAGTTAAGCACTCAATGTTAACATTAAGTTGAAGTTGATGTAACAGAAGAAAACATTTAAGAAAGTTTTCATTACATTCAAACTTTCTTCTTTTAAGGGGGAGGGTGTGATGTGCCCTGAGTAATTTAATTTGATGATTTATCTTTGTTTACAAAGTTACATGAGTGATGACATTTTAGGGAATTCCCTCTCAAATTGAGCAAAACAAGTTGAATCATATCTAATTTGGAATATTTGAAACCCCCTTCAGATTGTAAAGAGATGACATCATATATGGGATTCCCCTCAGGAAGTGATGTAATGGGATTTCCCCTCAGGAAGTGATGTCATGTGAAAGGTTATTGTTATAATTAAGACTTTGGAATTCCCCAGATTGAGCATAATGTGAAGGCAGTAAATGGCCCAGAATAGAATGGGGTTTTTCCCAAGCTTGGTATATAATAAGAAAATGTAAACAATGATGGACAGTGAACAGTGTTGATCTGGGCTATGCTTACAGTCCAATTCCTTGAAAGAATGGAAATTACAAACCAGAAATATTTTATGTAGTCAAAGTACTACTATTTACCAGTGTTGTCGGAGAAGATCTAGAATACGTCAAAGAACGTTATTCTTCCAAGAAAGGAAATATATTCTTCTGTCGACTTGCTGAAGTCTGGTATTTTGATTCAACGCAACTGTCGAAATAAGTGGGGACAACTGCATCGCAGTCCTGCTTCCTGAAGATATTGTGTGAAAGGTGGAAATAGCACCAAGTTTGGAGAAAGCAGCGCAAGGAGTTAAATTTGGAGAACTGCGCAAGGAGTTTAGCATAGGAGAACGGCGCAAGGAGTTTAGCATAGGAGGACGGCGCAAGGAGTTTAGTATAGGATAATTGCGCAAGGAGTTGTAAACGTGTTTGGAGAACACCATTTTCGTGTAAGGATTTTATACGCAAGGAGTTATCAATGCAAGTGTACAAAGGACTTCGCTGATTGTCGCAGGACAAGTGAATAGGGATATATTACATCAGTCGTCCAGAACATTACAAGAACTTTATGATCACCAAGAAGAAGAATGCTGGCTAAGTACAAAATAGATAAAGAGTGATTATATTTGTTTAATGTATATGTGCATTTGTAGTCATTATATTGTACCAAACGAAACTTGCTTTCAATTAAAGACTTAGATTTTGTTAGCATAATCAAACAGTGTATTTGTGTTGTGCATTCGTGTGAGTTCGGGTAAAAGGTGATTTTGGCCTTGAGTCAAGTACGACTCGTAACACTCTGTTATTGGTAATATCTTTAGAACCGGTTGTTCAATTTTAATGGGGTTTGCTGCAAAATGGAGCTTTGTAAATGCTTTTTACTATCCTATAAGAAACTACAAATTTAATATTTCCGAGTTCCGACTGATTTTGCTTGGTCGCATCACATATCAAGAGACATACACCCACTATTTACTACATTGCTTAGTATGTTTTCACCAACTTTTGCTTTGCTGCTAGTTCCTGGATTCTTTTCTTTTTAAGGTGTTAAACTATTTCCATTGTTCCATTTGTCACAGAACTAAAAACAACTTCAGTGTACGTCTTTATACCTTATAGAAAATGAGTCAATGAAGCCAATAATCGCATATATATTTCCATAGGACTTGCGGTCTTGAGTTAAGGCATTAGGTTTTTATTTCAAACTCTAATGGTGACCCACAGGTCAAATTGCTAGAATTGTACATTAAACACAACTAAACAGACACAATGCAATTTGCAGGCAGCAACTTAATCAGCGCCAATATTGCAACATTGAAACAAACAACTATAAAAACATCCAATCCAACCCAACCCCATCCCCCAGTAGGCAATGAGGATAAAGTGCCTTGCCCAAGGACACAACACGTTGGCACGAGCGGGGCTCGAACTCACAACCTATGTATTATGAGTCGGGCGCCTTATCCACTCGGCCACACGTGCTCCCAAATGTATTAATATAATAATATATTTACCCTCCCTGCATATGGGGCCGAAATGACACCCCTTATATCAAGACTTGGGATCTCATTTACCCACAATAATACCCTTGCGTGGCAACTTTATTATTTGAGAGCTACCCAACGACCACCTTAACAATCAATATTATCCCTCGCGTGCTCTTTCTTGTGTCTTGTTGCAAGTGTGATGTGCCCCGAGTAATTTTATTTGTTCATTTATACGTTTGTTTACAATTTGGGGCTATTTCATGAAAGTGGGAAAGTGGGAATTCCCTATGAAAAGTGGATAAGACATCATTTTGTAAATACCCCAGGAAATGTTGTAATGTGAAAGGATATGTGTTTAGGATATAAGAAAATGTAAACATGATTTTTGGGAGAGATTATTAACAGTTTTGTTGTGGGCTAATGTGCTTACAGTTCATATGCCTTCAAAGAAAGGAACTTGCGAGCCAGACATAATCATATGTAGTCAATGTATATACTACTATCTAGTAAGAATGGAGAAGATCCAGAATATGTCAAATTGAGTTCCTCTTCTGTCGACTTACAGAAGTCTGGTTTATCATCTGTCAATATAAGTGGAAGCAGGGGAATGCAAGGCAGGCCTGTTTTCCATTAGAAATTATGTGAAAGGTGAAAAGAGCATCATTTTGGAGATTGTCATCTGTGCGGAAATTGTATACGCAAAGGATATCAAAGTCGTCAGTGGACTTCGCTGAACAGTGATTTTCGCAGAACAGATGAATCAGGATTATACATCAGTCATCCGGAAAGGTCATTGCAACAGAGCTTTGTACTCAACAAAAAGAATGCCGTATTATTAATATTTAATCTATGTACTTTGTTGATTCTGAATGGTTACATGTATTTATGCTCATTAAGGGTACATGCCCATGAGTTTCATTCAGGGACGTGTTTGTAAAACGGCACAGCGCATTAGTAAAAAGAATAAAAAATACTAAAATTTTCACCGGGGTTCGAACCACTGCCAATTTCACTGAATGCTAAAGATGCCTATGCTGTGCCACGGTGACTGTGGTTAACATTCGGCGATTTTCAAAGATATACATATGAACACGTTTCTAGTGTATTGAAAATCATTTTGATTTTGATTTTGGTAGGAATACGGTCATAGAAAGACATATGACTCTACTTGTCTGTTTGTTTTTCATTTAATACAAATTAATTTTGATGAATTGAACTGGTACAACTCTTAGCACTCGTGATAAACGACGATTAATTTAGTAATAATAAAATGAAAACGCTGGGTCATTCACGACGTCATTTGTAATTTATGTCAAAACCTGGGAGGACCACACATCCGTGCTGCATGTATACGTGCTCAATCGATACTCAATGATCCAGACAATAGCGTTTGAATATACCGCCCTGCTTGACACATCTTGTCACTTGCGGGAAGATATACTATAGGCCTACCCTAATAGTTTACAATAGATACCCCACCGTAAATAGCTCTGTTCGTTATCTCGCTGTGCTAGTTTATACACGCAGCGTACGGACTTTTGAACCATATTTTGTTCAAAAATGATAGGAAGGACTGTTTTCAGCTAAAATGTTGGTTATCAGCAGATGCTTAATGATACCGGGAAGTGTTGCAGAAAGGTAAGCGTACTCTTTATTTATTCAAAATATGTATATCAATAAATTTAAATTTGAAATCCAAAAAGTAAATGTCAGGTCAAAATTCTCACCTTAGAATTATTGTGAAATAAAATCAAACCAAATTTAGGCTCCGCAAACAACGTCCAATTATTCCCATTGGTGTTTGCTACCGTGCATATAATAAATTATGAATTGGGGCTAATTTGAGAAGAGTTAATGCCTCGAGTTTCAAAATACACCGAGTGATGTTTTTTGATCAAAAACATCGACAATTCAAGACTCTGTAAAAACAAATCAAGAATTTTCTGGGATAATTGCAACTAAGTGCAATGAAAGTTATGATCTAAGCTACCAGATGCATCATTAATTTCCTGACTATGATATTTAGTTGTGGGAAAAGATTACTTTAATGTTTTGGCGGGATTATTTCCCGCCAAAAATATCAAACAAAAAGAGCATGTAGCCTTAACAAATAATTGTTAAATTGTGGGATAGGCTTTTACGACGGGAATTCATAACAATTAGTAGGTTTTTAGCGGGTATCAATTGTTGATTTTTCTGCGCCTATGGCTGCAACACTCTTGTTTTTGCTCCCCAACTTTACTTGATTTGAGTTGATTCTACTGCCAATTTTGCATATATTTTATATGCTACTGGAGGATAATCACCCAGGGATCAACTCTGTCTACTTAACTTTTCCTGAAATTTGGCTGATTTTTCATAGTTCATGTCACAAATCATTTTTGCTGAATCTTTCCTGTCTGAAACTAACTACACTGCAATAGTACAGTACTGTGTTGTTCATCTTCACTGTTTTTCACAAATTTGCTACTAGGATGCACATGGCTGATTTTGTATTTGGAACTAATTTGGTCACCTTATTGATCCAGCTTGGATTGATTATGGCTCCAATCATCAGCTACTCAAGATTGGAATTACTGGAGTTAATGCCACGTAAGTGTGAACTACCTCTCTCAACTTACCAAACTTTGAAAGAGCTACACATTTGTGGAGTACAACCTACTCAGCGTGGTTTCAGAGGAGGAAAAAGTAGTGTTCCAAACATAAACCCAGAGACCAGTAGGCCTGCTGTACAGGAGCCTATAACTAATGATTCAACAAGCACTTTTAACTTAAGTTTATGGAATTCCCAGTCAGTGGGTAACAAACCCATTTGTGAATATGATACTGACCGTGACATAGATATCCTCTGTTTAACAGAGACGTGGTTGAGAAGAGATGATCCTGTGGTGATTGGAGAAATATCTCCCCCTGGTTACAGTTTCATCAACGTACCTAGAAACTCCAACAATCATCGGGGTGGTATTGGGATATTGTACAAATCTCAATTAAGTCTTGGTCAAATTACAAATCACGATTTTCCAGACTTTCATTCATTTGAATATACCATTGTTTCAAATATGTCTCACTCAATTTATATTGTCTTGGTTTATAGAGCTCCCCATCTGCTGAAAACCAGCTCACAGTTTCAGCGTTCCTTGATGAATTTGACACCTTCACTGATCATGTAAATCTTCTGCCCGGTAAAGTTCTCCTCTTAGGAGATTTCAATGTTCATGTTAATCGTCCTCAGAAATGGGATGTGAAAAGGTATAATACTAGCATTGAGTCAGTAGGTATGGTTCAGCATGTTGACCAGCCTACCCATAGGTCTGGAAATATTCTTGATCATGTAATCACAAGACCAAATGATTCCCTCATTGACTCGGTTAATGTTGATTCCATCACCTTCACCATTGATCACTACATGATCAACTGTACCCTTAACATGTGTAAACCAAATCCCATCAAAGTGTCTCAAACTTTCCGCAAATACAGGAATATTGACCATCAAGCCTTCTCTGTTGATCTCTCAGCAAAAATGGCTCCCATCATGCAAATGGAGTATACTAATGTTAATCTTCTGCTAAAGGACTTTAACACATCATGTTTAGAAGTCCTCAACACCCATGCTCCATCCATTACCAAAACAAGAACTGTCAAACATCGGCCTGGTTGGTATGGAGAGTCTATTGATATCGCTCGTAGGGAAAGGCGGCGTAGTGAGAGACTGTGGCGTAAGACTGGCTCTCCTGAACATCTTGCTGAATACACTGCAGCCAAGAAAGCGGTGAAAACATCAGTTGCTGGTTCAAAGACTATGTATTATAAAGAAAGACTTGAGAACTGTAGTTCTAAGGATATGTATCATATTGTAAAAGAACTTCTTAACAAAGACAGTAAGCCCATACCAGATGCTGACTGTCCCAAACAGCTTGCCAATCAGTTTGGCGAATTCTTTGTGAATAAGGTTGAAACCATTCGTAATGAGGTTGACAATATTGGCACAGAATTTTGTAACAATGATAATGTATGTGATGTATTAGACAATACTTCAAATGTGAGTCCTAACATACCCAAGCTGAAACATTTCAATGAGGTTCCTGAAAGCGACTTGTTGAAAGTTATAAATAAGTGTCCCAACAAGTCGTGTGCCTTAGATGTGTTACCTACTTGGTTGGTTAAACAACATTCCACTGAGCTACTTCCTGTTCTTGGAAGAATTGTTAACATGTCCCTGTCATCTGGGACCTTTCCATCTGATCTCTGCAATGCCATCATAACACCTGTGTTGAAGAAACCTTCCCTCAATAAGAATGAGTTGAAACACTATAGGCCAGTTGCCAACCTGCCGTTCATTTCAAAAATAATTGAAAAGTGCGTTGCTACCCAAGTTCTGGATCATGTGAATCATCACCAGCTAGCTGAGCCTATGCAGTCTGCCTATAAGGCCCAACACAGCACTGAAACTGCGCTTGCATGTGTTCATAACAATTTCTTGTGTGCTCTAGATAAGCAGAAAGCTGTCTTTCTTATCATGTTAGACCTCAGTGCGGCATTTGATACCGTGGACTCTGAAATATTACTGCATAGATTAGATCAAGAATTTAGCATTGCTGGTTCAATTCAAACTTGGTTCAGAACATACCTTGACAACAGATCTTTCCGTGTATTTGTTTCAGGGGTGTATTCAGACAACATCGCTCTCAAGTACGGTCTACCCCAGGGCTCAGTTATAGGTCCCTTAGGATTTGTTTTCTATACTCATGTTGTCGGTCGTATACTTCGCCAACATAATCTGCAGTATCACCTTTATGCAGATGACATACAGGTTTATATCACTGTTGACCCATGCATCCCTGGAGATGCAGCTTGTGCCATATTTAAGCTCTCTCAGTGTGTCAAAGACATCAACAAATGGATGGTGTATAACAAATTGAAACTCAACCCTGACAAGACAGAGTTCTTTGTTATGTCTTCTCCAAATCATGCTAAACGCTTACAAGATCTCAGCCTCAACCTTGATGATACTGTTATATTTGTATCGTCTACTGTGCGCAACCTGGGTGTCATTTTTGATCAAAATATGACCTTGTCTCAGCATATCACCAGTTTGAGTCAATCCATTAACTGGCAAATTCGCAATATTTACAGGATTCGCAGATTCATAGATTTTGATACTTGTGCTAATATTGTTAGATCTCTCATCATCTCCCGTCTAGACTACTGCAATCTTCTGTTAAATGGTATCAAACAAAAAGATTTGAATCGTTTGCAGAAGCTCCAAAACAAATGTGCCCGGCTGATTTACCAACAACCAAAATCTTGCCATATCACCCCCTTGCTCACTGACTTGCACTGGCTCCGTATTGATGACCGCATCAAGTTCAAACTTCTCCTCTGTGTGTATAAGTCACTGAATGGACTCTGTCCCCAGTACATGAAAGACTGTCTGGTGGTGAAAAAACCTCGTCTTGGGTCAGTAACCACCCGTTCTTGTCACAACATGAACCTTGAGGTCCCTAAGACACATAAATGTGCTGGCGACAGGGTCTTCTCAGTGGCTGGCCCCAGAGCTTGGAATAATCTCCCAAATCACATTCGCAATTCTCCAACAGTTGAAGCCTTCAAATCTGCTCTCAAAACTCATCTGTTTCAGATTTCCTATGTCTAGTTTTTTCTTGATTTTTTGCTTCTTTGTTTTTATTTTTATTGCGCTTTGAATCCAGCGGTAAAGGCGCTATATAAGTGTCGGTAAATGTAAATGTTAAATCATCATAATTTACTTTTCATTAAAGTTTCAGGTATTGTTAACTTAATCAAATGTTTTTTATGCATTCTGAAGTGAATTTGGGATAAAGGTGTTTTGGGCCTTGAGTGACTAACACCTCGTAACACAAGCCTTTGATTTAATAAGTATTCTGGAAATCAATAGAATGGAAATAAAGGAAAGGTAATCATGGTAATGAAACTGAGAATTAAAATGCAAAATAGACAAGGCCTGCAATATTAACAAATCAAGCTTTGTTAATATTGCAGGCCTGGTCTAATCTTAAGTTTTGCTCCTAATAAATCTCCGCATTAAAATAAATTGTTTCATATCACAATTTGATATTCTTCTATCATGTCCATGTTGCGCTCACGTTGCTTAAGTCATTTTTTGTAATTTTGAGAACAAAGTACAAAATATGGTTCAAGCATTATTTCTGATTATTGCCTTTAATTTGTCTCATTATCATTTGTTCTTGTGCACAAATTGGTGAATAAATATGTTTAAATAATGCGTTGATGAATTCAGGTACCACGTACTTCATTTAAATTGTAATTAATTGCAGCATCCCAGCAAACACAACACGTTTTTACACGTTTTAAACTGGTTATAATTTGGGGTTTGGTTTTGATCAAAACGTTTTAAGAGTAGTATTGCGTACCAGTCAAAGAAAATCAAAAATAGTTGGCAGACTTCAAAAAATGGAATTTCTTCTTACTTTATATCAGGATGCAACTTTGGTCGAAGTCTACAAAAATCAAAATTATTTCATCACTGCACCTTCGTTACCATAGCAACGGCCAAAACATCAAAATGACAGGTTTTAGACTATTTCGGCACTTTTACAAGGCAAAAAATATAACAAGTTTCAGGATTCACCATATAAAGGAAAAATAGAGGTAAACCTTGAGAGTTCCACGACATAATTGGCAACATCTAAGCTTTCTAAAAATACAGTTGTTTTAACAAAATGTCTGTCATACTTGGAATATTCCATTGTTTCAAATAGGGGTGTTTTTCTTAATTTTTGACTTTCTGAAATATAGCAATATTCAATGAGCTGTAACCCCCAAAGTGGTGCTTTTTATATGTTATATTTTTCAGTGTGGCTGGACTAGATAGTACTGTACCCAAATAAAAAAAAAAGTTGCGGTAATTTTAATATAGGCAAACAGTGTTGCCATAAAGATAGGTATTTTTCCATAAAATAAGAGTTAGACCAGGTTAAAAATGTTACCACACATGAAAGGAAACATTCTTACATAGTTTTTCTGGACCAGTTTTTCATGAGCAACAAGAATTTATGAGGTAAAAATAAAAACCGTGTATCCTGAGAACTTCCTGTGAGGGCGCTTTATTCAAAATGGCTGCCAAAATCCAATGAAAACTACTATACGTTTAAAAAGGTCGCATAAAAGATAAAAGTGACTAGATTTCGCATTTGTATTGATGAAAGTAATGTATAACTATGTCAAGGTATTAATAGAATGGTACCAATAGGTCACAGTTGGGAACGCTTTTCAAAATGGCCGCCAAAATCTAATGAAAAGCATATATATGGTTAAAATAGTCACTTATGAGGTATGATTGCAGTGGCGTAACGTCATAGGGGCACGGGGTTACATGGCCCCCAATCGATCTGAATTTTAAAAATCCAAAAAAACGGACTGCCACCCACATTGGTTGGTGCCCCCTCCTATGATAACTGGTGCTACGCCATTGTATGATTGACCAGATTTTAATAGTAAGATATTAATAGGAAGGTGCCATGAGGTCACAGCTGAGGGCACTTTTCAAAATGTCGGACCAACACAGTACACCGTTAAACTTAAAATAGTCACTTAAAAAGAGGTATAATTGACCAGATCTTGAATTAATATTGATCCCAGTACAGTAAAATTAAGTCAATGTAATAATAGGAAGATACCGGGGTCACAGTTGAGGTTGCCTTTCAAAATGCCCACCAAAAAGAGCGGCATGATATCAGCCACAAAGCCACAGATAAAAGTGTTAAGAAAGAAAGTTGTCTTTGATAAGAGAATGTAATAGTTGTCTTTGTTGAATCATTCAAATATAATTGTCTTTGATCATTGTCACCTCTAAGCAAGTGTTTCAGAGTGCTATATAGCGAGCTACAGAGTGCTATATAGCGAGTCAAGATGGCTAATATGATCACCAAATCTCCAAAATGACCACCAGAGAATTGTCCCTATGTATTGACAAAGGGCAGGATATTTACTTCCTACTCTTCTTGGTTTCACTGAATTCTTTTATTGTGTGTTTATCTTCGAGATCACTCACATCGATATCACTACATTAAGACAATTTTTCTTCATTATCTAGCCTATCTGAAATCAAAGCGGCATATAGGTCATATATATCTTCTTTTGTGAAAACGTTGCGTTCTCTGAAAAGAAGATAGCTGCACTTTGAGTCTGCTAAAACCTTTTCCTTCTTTGACACCAATAGACTGCTTTGTTCTCGATGTTGGTAAAGAAACTGTTGAAATCACAAGACAACTGTGATTACCTGGCGATAACTTTGGATGTCATTATTGAATTTATTGTCATACCTCTTGTTTTTCTCTCAACATACTTGATGCTTTATGTCAAGGAAAAATGCAACAATGATCAATTGTCTTGCATATAGGCATACTGGCAAAAAAATGTTTAAAGCGAAATCCTCATACATGACTGGTAGGTGTAAATGTCCTGACTAAAGCCATCGGGTCAACGGCACATGCAATGCCTGTTGCCTTTGCTGTAACTTCAAGAAGCAAAGTTACAAGCATTTGATTAGATGAAAATCCAGTGTTAAAAGTGACACACTGGCCTATTCAAAACAACACGGACTAGACATCTGGTTTGAGAATGGTAAATGGCTAATTTGTGTGTGCCTTTGATTTAAAAGAAAAGGAACAAAAGAAAACTGAAACAAAAGAGCTGACAAAAAATACAAGTTATGAAAAGTACAGAGAAGTAAAAACTGAAATAAATTAAATAAAGCTTCATTGAAGAAACTGTGTAGTCTCTTTGTTGCGCTTGTTGGAATCTTTTTGCACATCGTATAGGCCAATTTGTCACTTTTAAAACTGGATCTTCGTCTATTCAATTGCTTGTAACTTTTCTTCTTGAGGTCACATTGGAATGGATTCAATGTGGTGTCATAATGTGCAGGATTAGATAAAAGGATCCGGGGGGACTCAACTTTAGAAGTGACGGGTATGTGCCTACCGGTGTCGCGAAGTAGGGGCCTATCGGTAACAAAGCGTTATTAAAAAAGGGGTCATTGGGTACAAACAAAATAAAAAAGGGGTCATTGGGTATAATATTTTGAAAAAGGGGTCATTGAGTATAAGATTTCAAAAATGGGTCATCGGGTAGAAATTTTTGAAAAAAATGGAGCAAAATTTGGAAAGTTTCGGCAAAATTTTGAAAAAATGGAGCATAATTTGAAAGTTTTGACATTATCTTGTTGCATTTTGATGATGTTCTTCTAGAAAAAAGGGGACATTGGGTAGCCGCAACCAAAAAAGGGGGTCATTGGGTAGCCGCAACGCAACTAAAAAAAGGGGGTCATCGGGTATGGGGGTCATCGGGTATTAGTCGCCTTCAAAAGAGGGTTGACAGGCACATACCGTCGCTTCCAAAGTTGAGTGGCCCCCGGGGTAAGGATACTTTCTTGGCGCAGTATATTTAGTTAATATGTTGCCCTTCGTGAACATATAGGGACAATACATTATTCCTGTGGACATTTTAGTGGTCATCTTGACTTTGTGACTCGTTCTTTTGCACCCTCAAAACGATAACTTAGAGATGACAATGATTGAAGACTACGATTACATCAAAGACAACTATTTCAATGTTTCAATTTGTTTTTTCAATAACATTACCGGTATCTGAGGCTTTGTGGCTGATTATACTGTACTTTGATCAATATTACTCCAAATTCAGATCAATTATGCCTCTTAAGTGACGGTGTACCATATATATATTAAAGCTTTTCATTGGATTTGGCAGCCATTTTGAAAAGAGCCCTCAACTGTGACCTCCTGGTACCTTCCTATTGAAATCTTAATTTAGCGTTACATTACTGTCATCAATACTTAAACCAAAATCTGGTCAATTATACCTCATAATTGACTATGGTAACTCGTATAATGCTTTTCTTTTAATTTTGGCGGCCATTTTGAAAAGCGTCCCCAACTGTGACCTCCTAGTATCTCTTCTTATTAATATACCGACTTATTTATACATTACTTTCATAAATACAAATCCATAATCTAACAAATTCTATCTTTTATCCGCCTATTTTAAGAGCATAATTGTTTTTCATTGGATTTTGGCAGCCATTTTGAAAAAAAGCGCCCTCACAGGAAAGTTTTCAGGATACAGGATTTTTACCTTATACATTCTTGTTCCTCAGTTTCTCCTTTCATGTGTGGGACCTAGCTCATTTTAACCTGGTCTATTTGGCCGTTTTTCAGCATAGCTGTATGATAGCTAATAATAACAAGATGAGCAACAGCTTCACTGAGAGACGTTTTTTCTGGCAACACTGTCATTAAAATATTATCAAATCGTGTCTCACTTTACGGTGTATTGATGCCAATTTCTTTTGGTACATTATCAACCCTAATCAGGATTTTCAGTGGAAGTAAATGCTCAAAATCCCTATTTTCCACACTATCTTATAATGTCAACAATCCTAAAAAGTTCAAAGTTTCTGGCAACACTGCTTTCCAGTAAAACAATTACCGGAACTTTTTTTTCTATAGATAGGTAGACCAATACCTTATCTACCTACCCTGCAAAAAATAATTTAAAAAAAGCACCACTTTGGAGGTTACGTCATTTTTAAAAAGATCATTTTTTTCATAATTAAATTAATGAAAAACACCCTATTTTACAAAATGGTATCTACCATATTGAAATAATTAATTGTTATGTTTACTTCATTTTTGGAAAGGACAAGGATGGATACTTTATTGTATGGGAGAAGATTATTTTAATTCACGTTCTTCATACAGAAATATGACCTAATATTTAAGCATTTTTCCAGTTGTGAAAAGGGTAAAAATAGTGAAAATTGGGTCAATTCATATTTTGGCCGTTACCATGGTAACCATAGATGAAGAGGTAAAATTTTAACCAAATTTATACATGTTGACTCATTGTCTAACCATGTGCAATGTATAAAGAAAATCGATTTTTTGACGTCTGCCACCACATCTTTGATTTTTATACACAAGGTCTCTTAAAGTTTTTTCTAATCATTTTGTCAAATACTTCGTCAACACTTAAATAACATTATGTTAGAATATTTTCCAGTAATTTCCAGTAAACAAAATGTTTTTAAATGTTATGAAAATGACCTTGTACAAATGTTCTCGAAAACCTTTTGAGTTTACGTATTTATACATAATTGTAGCATCTTGTCTAAAGAACAATTTGTTCCGGAACAAAAATATTTCCGCTCAAAAACCTGCCAGCCTTGAAAGTATTGTGACTAGCAGATGGGTACTATTAACCCTAATAAAACAGGAATTGGCAAAAGGAGTAGTCTATTTATTACTGTTGTCATTATCCATTATGACCTGACTATTGAGAATGAATCGGAAACATTCGGTATGTACTTCATTTCCTATTACCATGACAAGGTTCCTGAAAAGAGGAAATTTAAGTAAATTTGAGACTCTTTATAAACCACAAGACCGTGAGCAAGCCTGACGCCGTTTCTCAGTAGTAATCATCTGTTACATATATCCGCCTTATATATAAGTAAATTCGCAGTATCCTCAAACAAGTAATATAGCAGATGCAGTGTTTTACAATGGGAATGATTCCCAAATATGTGCCTTGCAAATAAAAACACAGTAAGTGCTACGTTATCTACTTACAGATACTGCCCTTTTGAATGTTAAGAGTAAACTGATTCAATAACACCTGTCTCCTAAGTGAAAAGACTATATCTGTTATGTAGTCAATTGACAGATACTGTCTTCTTATTTTTGAGGGCAGATATACCCGAAGGGTGCAGAGTGCTTCAATGTCAATTGGGCTATCCAATCTGACTCCTGATGCGCCAAATCAGCTCACCGTTTGTTTATGTAATATTATCATTGGACCATTGAACCTCCTAAATCTAATATGAGCAGCGTATTTATGTATCATCTGGGATAGAAGTGTTTTTGAAAGGGATTTCACTGACCACAGTATTGATATAAGTGGATTGTAACTTGTAGCCAATTTCCCGTGATAAGGCCTATGTAATAATATTTTTCCCATTGGTTTGCAATATGAAATCAGTCCAGTGCAGTGCAGTCTTCAAAACATTTTTGTCTTCACTTAAAACAGGATTTTCACAGATCGATTGAATATTAATTATTGTTCAATATTAAAGATTGTTTCCTATCACAGTCTACCAGTTGCTAAGACCATCTGAAAGACGAGACCAAAATTCGTTTTGAATAAAAGTGGTACCACTAAATAAGTAACCGGGTATATGGTGTCTTTATTATATAGATTTCGTTTTTGATTAATAATGAACAATATTTTATTCAAACTTACAGGATGGTATCGTGATATGCTTCTGTATTACTATGATATAAATCGATTGAAGACATTTCGAATAATGTAAATAAACATGGCAAAACCATGAGGTTTTCAAACCTGTAATATCATGAATACTAGCGTTTGATTGCAACAGGATTCATATTTCTCGTGAATATTATAAAATATCTACAATTTGGTTGTGTAAAATGTTAGGATGTACGGTATTGCACATAATTACAGCTTAAATGTGACACGATCTGGTCCATGGGGGCCAAAGGAGGCATTTTTTGAAAAGTGAGTTATATAATTATTACCTTATACAAACATTAGGCTATCATATACTGAAAACACCTAACATACTTGTGTTATGAAGTTTTGTGATGTCTATTTTCTTATCTCTTTTATTGTTTTTTACTCCATATTTTGCCTTTATCTCAATTTCATATTTGCAGCCTTTAGTCCCCATGAACCAGATCGTGTCACAAATTATAATGGGATCTGGTAACTCGTCCTATTTTTATACAAAATAGTTTGTTATGTCAGTTCTGATAAGAATGTAATATACTGATTTTGAGGCGTTTTAAAGGATCGCTTTATCAAGCAGTGGTAGTAACTAAAATTCATTTCCCAGGTCAACTGACGTGAACTGACGTGACGGTCATTTGGTAATCAATACCAAACACCTGGGTGATAAGCCCAGTATCGTAGTGAACTTGCTGGGACATAATTTGCATCACTGAATAACAACATCTAGTAATGCCAAAATCTGGGCATCATGTTCATTGAATCCCAAATGTCATTCCCTTGATGATCTACCTGGGATGGTAGTAGAGAGGCCACATCGGTCTATCTGCTCTAGATTTTCGTGCAACATTTTTAGACAAATGTGCCAACCGGGTTAGAATTAATCATTAGAGTCTCACCTTCTGTTTAACCAGGCTGACATTTCTGAAAGGTGACGTGAGATATTTGGGTCGAAAAGTGTAAAAATGTTTACTTTTTTTTACCAAAACAGCTTTAACTTTGAAAGTAAATAAAGTATGAATTTCATATTTACTCTTGAGAATACTTGTCACATGTATTTTTAATATTCGTTAACAAAACAATAATTGCGTCTTTATATATTTGATGAAATATTTGAGGGAAATGAATTCACTCTGTGTGTGTGTCAGATGGCTCTCTGTATCGCTGATGTGGTCTGCACAAGTGTACGCTATCTCACTCGATCAGATGCCAAGTGCGATGCGCCTTGCATTCCTTGGTTAGAAATCGGCTTCACGTCATTAGTCCTAGATGTTGGTGGACGTCCCCTTCCTCGTCGGCCTTCCATATCCCCTTGCAAAATTGGTTTTTCTACACCTCCATGTTTTTTGACAATATGGTACTTCAGCTTCCTCTCCATTATGCCGCTTCTGATGGTTAGACTTGTATCAATCTTGTCGAGGATCCAGGAATTTGTTCTCCTGTCTTCATGGTCTTTTCATGTCACTTGCAGAAACTTCCTGTAACACCACATATCAAAAGCATCAATTCTATTCCTGTCATTCGTGGTCATAGCCCAAGACTCGCATCCGTAAAACACAGTTGCACGAAGTATATAGGCGTACCTTAAGGTTAATGGATAGGCCTCGGCTTTTCCTTATGCTTGACATGCCTTGCACAGTTATCCTTACAATAGCCAGTCTTCTCTTAATTTCAGTTGTGCTATCACCGATGTTGTTAATCATTGAACCTAGGTATTCAAATTTCTTCATCTCCTCGATATGCTGTCCATCTTTCACAAACTCATCACCTTTTAGCACTCTGTCTACAACCATTATTTTTGTCTTTTGTGTTCAGGAGAAGGCTTTTATCTTCGCTGGCCTCTTTGGTGCGCTTCAAAAGATCAATCAGCTCTACTCTGCTGCTACAAATAAGAGTGGTATCATCGGCGTACCTCAACAGGTTATTAATCCTTGTACCACCAAATTTCACTCCACCTTCAAACCCCTCCAAAGCTGTTCTCAGAGTAGATGTTAAATAGGTTTGGTGATTGTACACAGCCCTGTTGTAAGCCTCTTCCTATCTTGAACCAATCTGTGTCCCCACTACTTGTTCTGACTACAGATTCTTTGTCTTCATATAAGCGGCTGATCAGGTCCACAAGATGACTCCAGTGCTAAATGCGTCTTTTGTAAAGGAACTGTTGACATGCAGAAATCATCAATCAAAGAATACAAATAAATTGTGAAAAGTTATTATATTACAATTAAATAATTCATATTAGTGATTAAAGACAGCGTTACTGCTTTACCTCGTTTACTCTCTACATGGGATGTAATAATGGGATGGGAAGAATTCGAAACCCAACCACCATATCACAAACCCGGCAATTGGTCATGTATTCTATTGTTCGAAAACAATAGCACGGATTAAACAGCCGACAAACCATACTATGACCTGGGTGGCACTTTTATCAGGTATCATTCCCGTTGTCAATGACGCCTCCTATCTGGACTAGATTTTAATAGAATTTTACTCCTTCGGCAAAGACATTAAATATTACAACAGAAAATAATGAATAAGAATTGCTGTGCTATCAGAGAGCTCTTAAAGTGCAACAGAGCACTGTCACCACAAGAAGCAGAGCTATAAAGCAAAAATATATAAAAAGCACATAAATTACCTTACACCATTATATTTTTAAATGTTTACCCAGCTGCATTCTTTTCCATGAAATAAACTTGCACTGAAAGGACCCAAGTGGACTTCGTCTACCCGAAACCTTACTATGGCGATGTCTAAGCAGTCAAGTTAGCTCGATCGACAAGGCGTTCGACTATGGTGCGAGAGGTTGCGGGTTCGAACCCCAGCGGTGGTAAAGTACGCTCTCGTGGAAATTGAGTTAACTTAAAATTCCCCTGGAGAATGAACTTACTGCGAAGAAGAAGAAGAAGAAGAAGAAGAAGCAATCAAAACACACTTTACACCAACCCCAAATATTACTCCCATAGTGATCTATATACCTGGGACGTATGTTACATCAATAAAATAATATACAGCAAGCATTACTTCTGGATGGCGTATTTACTTGCTGTCGCCGATGTTGTTTGAAACAGAGCGTTTATTCTTTGCCTTTCTGCAATGTTGCAGTTAAGAGGCTAAAACTGAGAACTATCGATACACTTGCAACAAAGGCACGTATTAAACCAAACACTTTCAATTTGATAATATTTATTCTGTAGATAGACATGATAGAAGACGTTTTTGTACAAGTTGGGAAAAAATAATATAAGATACTTTGACACAGCCATCCCCATGATCACCACATGTTCAAACACAGCATAAAGAAACAACTCTTCTGAAGCGGTAGCGCAAGCAAAGAGTTCGCTTCAAAAGGCGCCGGAACTGTTACTAGCAAAACTATACGTATATAAATAAATTTTGATATTTAAAAGTTAATATCGCGCATATCGTGTCATATTCAATTGAGCACGATGAGATATCAAGTCATCATTTACCGATTGTTGATACTTGTTTTATGATATTTCTTGAATAATTAACTCTACTTTAACATGTTTAAGTTAAAGAATGGACCTACTTTTTGTGCATACTGTACATTATTTGCATAGTGGCATATGGCAAACACATCAGTGAGATAAAAAAGAAATGCACTTTTGCCATTACCATCTTGATCTACTTTCTTTGAAATCGTGTCTGCCATTTTCATGTGATACAGCGCGTTTTTCTCTCTCGCGTATGTATAAGTCATAAGTATGACTTGCTATATGATACCCATGCAAATAGACTCATCAGCAATAGAGACTTTGGAACACAAATTATAGTCCTTTGCCTCCAGTGCTAAATGCGTCTTTTGTAAAGAAACTGTTGACATGCAGAAAACATCAATCAAAGAATACAAATAAATCGTGAAAAGTTATTATATTACATTTAAATAATTCATATTAGTGATTAAAAGACAGCGTTACTGCTTTATTCAGTGTTTTGTATCTTTTATCAATAACTTTGATCCTTCCATATGGTGAGGTTTTAAAATCATAAAGTTATTACTTTTCCTACCTTTCGGATGCATAAGGTCAACAGAGTTTATGCTAGAGGGGTTCGAATGTGATACTGGATATTATATTATTTGTGAATGATGTGACGGACTGGTGAAGTGTATAGCTGACAACATGATTAGTGAGAATATGAAGATGAGCAAAATCCCATCTACAGCATTTATTTTACTTTTTTTTAAACACATCAAGTAAATACGAACAAAACATAAATAAAGACAGCAACAGCATTTAAAAAAAACCATAAAACCGCATATTAAACGAATATGTTCTGAGACACTCATTTGTCAATATAGTGCACTCGACATCCGGGGATGGAAGGGGAATGAATCCCCCCAATATTTACGTTACAATTCGTTTTGGTGATTTAGTAATATTATAAATTTTGGCGTTTTCAATGCGTTTAATCTTACCGTAGAACTAACGCTGATATCTGGTCCTGCTCCTTTCATAATTTGATCGTCGGCTTTTGCAAATAACAGATTGCAGATAGGCTCTGAATAAGTATCGCATTCCTCTCGGTGGATCATTTCATGATATAATGACCTCTTACCTCTGTCAATGACCTCTATATACTTATTTGGTAAGTATGACTTTAGATATAGACCCTTAATGCATCTTCCGTACCTGAGATTTATACGATTAATAATAATATAATCTCATATTTAATTTACCACATAGTTTGACTTTATTTCTCCGTCTCGAATATTAATTCGGAATGATTTCCAAACCTCTTTCTTAAAGCTTCTTGGATGAGAAGATGATAGAGGGCGGGTATTGAACTGAAGGCCTATAGATAATAACATCAGTGCTCTTCTCCATCTGACTCATTAGCTCAGTTGGTAGAGCATCGGTCCAGTGATCCGAAGGTCCCAGGTTCAAATCCTGGATGGTCAGTGAAATTTTTTCACTGGCTGTCATTTATGTATGTGTTGACTTGTGTTAAAAACCTTTCTCATATTTAATTTACCACATAGTTTGACTTTATTTCTCCGACTGTCCCTAATAGTAACTCATTAATAATGCGTTGCATCAGGTCATGGACTGAAAAACAGATGCGTGGTTCTAGATAATATTTTATCATCACAGCTGGTGATCTAGGATATTTCTAGGAGGCGACACTTAATAATTCATAACGCTCACATCTTTCTTCATCCAATGGACTTTGGGGAACTGCTGAGATAATGAGTGGATGTTACAATCTAATCGGCTACAATCGGCATAGTTGATGATATCTGATTCTGATAATTCACTAGTAGCAGCGAAATTAATTAGCTATATAAATCTTATATGGATTAATGTTATTTATTTATTTATTTATTTTATAAATATTTCTTGTAAACACAATCTAATGTGGTGCTCACTACATGTAGAAGGCCTGGTCTGCAAATGTTCAGTGCATAAATTAGTAAAGATAAAGCTTCATGTTTAGTGTAATCAAATGAAATACCAAAGCTGGATATTATACAATCGTGATGCATTCCTTCTTGTTATGGACGACAAGTATTAACTTTGATATTATTATGGCAATATCCATTCCCTTCTCAATTGATTATGCTTTCTTTTCGAAAAATAAACCATGAGGCCTAGAGGCCATGATATAAACCTATATTCGGTATGCGGAAACCTTCCACGGTTAGGGCGGCGCTTGCACTCGCATATTCGCTAAACTGCCGCCTCCTTCATTTGCCAACCTTTATCGAGGGGCGAGTTTGAGGTTTTATAGTCATACATGCAGGCCTATCATTTTTCACCCTGATGTGGCAGTCAACGTCAACGCGTTGAAGCAGCTGTTTCGCTCGCGCATCTACGTGGCGTCTTAAGCGTGTGCATGTGTACACCAGCGCTTTGACCGAACGCTTGTCATTATTTGGCTGTGCCCAATTAACGCGGCTGTGTACTCTAGACATTGTTTCTTTCGCAAAATTGAGTTTTTTTGATATGTTTGTACTTTGTTATGTTTTTTATAAATACAAGGAATGAAAATCCAGATTTGTAAACTCCAACTGCAATATTTTAAGGATTTTATTTCACTATTCCACTCGTGTTTGAAATTAAAAAGGAAAGAAAATTTTTGTTGAACCAGCAGGTTACACGCGCGCAACAACGCATAGCGTTGCGTATCGCGCAATTTGTTAACGCACAAATACGCTACGCATACGCGACGCTTATCTGCATGCGCAGCGCATCTTATGGAAACTCCACGGAAGCACTGATTTCACAAAAACCTAGTGGTCAAATGGCTCCGTTTTAGTTGATAAAATGTGGGTTTTTCAAGTTCTTTCCCCCGATTTAAATATCAAGTTATGAATGGATTTCGCTCAAACTTCTCAAGGGGCTGTGGATTTACCCGATGTTTACGTAATATAAGGTACAAAAACGAAAACTGCCGCATTCTCCTGTGAGATTCGATGAAAGTGCAAAATGTGACCACTTTAAACTTCAACGGCCATTATTTCAATGTTCATTTTCTCGGTAAAATGACGATTTAGGTACACGATAACTCAATAAATATAGCATCTATAGGTAAGCAAATATGATCATTGTAAAAAGCATGATCGGCTCAAGAAACGGTTTTCTAATTTTTTTATATTTTGGTCTATTTCCGATTTTAGGCATCATTTTGTGCAAATAAGCGTTTGTGAATTTTAAAAGTTCAATTTGATGCCTTATATGGTCAATATCTCAAAAATAAGGCCAATGTCAAAAAATTAAAAAACGTTTTTGGAATGGAGCCTCAAGATTGAGCTAAAAACAAAATAAAATATTTTGGAAAGAGTGTTTTTTTGTTATGATGTACCTAACAAATATTGCCAAAAGCTCCTTTTTTTGTGATTTTCTTCAGAATTGTTGTTTTTACCCCAAATCTGTATTTATATTAAGATTTATTGATGTCTTGCCTTCATAAAAATGTATACTTTTATATGTCTTGCGCGAATAATTACAAAGTTATTGCACTTTTACTACATGCATATCTGAGAGTACACAGCCTCCTTAAATGCTCACTGTACTGACATCACTACCACATCAGGATGAAAAATCGCATATCGCAAACCAGCCAAATTTGTCATAGGTTTGATTGCTAGTAGGAAAACCGTGAATATAGGGTCTCAAACTCTGAAACATCTGAGCAGAAACGTGTCCTTTTACTGGTTTAAAGTGAGTCTGTAGCCGTCGCCATCTTTGGAATATAATACAACATTCTCTGGCCAAACATCGGGTTAAATGTAAGTAAATAGTTAAAATCGTCTAAATTCAATAATATCAAACAGCCACGGACATTAAGTCAAGGCTACATGAGAAGTTTGGGGTAGGTCACGCATTTCCTTGGTATAAAAAACAGTCAAAAGGATGTCCAAAATTCCCTCTTTTTATCACAACGCGATTTATTACGAAACAGCATTTTCATAGGGCATACGCTGGTTCTTTCAATTCTAGTTTAAAATCTGTTCGTCACATGCAGTCTGATTTGGTATCTATGTTTTCACCAAAGTCTTGGGAACTAATGTGGACAGTTGTTTTGTTTAAAAAACGGATACTGTTTAAAATATCAGTATTTACGCGAGCGACATTTTGAGTGTGTAAAATGCATTGAAAATTGTCGGCTAAAGAGTGCATAAATTAAAATCGCGAACAGTAATAGCTCTGTAGCAACAATAACTATCTACATTCCAAGCGGAAACGCTTTTCATAAGCATACCACCTATTTTGGGGCAATCGCTGCAACCGAAATATGAAATTCCAGGCCATCTGTAAAAAAGAGCATGAGCATATTTTACTATGAACTTGGGACATCACAACACATGTTTTGATTGGTGTCAGACCTATTTTAATGATACGATAATTATGCCCCCAATAATGGCTTTCATTTGAACTATTATTTGTTAAACAGCTACTTAATGAATTTATCGAAAAAGTCTACGGAGAGTGTCACCTTGACTGCTACATCCCTTAACAATGTGAATGATTTTAGCCCAATTCAAGACTGATTTGGTGCTTGCTTACCAGACAATTTCGGCAATTTTTACGGTTTACGGATTCGGCTATTATGACATATCATGGTAACACATACATTTTGCTGATAAGCTGTTTAGTAAATTGAGACACACTATTAGGGACCCATTGAGCTGCTGTGTGCCTAGTCTCTTTCTCAGTCGTTTAGTGTGGGGTAAAGACATTATTATCTTATTTAGTTTACCCACACGTGTACCGTTTTTACCCAATTTCTGATGAAAGTAATATGAGGATTCTCTTTAAAAAATGAATAGTACGAAACTAAAGTGTAGAGAGCACTATTCTAAAGTACAGGGCGCTATGTATGGGGTGGTATTTGAGTTAGTACTTTGTCTTGCTACATTTTTGGCATCCTTGCACTTCAAATGATATAACTAGAATTGGTTCCATTTTTTTCTATGCCCCCTATGCTTCCCACGACTGGCCGAAGGTCATAATGGGACCAAAATGTAACGTTTGGTCTATCATGATGAGAGGAACAATTTGAGATACATTATTACAACACGATGTGACTATTTTAATGTTTTGGCCCCACTGTCTGTGAGAGCTGACAAAACCGGCACAATCTACATTTCAGCTCCATATTCGCCGGCGAAGTGTTACGTGTAATCCGATTATCACTATGTCAACTGGATCACGCTTTTGAGTTTTACACCACGATCGAAATGATCGCAACACAAAGTCTATGGCATATGTACTACCAATTCCAAAAGGTGCGTGATCCAGTTACCAAGGAGTATGTAACCACTTCACTGGCGAATACGCAGCGCACTGTATGATACACATCAACATTTCCATGTCTCATACAATGACCGAGTCTTCATTTAAATCGGCTGAATCTGGCCAGATCCGCAGCTCACTAAATTCAGCATCGGAAGATTCCAGATTGCCTCCCACGCTGATTAATCAAGTCCATTAGTCCAATCATCCATAATCATGTACAATTTCGCGGCAAATGACAACCGGTTTCATTATATTAAAATCACATCACTTTCCATTGTTTTGATTACGCAATCTGACCTCAGGCTATTTGACCTCGAGGGGTTTCACTTAATCTGTGTGTTGTGTAACATGGGTTGGGTGTATATCCATTGTTTTGATTACGCCATCTGACCTCAGGCTACTTGACCTCGAGGGGTTTCACTTAATCTGTGTGTTGTGTAACACGGGTTGGGTGTATATCCATTGTTTTGATTAAGCCATCTGACCTCAGGCTATTTGACCTCGAGGGGTTTCACTTAATCTGTGTGTTGTGTAATATCTGTGGTGTAACACGGGTTGGGTGTATACCGGGCGTTGAGGTAAACATAATTTTTTTTATGGATTATGACAAATAAATGAAACATTTTTGCGATGTATACAAAGGTTTTTGAGATCTTAAAAGTACAAAAATAATAATGTCATGTGCCAAAGGCTGATATGGCATAATGTACAATGTATACTAAGGGCGCACACCACCAAAACTTTCAGAGTGCATACCACCACTATAAAAACACAAGATATGCACACAAGACAGCTGATAGACAAGGGTTATTACGGAGCACAGTGTCATCGCCCCGATATCTTCATGGCAGAAATCGCCATGGTAGGTTGAATCCACCGCCACGCATGGCCATTTTGTATCGACCTGTTTAATAGTTTTGAGTCGCATAATTGGCCAAAGGACATCTGACTAAGGCTACTGAAAATAGCCCCGATTAGGCCGGTGACTGACCTCACTGTGTGTGAGTCGAACATGGTACGCCATAGGTCATATGCTTTTAGACTACCTCCACGATTGGCCTATACACTGCGCTATATAATTCGGCACATATAAATCAGAATTATTGTCAGTGTTTGACTCAAGACGCAAGCTTCTTTCTCAAGACGCAAGCTAACGACTATCATATCTGTTCAAAATATATATTCAAGTACAAGGAACCATATCTGGTTTCTTTATACGAAATCATTTACGGGAGATATTCATCATTTTCTACCCCGGTATCCAAAGATTTTCGTCTCATATCAAACTCGTGCATAGTACATTCACGTGTATCGATCCCGGGTATTGATTTTAGTATCTCTGCTGACAAAGTAATTATTAGCCAGGCGATGTCGGTGTGCGGAGAAGCTTTGGATGGACTTGACTCCATATTTTATGGTAAATAAACAGAAAGAAAACACAACAGGTCCAAGATACATCTGCTAGCAGCAATTGCAGGACAAGTTCTTGAAGGGGATGAGCTGGCAAATCCTCAGGAAAGAAATAACTAGGTTTATGATTGGAGGAGTGGAGTCATCCAGACTCGCCATCTCCCTAATAGGCAAGTCCTTTCCAATCATATTGCAGACACACTCATGCAGTTTCTTCATTCGTCTAGTAAATCACACGTTTAAACATCCTGAAGAAAATTACCATTATTGCCATTACGTACCTTCCTCGACCCAATGTTATTATGTTGTTCGTACAATCGATTCTTAACCTATCTTGCAATTTAACATGAATAAAGTAATTATTTTAAATAGTCGATAATATCAAGTTAAACACAATGCCCTTTTTTCATCACTCCAATGTGATATGGAGTCTATTATAGTTTTAGGATTGTGATTTTTCATGAGAGACACATTGTGAGATTTAATAACAAAGAGGTTATTCAAAGAGGTACAGATTGGACGTTCATTTGTGGTAATGTAATAATTGTTATAAGGATAACCGGATCCCTTTTATTCCAGATAAATCTAAACTTATAAAGCTATCCACGTCAGTCAGGTCGTCGACCCAGCAGGTGACCGTTCGGACTGGGTATATAATGTAGGTTTAGATTCATGAAACCTTCGTGGTTTACTCTGATCTATTCATTTATTCAGCACTGCAAAACCGCACGCAACGACCAGACATTATTAACACTCTATTCGCGAAATATAGCCAATCAAAGAAAACAAATGTGTTAACTGATACATACATGAGGCCATGCAAATGGCAAGTTTCAGGAAATCGAAAATATCATATCAAAATTCGTCGTCAGAAAACTGTGTCAGAAAACGATACTCATCGCTATGGTTAGGATGGCCTTCTACAACTTAAAGTGTTTGTGTTTCTTCACTTTAACAGGTTTATCCAGGAGCGGAAACGCGCAGTCTTCAGTATTCAAATATTTATTAAAACAAAAAAAAACCCATCCTTTGTACTATACTATCACTCATACATAAATTTCAGACAGTTCATTGGTTGATTGCCATTTATCATTTTACCAACAGCCTTTCTGTGTGATAATTGTTACCATCATAGTGCTGCGCCGTAGCGCGCCTGCGCCAAGCAGTGCGCTGACTCTTAGACTCGCCGATTTAGTTATGGGGTTGACCTGAAAATGTGAAGTATGTCACGATAAAACATGGTGTTGTGTTGATGAAAAATGTATTTCCTACCTGAAATAGTATTTTTAAGTGACATGTTATGTATGAGTGATATATATTAAATATTAACTGTCTTAAATTTGTGTAATGGTCGAAATATAATCACTCGATGAAAGATCTATTCCATGGAACAATCCATCCGTTAACCTCGTGATTATCATGAATTCGACCATCACTTTCATAAACAGTTTATTTATACTACACTTCACTATACTATAGTATATTATACTATAATATACTATACTATACTATACTATACTATACTATACTATACTATACTATACTATACTATACTATACTATACTATAATAGTGCTTTACAAACAAAGTAAATAAAAACAAAAATAAGTGTATCAAGCAAGAATTAAACAATATAAAGCATATTACTTGTAATTCTCAAAATGAGCCTTGAGAGATGATATGACGGTTGTCAAGTGTGTGAATACGACGGATGCTGTGGGGAGTTTGTTCCACTGTGTTGATCCTGCAGCGAAGAAGCCTTTGTCACCAGTTACCATGGTTACAGAGCTAGTGCTAGGAACAAGAAGAAGTTTAAGAAGGCAATTATAGATACGTACATGATAACAAATTGGTACAAACTAAAAATACACTAGAAATTGTTCATTGTTTAGGAAAATAAACCCGGAACAGTGGATGAGTATGCGTTTGTCCAGAGTATATACGACCCAATTAAGAAAAAAGGATAGCGAATCTCTGGGTGATATTTTCTTCTTGTAAAAATTCTCAATTTTGTTGTTAGTAGACTAATAACCTACATTATGCATTTTATTCCCTCCAAGAGGCATCGTCACCGCGAAACAAATACAAAATGCAGTCACTGTTACTTCTCGTTCAGATGATGATGTGCCTGAATCGTATTATGTGACCAGCTTGGTAAGATAAAGTGGGTAATAAAGATATTGGTTTATTTTGTTTGCTTACTCTAAATAATTTTGAATTAATCAACATAATTATGGTTGTAATGTTTTTGATATTTTATGACATAACAATGATGACAACGATAATGACTATTGATGATGATGATGATGATGATGATGATGATGATGATGATGATGATGATGATGATGATGATAATGATGATGATGATGATGATGATGATGATGATGATGATGATGATGATGATGATGACAAAAAATATTATCACAAATCCAAAATCATCATTCTAAACACGACAGCATAAATAAGCCATAAATGCGAGTGGCAAAGTGCAGGTTGTCGAGGAGCTGAATAATTTTCTCAATATTTTTACAATTTGGGATAGAAGCGGTATTCAATTTTATTATCTGAACTTAGTTCATTCTAGCCGTAGGATACCCCATCTCGTCTGCACCGGTCTTGATTATCCTTGACTCTGTGTTCCCTAAGAACGCCCTATGTCAAGCCTGCTGTCCTATTAATGTATCGTTGCTCTTTGTCGCAATGCCCCATCTTTTAAAGTAGCGTTTGTTTTTATATATGCTAGATTTAGATGTGTTGTTTATTCAAGCAAGGGGTCCCGTTGTGTTAATAGGGGTTGCCGGAAAGTATCTACGGAATCAAGAAACTTTTTGGATGATTTTTATCATTTGTTAGCGTGTGTAAGCTACTGATAGCATGTCATAAATAGAACTCCGGCTTTATTTCTTTTTGTCTAATCTAGATCTGGAACAAATAATCTCACAGCTGGTAAATCTTCCCAGAGTGAAGTATTACAGCTGGTCTTTGTTTGAAACTAGGGTTCCCTTCAGGTATTTATAAACTAATGGTAGTAGGAAATTGTCGAAGGAAAGGCACATATTATTTTGTACATTGAATAATAAGTGTAAATCGGTTAATTGCCTACAGGCTGTCTCAAAGTGATAGCTCTGATATAATGCTTTATGTTTTAAAGACATCGCAGTATCAGTCGAATATTGATTTTCAATGTCCGACATTCACAATATAGCAATGGTGAGGAGGGTAGCGTAGTGGGGATAAAATAAATGGTTATCTTAATATTTATGTCAAGTAAAATTAATAAAATACCATGGCAACTATCATGAGGATCTGTTATTTATTTTCAGCCATTTTTATTATGATAATAATAAGCAAATTTCATTAAAAGTTTTACATAACTTTATTGTCTTCATTTATGAAGTACGATTCATTACAATAATTATGATTATTGCGTAGGTTACCGCTTGTCCCTATTTTGTAACTTGAGATTTTAAAGTGGGTGTGTTGTGTGCTACTAATACTTGAAAACGTAGAAAACTTGACCACATTACCTACTTACGCAAATTCAATGTTCGAAATCATTTTATATATTAAATCACAACCGCAGAGATTCTGTAGGTAGTAACCCTAGTCTCTTATTCTTTGGTGCCAAGCTCTCATCAGAAGCAGATAGTGTGGACCTTCTTATACTCAACAGCAAATTATCTTGCAATCACCAAGAAGATGGCAAAGATAGCAGCCAAGGCTGCTATCTATAATTTACAAGAGTATGGTTAGAATGTTAGATTGAAGGTGGTGAATTTTAGCACGGCTTGGCACAACTCCTACATCACTGTTAAAGCTAGACGCAGTCCACACGTCTTGGTTGATCAAATTCATCAGGATCGGTAGAATAAAGTCAATCAAAAGGTTCTTATTTCTGATCCAATAAATTGTACTTAATGTGTACGTTTCGATATAACCAACTCTGTTATCTATATCAACACTGAATGAAGACTGTTACTGTGAATTGGTCATCCAATCACCTATTGATTTCTTGAGATCATGTCGTATTGTATTGAGATCATGTCGCAGATAGAGACCATGTCATCGGTTAGGGGAGAGGTAGATGTCATAGGCACGGAGGAAGAGAGATATAAACGTTGGGTCAAGGAGGCTATAGAGATCAGGAAGAGAAGGGGTGCCACCATGAACAGAGATGAATGTCCAACACGAAGTCAATCACCAAGAAACCAATAGGTGATTGGATAACCAGTTCACAGTAGCAGTCTTCATTCAGTGTTGATAAAGATAACAGAGTTGGTTATTGCATAGACTATTTTAAATGGTCTATGGTTATTGAAACGTACACAGTAAGTGCAATATATTGAATCAGAGATAAGAACCTCTTGATTGAGTCCACACGTCTGTTTGACCTCGCAATAAAACCCCATCTCGAATCCTCGATGGTACCAGAGCAATAGGTGAAAACAATTTTTCAATGCATTGCCCTTTAAGCGCGCTTCAGACTCCGTATTGTACGTACAATATTGTATGTACAATACTTTTCGTGACGTCAAAAAGTATTACACGTGCAATAAATAGTATGTACCGGGAAAATAAATATTTTGCTACAATCATTGGTTGCTTAATTGATACGGAGTTGCCAAATTTCTAAGAGTGGTAAATTTAGTTAGTGTTCGTGCACGGAATGATGAATATCTTTTTATGTCTTCTTGTATTCAACTGTACTTAATATTAAAAGGCCTATTAATACTAATAATAATAATAATATTAAAATTGTAATAATAATATAAATGGCACATTCAGTTTTTATTTATTTATTTATAGATTTATTTATTTAGGCCTATTTGTTTATTTATTTATTTATTTATTTATTTATTTATTTATTTATTTATTTATTTATTTATTTATTGGTTGATTGATTGGTTGATTGATTGATTGATTACTGATTGATTAATTGATTTAGCGATTCATTTATACCGACATTTAGTCATATATTGATTTAGTCAGTTTCTTAAGTATTATTTGTAGGCCTATGTATTTATTCTGGTTTTGATTTGATTGATACCGATATTTTTATTGTTTTTTAAAGTTTTGGCATATAACATTATACATTATAACACGTTGTGTTATGAATTTGCAACAGCTTTTTACATGTTGATATCGTTGAGGCATGTTATGATGGTGTATGTTATAGACCTACTTATGATCATCCCAATACATCCATAAACGTGAAACGAGATTACTTGAAATATATATTTCAGAGTTGAAGGAGTTTCAATTATACGAACATATATCTGAAATATGTCTCTCTGATTGGTTGATTGTCAAGAGGTTTACGGCATCCTCAAAGCCTCATGCTGTAATTCTGTAATCGATATCTATTATAGGACCGATCTTTTGAAATCCATACAACCGTGTCAAATGAAATAGTCTCGGATCATAGTTTGTGGACCGATACAACGTTGATACGTCAGATTTCGGAATTGTATTAAAAATAGGCACAAATCACATTGCACAGGTTGAATGGTGGCAAAAGTAGATAAAATAACTATGGGTCGAATTTACATTAATCAGTGTCCTGGGCCAGGATAACATTTAGGACTCCTTCGCATTCTAAAACAATACTTTGAACCGGAACTTTGAACACCAAAATGTCCTTGCTTTCATTTTCTCATTTAATTTGTTTTAATTGTAATTGATTTCTTTATCCACTGGCTCTGTGGTAAATCCGGTATTGCCAAATATTTATCGTCCATTACCCGTGTTAATCTATTTATTTATTAAAATGCACCATCTATTAAATTCCTGTAATACAACATAGGCCTAGTGTATTTGATAACAAATTTGTTTTTATTTTTGATTGGAATTTGGGTATTTCATATTATATAAAATATGTTTGGGCATGGCGGAATTAGTATATGATTAAAAATAGACATACTCTTTTTTAATGTTTGTACATTATTAATATTAATATTTATGTACAAAATGCAAACGAATGTATTTATATTTTATTGTTTTGTAAACATTAAATTTGATGTTTACTCATAATTATGTCTGGAAAGTCAGGGAAAAACTAAGGAGTATCGGTATTTAGTTTCCTGGGAAAGTGGATCAGATGAGCAGTGATTAAAAACATTCACCCTAAATCTTTATTTGATTTTTATTTTTTTATGAATTTATTAGGCCTACTGGTAAAGTGCAGAAAAAACCTCCAAAAGCACTCTAGGATTTTTCATCAGCAGCAGTAGAAATTTATCTTGCATAGATTTTCTGGTGTCCTCGCTTGGATTTAGCAAACAATGAACCGTCAGGGTTATAGCGCGTTATTTAATCTGATTCAACTAGTCGTGGCACGTATATTTATTGCACGTGCAATAATTTTTGACGTCACGAAAAGTATTGTACATATACAATATTGTACGTACAATATGGAGTCTGAAGCTAGCCTTACTAGCCGTACGCTGTAACTCTGCATCGCATCATTGATTGTCAAAGAATGGGCATAAAGACCTGGATTGTAATTCTATGTAAATATCACATTATGCAGAGTCCACATACGTTTCGTGCCGAATATCAACAATCGACATCCCAGTCAGTAAAAGTCCTTGGGTTTAAAAAATATTACGTTTATCCAACAGAGGAACTAACTCAATTCAGCGGCTTTACGGCGATGTTGGCAATATTGTACCTTATTTTATAGCTTTTGTTCTCGATCGATCAAGATTGCGGTTGTAAAATTAACTGACACACCGAGTTCATCCAAACATCCACACCAAGCATTCAACACAAGTATGGTATCTTTGATAGGCCTAATAATGGACAGAAAGTCGAACAGATCTTGAATACAGCATAACCAGGATTTGTCGAATGAAATGATATATTAATAATAACCCATTACATCCTATGCATTAAAGTTAAAACTGCAGATTAAATCCCCCTCCCCCAATATTTTTTACAGGGGGATGCTTGTATCCGGGGCTTGTATGTGGGTTTCTGACCAAATTAATTCCCACGGATTTATTCCAATATTGCACCAAATTTTACCAGTTTAGCTTCAATATGCTTCAATAAAAGCTCTTAATGCTTTGATATGTCTTGACTTTAAAAAACAAATATGTGATGCGATCAAGCAAAATCAGTCGGAACTCGGCAATAATAAATTTTCAGTTTCTTACAGGATAGTAAAAAACAGTTACAAAGCTGGATTTTGCAGAAAACCCCATTGAAATTGAACAACCAGTTCCAAAGATATGAGCAATTAAATAATTTCCAAAACAAGAAGAAACAAAAGGAAATATTTCCTTTATTTGGCTATATCTCAAAATCAATATTTCCGAGTTCCGACTGATTGTGCTTGATCGCATCACATATGGTGCGAAAATAGCGAAATACACCTTTAAATATCACTTGTGCAAGCATAAAGATAAACCAAAATGTATATAAATACAGTGACGTTTACTCATTAGTTTTCTAATTTCGGAAGCAATTTATAAGATCCTACATTTTTGACATTCACTATAATTGTTTCCGGTGCAAATGGTTAAAGATATATTTTAGCATTCCTCGAATTCACGTACATGCATAGCTTCACTTAGACCGATGTAACCTAACACATAAGAAAGTGTTTTAGGAACAATTGAAGCAGTGAAATTGTCACGAAAGCAAAATTTGTTAAGCTTGATAACAAAGTTTTCACGATGTATTGGAGATTACGGAGGCTTCCACTATATCTAGACAGGATCGTTTGGTAAAAGATATGGATATCACAAAATTGGAAATAGTCACACAAATATATACGTTGGTCTTGGTTTTGTGCAGTTTTGTGAGTCAACGGATTTTCCTTCAAATGTATCCTAAATCCTCCCAGATGTCAATAACAATTTCCATGACAGTTTTGACATTTAAATCGTTAATACCAACTTTAATAGACGATAGCAAAGATGTTACACGTTCCTGTGATAGTGATGACAAAATAAAGCTCTAAACTAAAGTAACTCATTATTTCGCATTGTAAACAAGGTACGTGGGATTTTAGTAACAATTTTATAATAAGTTGCAGTATTGCCGTCGGTTATCACAGTACCGGTGCAGCCGGTCCATGTGTTAAAGGGGTCGAGCTTTGTTCAGATGTGTCTCTGACTTCATAGAAATCTCTGACTTAGACATAATAGCCCTGATGAAGTCAGATATCTAACGAAAGCTCGGCCGCTTACTCAGTGAACGGCTGAACCGGTACTTGATAACCGATTTCATTTCAATTGACCCAACGGCTGAGAATTAATTATTTATCTTTATTTGTTGGAAGTGTTTTCTCCTTATAATAATGGATTCTGCATTGTCCTCATTATATAGCTCAACACATCACACTGAACGTTCTGTTCACCAATTTGTATAATATGGATTACGAATATTCTACTCTATTTGTATAGATGAATAGTATTCATTATTTAGATATATTTCCGAAAGAAGATTGCTATACAGGAAATTTAGTTAATTTTTTTAAAAGAAAAGAAAATTGAGTGTCAAACACTCACCCAGAAAAGTTAGTAAAAAAAATCACCAATTATCTGAAACAATCCTATAAGCGAATCTCACAATGTTAACAATAGCGTTATTAACTCATATTTGTATTAAATTTCTCATTTTTAAATACGAGTATGGAATATTTTTTCGCAAAATTCCAAGACTAGTCTGGAAGGGGTTTGCATATTAATTGGGGCGTGTCAGGAGATGGTGTACAATAATTGTTTGATAGAATATGTGCTTTCCATGAATTTACATAATGGTGCTCATAATGTAGTAAATTTGCCTAAAATGGCAGATTAAAGGAGGCTGAATTTGAGCTTTGTGGGGGACACAATTTATGACTTTATGCCACATTGTTCTGTTATTATCAAATTTATTGGGGCTCCGGGTGATATTTCCTCAACTTCGTCAGTAATTTGCATTCGTCAGAGCTGAAATGCACTTACAATGTACAAATTTTTTGAAAATGAGAGAAGCTTAAAAACATAGCTCTTAAAAGAGGTACGTACTCAGACAGTTTGAATGGCCGCCTGGGGTCAAATGTTATAAACCTACGGTACAAAAACAACTTCGGATTCCTGGTAGTCCAATGAACTCACTCTGTTTCTTTGTGTACAACATTCCCCCAGGGGCCATTCGAACTTTTCGAGTACGTACCACTTTTAAAAGCTATATTTTTTAAAGCAAAATTGGTACATTACAAGTGCATTTCAATTCAGATTCAACACTTATTTTTATTTTGTTCAGTAAATATCACCTCAAAACTCAATACATTTGATAATATCAGAACAATGTTGCCCAAATTCATTAATTTTACCTCAAATTAATTTTACCTCTCCTTAAATCCCCTATTTTAGGCTAATTCACTACATTATGAGCACCATAATGTAAACTCATGGAAAGCACATTCTCTATCAAATATTATTTGACACGATCTCCCGACAAACCCAAAAATATTTAGCCCATGCGATTTACGCAGACCCCTTTCAGAATAATCTTGGCACTTTGTGAATAAATATTCAATACTATTGCCTTATATAACGTCTGTATATGGACATTACATAACATTTTCTCTTAATGACCTAAAGCTGGTACGTTTTTGGAGTATTGAACCTATGACCTGGCTATTCCAAGTAGCAAATTGCACCGCAAGAAAACAAACTGATAAAATCAACATTGAAGTATGAAGGATTTATTGCCTAAAGTAGGGGGAAAGGGCTCAAGGCATATAAAACAAATTATGCCATTGCTTTCTGTGGAAGTAATAATATTCAGAAGCTAATATCATTTGAATCATAATTCAGTACGAAATAAATAATCAAGATTAATCAGCGGTGCTTGATTATGTTTTTGTTGAGTTGAAATAATTTTGAAAATGAAAAGTTATTTTTTGAGTGTCCGTGGGATAATATTCACTGAACACAACACATCAAAACTCATTTGTAACCGAAAGACGATAAAAATCTAATCAAGCTACAAAATTAAGACCTTATATTGCATTTCGCTTGAAAAGTGAAATGAAAAACCTGAATAGGATGTCGATATGAAAAATGATGCGCTGGCAAGTAAATATGCTTTCCTTAAGACCTCTCACGTCCGTCAGGAGATTCCAGAGGGAGACTGTTTTTAAAAGAAACATCCACAGAAATGTATGACTAAAAGTAAGGGGGAAATATTCTAAATAATTACAGAAGTTCATGATATTATTTCTCGCTCTTTATAATTATTATATAGAGATAACATATTTCACGGTTGTTTGATGTGATCATTTATTTATTAAATACAAAATTCTAGGCCTGGACAATACCAACAACTATCACACTAATATGTACACATATTTCCAGATTATTTTTTGTGTGTATGTGGTATTTTTATTTTATAAACTGTATATTTGTGTGGAACTTGAGGGCGCTATTTTCATATAATTTAAAATTTAATTTAAACCAAAAATATAAGATATTCGTAACATTTCATGATAAAAAGGTTTTTTAAATTTCATTGTTATTTGTTACTGCTTTTCTGATGTTTTAATGCCAGTGTCCACCTCTTGTAAAGATAAAAACACGATTTAAGATAAATAGCGCCAGTGTTCAATTTAATTCACATTAGGCGGAGGTGGGAGTCAAACACATTACCCTTGGGTTATAAAAAATGTATACATACCACTACACCAGTAATGATTGGTCCACAATGTGAATATATTTACTTATTTATTTATTTTCACAATCCTTTTTAACTGTCGCTAAGATTGTACCATATTTATGGGTGTGTGATACGAGTGGAGTTTTTTTAATAAAAAGAAATGTTGATAGCAAGATACTCTATCCAAATTTGTAGCATTCTGACAATTTCCATTTATCAGATATATAATCTTGAAACTTTGGACCGTAAAACCTCATGAAACGATTAAGACATTCACAGTGCATGGACATTTTTTCGCCAACATTATCTGATTATCCCAACAAAAGTCAAACAGATTTTGAAACCTTCAGTTGGTCTTATAATGTAACAAATCAGAAAAAAAATTGGGGTCTCGTTGGTCTTATATCTCAATACGCCATTAAGATCCCATGAAAATAACAAGTCCAAGCCCTGAAACAAATGCGGATATTAAATTGTCGGGATCTTGTTGCGCGCCATTATCATGCACCTGGGAAAGTGACAGCAAATGGTAGAGAGAGTTACTATCTAATAAGAAATTAAAACAAAATCTGATTATTATTTCAAATTGTGACAAAATGCAGGTTAAAAAGGAAACAACCGTTTTTATTTACTTACATAAGTATTGGTGAAGTTCGATAGTCAAAAATTGCTCTTCTTATGAGACAAATAAAACCTTATCGTACATAGATGAATTAGCTACGAGTAAGTCAGGCAACGGTTATTGGCTTTCAATGAATTTTATTTATTAATGTCTTTACAAACAAACTACCTGAATCGCCATGCAATGCTCGTGACAGTTGCCATGGTATTTGACTAGTTTTCCTTGGCATCATCTTTATTTAACATAACTATTTTTCTACGACTACACTACACTTCTCATCACTGCTAGATCACGAAAAGTCGGACGTTGAAAATCAATATTAGACTGATACTGCAATGTCTTTAACATATATAGCATGATATCAGAACTAATCACTTTGAGTCATCCTGTAGGCAATTGATTTACACTTATTATTCAATGTACAAAATAAAGGAACCCTAGTTTCAAACAAAGATCAGCTATAATACTTCACTCTGGAAAGATGTACCAGCTGTGTGCCAGATTTGACAACAAATAAAGCCGAAGTTCTATTTATGAAATGCTATCAGTGATTTACCCAAACGTTTCTTGATTCCGTAGATACTTTCCGGCAACCACCTACTAACACAACGTGTTTCCTTCCTGAACAAACGGCCACTTTAAACGTGACATATATAAAAACATATAAACAAATGCTACTTTAAACAATGGAGCATCGCAATAAAGAGAATAGGACATCAGGCTTTATATGGTGCGTTCTTATACAGCAGAGAATCAAGGATAATCAAGACCGGGTAGACGGGATGAAAGTACCCTACGGCTAGAATGAACTAAGTTCAGACAATAAATTGGATAACACTTCTATCTCAAATTGTAAAAATATTGATAAAATTGGTCAACTTCTCGACAAATCTGCACTTTGCCACTTGCATTTATGGCTTATTTATGCTGTTAGAGTAACGAGTATGGATTTGTGAGAATATCCTTCTATTATTTTTGCCATCACCACCATCACCATCTTTCTCAATCTCATTGCTACTGTTTTTGTCTCGTTTCATATGTATTTGGTAATCTTTCTAATCAGATGGTGTGTGTTAGCCAATCTACCAAACTGTGCCCGTCAGAGAAAACATAAACGATATAGTTACCAAATTCAAGTGACCTAAAGTTCGTCTAATGAAATGATTGTAACTTTGAAGCACTGGGGTGTCATAATGTACCGGATTAGATAGTGCATCTATTAAAAAACATTTACCCCAATATGGTTCAGCTTTGAAATTGTGATTACTTTTCCATAATCATGATAATATGCTATTAAATACTTATGGTACTAGAGTGTGTCCTTTCTAGACTGAATTTGAATGTATTACTCTATCACCTTGACCAATGAGGTAGTGGTCCTTTCCCCAACGCAACAAAAAGCGCTCTACCTCATTGGTAAAAACCAATTGCTGTCGCTCAGCGATATAGTACACGTTCAGCTTTAGATGTTATGACTGCAGACAAGTACTGCCCCTGTAACAATAAAAAATTATACAAATTTCGCTTCTCTGAATAAAAGAGATCTTGGCAAAAATTCTGCCCCTCTTTTTAATCCCCTGACGGGCCTGATTTTTGGTTTCTGAACAAAAGAGAAACGAAAACTCTCATAACTTGAAACGAGGGAATGTATACGATTATTAAATAGAGCCATAACATACAAAACGTTTATCCGTTGAAGGCCCTACTGCCCGCACTGCACTGATTGCCTTGCTTCAAATTAGAAGTTTTAGTTTTTCTTTAATTTTGAACAAAAATAACAAATAGTGACATGTAACATGGCTTTATCTATTCCCACTCTATTCACAGTAATGTTGAATTTCTAACAAATATGTGATGACGTATTTAAATACATGGTCTAAATTGTGTCAAAAGTCAATGTATTGGATAAATATAAAATATTATTCAAAAAATGGTTAAAAATTATGGATGGGTATTTCCTGCTTTCATGCTGAGTTATTGGAAATTGGTAAACAAGTTTGCATCACTCATGATGATGGACATAGATTATCTTCAACACAATAGGCTACTTTAATATGGATTATCTTCAAAACTTTTCAATAATTGTTCATGACACATCACAATTATTTTTGATTTTGAGAAAGCAAAAATTGTTAGTTTTACATACTTTTCCATACAGTCATAATTGTTGGAAATGCAGACTTCTATAGTGTCCAAAAGCAAAAAAAATCCAGCAGAAATATAGTTCGAAACCAGAAATCCTCAATCTGAGTGGATCGTTTTGACAATTTTGGGATTTGTCATTCATTTTTAAATTACATAAAATTTTTTCCAGTAACATTGGCTACTGGAATTTCAGACGTTTTCAGCAAGCAAACTTGGATATCTAGACATTTCTTTGATTAAAAAGTTCTTCTCTAAAAAGGGTATGTACTTATTTTCTGGATCACCACATTCACCATAAAATTCAAACAATTTTTAAAAGTTTCCAGAATATTATCTAAAATAAAAAATATATGCAGGTACATCAAGCCAAGTAGAGGTACCGGTAACCATGTTAACATAACCGTTTGTATGTTTATCTTCATTCTCTCAATGTTTACAAAACCAATCCTGGCAACCATACACTTTACTTTATTTGCATTAAGTAGCATGGGTAAACTTAAAGTCATGTTTAATGTGGTTATACATGTAAATTGATCATATAACCCAACATCTGTTGCTATGTATGTATGTAGGCTTACTCATTTGAACGTTTCCAAAAATACAGAACAAATTATGGATGGTTATGCTACAACATATCCCGGCAACATCTAATTTTAAAGCGACTAGACTAGTCTGTCACAGAAACTTATTGCAGCAGACGATGGAAGGTGTGAAATTTGCGGAAAACATTTGATAGAATTTGATTCAAACTTAACATGGTGATAACCATATCTGTATCAAAAAAATGTATAAAAGATGTTGTGTCATAAAACTATTTTTGTATAAATCTTCCACAGTCAACTCTGAGCATGCTGGCAAATGCTCTTGTATTACCCAATTTTGATTTATGCATCCTGTATGGTCAAATTGTTCTGGGGAACTTGCAGCAAACTCTCCCCAAATCTTTCAGAACAGACTTGTAAGAATGATTTTGTCAGCTGACATTAGAACATCAACAGATCATAAGCTTGACAAAAGGCGGTACAATAAATTGTTAGTTATTGTCTTAAAATATATTAAAGATCAAGCGCCTTCATACTAATCATCTTACCTTGCATTTACATATTCTGTACATAATATAATCAGGCCTTGTCTTTTGAGGCGAGTGAGAGTGATCACTGATCACTCGCCTAAAATGAAGCTGAGGAGAGCTTTTTATCACTCGCCTACATTTGGTGTAATACTAATACAAGTGATTAAAATCACTCACCTACAGCTCACCTGACAAGTTTTGAGGAGAGTGATTTGTCACTCGCCAGCAATTTTCAAAAGACAAGGCCTGTATAATTATGCTTTATCTACCAAAATGGAACTCAAACTCTGGTAAACATTTTTTCAATGCTAGAGCTTTTGAAATATGGAATGACCTTCCACCTAACCAATTTTGTGTCCACCTTTCTTTAATCATTTCAAATTGTTTTAAATTAAGTAAGTCCAGGCTTATTTTAGAACCCCAATGAACAGTTTGTTTTGGGGCCAAAAAATAAAAATAAAAATACATTTTTGTTTTACGTTTACACTTTACAGTTTAGCAAATATCTAAAGATTTTAAAAACAGCTCCAAAACGTTAACCAGCAAATCACTATCTAATCTGATATGTACAATCTCTGTTCCTGGATTGGAATTCCTTAGATAATCAGATCACCGGTCTGTTTTTATGATTGTGAGATGATCGAAATGTATGCTCTAAAAATTAAACAAGTGTCATTCTTCTTTGCCAGGAAGTGTAGCTACAATGTGTAATCTTTTGCAAGTTTCCTTTTAACTTGCGTTAACCATCAAGCATGTGCAAAAGTCCTTTTGCAAAAAAGCGCTGGACGGTTTATAGCAGTACACTTAAATTTGTAAAAGGAATCTGCAAAATATTATAGAACTAAAATTTATAACTATAATAAATTAAGCGTACGTACTGCTAGTTTCTACATACATGTAAGGCAATGCACACGCTTGACGTTCACGCGTATGCATAAAAGGAACCTTGCAACAGATTATACTCAAACTTATCTTCATCATGTTTATTAAATATCAATAATATATTTCCACCAGACATTCTACATAACATATTAACGATTTGACGTCATCATACATTCGTTAGAACTTAAACACTACCGGAAATGGAATGGGAATAGATTAAATAACGAAAACATTTACATCGAATATTCTACGTCGAATACTCGGAGTCTGTAGCCACCCAATATTCTACGTCGAAGACTTGGAGTCTGTAGCCACCCAATATTCTACGTCGAATACTCGGAGTCTGTAGCCACCCAATATTCTACGTCGAATACTTGGAGTCTGTAGCCACCCAATATTCTACGTCGAATACTCGGAGTCTGTAGCCACCCAATATTCTACGTCGAATACTTGGAGTCTGTAGCCACCCAATATTCTACGTCGAAGACTTGGAGTCTGTAGCCACCCAATATTCTACGTCGAATACTCGGAGTCTGTAGCCACCCAATATTCTACGTCGAATACTTGGAGTCTGTAGCCACCCAATATTCTACATCGAATACTTGGAGTCTGTAGCCACCCAATATTCTACGTCGAATACTTGGAGTCTGTAGCCACCCAATATTCTACGTCGAAGACTTGGAGTCTGTAGCCACCCAATATTGAACGTCGAAGACTTGGAGTCTGTAGCCACCCAATATTCTACGTCGAATACTCGGAGTCTGTAGCCACCCAATATTCTACGTCGAATACTTGGAGTCTGTAGCCACCCAATATTCTACATCGAATACTTGGAGTCTGTAGCCACCCAATATTCTACGTCGAATACTTGGAGTCTGTAGCCACCCAATATTCTACGTCGAATACTTGGAGTCTGTAGCCACCCAATATATTCTACGTCGAATACTTGGAATCTGTAGCCACCCAATATTCTACTTCGAATACTTGGAGTCTGTAGCCACCCAATATTCTACGTCGAATACTTGGAGTCTGTAGCCACCCAATATTCTACTTCGAATACTTGGAGTCTGTAGCCACCCAATATTCTACGTCGAATACTTGGAGTCTGTAGCCACCCAATATTCTACATCGAATACATGGAGTCTGTAGCCACCCAATATTCTACTTCGAATACTTGGAGTCTGTAGCCACCCAATATTCTACGTCGAATACTTGGAGTCTGTAGCCACCCAATATTCTACTTCGAATACTTGGAGTCTGTAGCCACCCAATATTCTACGTCGAATACTTGGAGTCTGTAGCCACCCAATATTCTACTTCGAATACTTGGAGTCTGTAGCCCCCAATATTCTACGTCGAATACTTGGAGTCTGTAGCCACCCAATATTCTACATCGAATACATGGAGTCTGTAGCCACCCAATATTCTACTTCGAATACTTGGAGTCTGTAGCCACCCAATATTCTACGTCGAATACTTGGAGTCTGTAGCGGCACTTTGTCGTTGTATGAATTTGGCGATACTGAATAAATGAATAGTTGAAGTAAATCACAAGGGCTTCAAGATTCTATCCAGGCAGTTAGATCAGTCACTTGTAAGCTAGCGTCGGCGATCTGCCGTCTGCAGAAGGTAACTTTAAGTTTGTCCATAATAAAAGTCATCATGTCTTATGATACAGTGGTATCACTCTAGAACATCTTCAAGATAATGGACCAATAACATTGAAAAAGCTAGAAAATGAGTATTGTCACGATGATCAAAGATATAGAAAACGATTCACAATCAAAATTATACTCTGCAGGTATTAAGTTGATATATTACTCTTATAATGGATATGAAAGAAAACTTAAAAAATTGGTTTGCTGTATATTTTATGAGGGGTGGTTTCCTATTTTTCACTTATTCAGAAAAAGTGAAAACTGCGTTTTTACCCACTTTTTGACACAAAAATATAAAACCTTCATACCTTGTAATTTCTTTTATTTTCACAGGTAAACTAGTTTTATTTAAGGCCATTTAAATAAAAGAATAAAATGCATGGAGAGCATTTCAGTTTACGAGATACAAGCCCCGAAAGTGGACTACTTTTTCCTAATGCTAGAATGCAGATGTTGTAAAGATATTGAATTTAATTGGTTTTTTGAAGTCCTGGTTTTGGTTTTACTGCAATTTTTTGTTTTCCTTTATAATGTCTAATATAACAATCAAAGGTATTTTGACGTGCGGGTTACATGCGCGTATTTTGGACAGGCTTTGAGGGCGCCACCCCCCGGGTCAAAGCAGGGGCGGCCAAAACGAAGGGGCGGAAAAAAAGAAGGTGGCAAAAACAGTGGCGGCAAAAACGAAGGGGCGTCAAAACGAATTAGCAAAGAGAAAAGGGCGGACAAAATTGAAAAAGGATTAAAAAGTTCGAAAATGGTACTATACATCAAAATGTGTTGCTTTTAGGGCGCTAGCGCCTAAAACACAAATGCTTCAATTGTTAAAAATGCTCTGAATTGGTGGCCATAAGTAAGATGCCATAGTAGTCTCAATGACTTTGAACTGCATATTTGCATAAGCAATTCCTATACACCCATAATAGAGTTGGATCCAGTACTTGAGGGTTAGGAAATAGTTATAAAATGCTCTTAGCAGCACTTTTTAGTTAGTATGTGAGCCCATGTGGCAAGACTAGTTGGAGGTGGCTGATATAAGCAGAACCCTTTGATATGAAGATAGAGAAGGTTTCTCAGATGATCCATCAATTTGCATGGGGTTCCTGTCTTCAAAAATTGCACAAGATATTTCTCAGTCGAAGCAAATAGTTATATTGAAGTCATTTGGATGGAATCCAAACTCCATTAGGTATTTCTCTGGCTTCGCTTTCGAAGCTACACACTTTGCTGGTATAATCACAGCCGGTTAGAGTGCGGATTGCAGGGAGTAGTTTACAGATAATTGCTCCAACACTGGACGCTAAAGTGTGAATGGGAATGTAGCGGGTTGAGTCACCTTCTCCAGAGTTTTCACCCATAGCTCACAAGATCGAAGCTGGTTCCAGTAATCAATCATTTTAATGGGACCCATATATTTCTGTTATAGATCAACCTTCCTATATCCCAACCACTCATAATTGAGAGTATTTAGTACATTTTCTGTGAATATCACCAGCTTATTTGATGCTATATCAAATACAGTGTTATAGTTAACAAATGTAACTTGGTTACGCAATGTGTGTGAGGATTCTAAATGACATAAGACCTAAAACATTGTTTTATTGGCGTAACCCGACCAACCCTAAAAGTAGGCCAGACCCTGACTTTTTTGCCATCCCTCCCCCCCCCCAAAAAAAATGAATCAAATTAAATTTTTTTTAAAGAAGAAAAAGAGTTCCAAGGCCTTTATCAAACGCAATTGACAGCTTACAAAGTTAAAACAATAAAATGAAAAAAAAAAAAAAATCCTACCTACCTACCTATCCTAATTTTTTTTATGTTACGCCAATCAATCAATTTTTAGGCCTAATGATCCACAAGATATTTCGGCAGCCATTTTGAAAAGCGCCCTCTATAATGGTCTTCATCTTAGGACTGTATTGAGTCATGGTGCTTTCCTGTACCTTTGTCATTAAGAAATAATTGAAAAAGAATCAGTTTGTAGTCATTAGTGTCTGTTTTTAAGCCTTAATGTGTGTTTAAATGGGATTTGGTAGCCATTTAAAAATCCGCAGAGTTGTTGACATATAAATATTTCTACCCTCTTGACAGGTAACAACATTTCTACCCTCACTTTTTTGTCATGTCTCATGGTCTAGTCCATAACGGGTCCATAACTGTGAAGAGTAACTTAGGGTACATTTCATGCACACGGAATCTGCCTCAGAAAACGGATCATATGTGATCATTGTTGTCATACTGTGGTAATACGTCTGTTTACCTAGGCGGAACTTACGCAACATACGGAAGCTCAACTATTCATGCTATTATTCTAGTAATATCAAATCATCTCTTGACTTGTTTCTTAAGTACTTCGTTTGAAAACAAATTTGTCATCTATGCAACAAACGATTACTAACAAAATAGAGCATGGTAGAAAATTGGACAAGCATCAGCGCTCACAATTTCACTCTCCGTGTTTCCTAAGATTTAAATTCACACTAACAGAGTAACAGTTTAAAGAGTAACTCACAACTCGTAGATCTTATTGAGGCTACACTCGGAGAAATAATTGTATCGAGCTTGTTGTGTTAGTAATACTGTTAGTGGTGGTTTTGCGGCACAATTAAGATGCACTGAACTGCAAGTGTAATGTGTGGGTTTCTACCCACAAGGTGCGAGTTGGCTTAATTTTCAAGGTTTCTTTCCTTTCCATTTTTGCACGATTCTTGCTGAGATTCTGCTGTTGTTATTTGATTGGGTCAGATTTTTAACTGTGTTTAAAAATGTTCGGAAACTTAATAAAGATCTGCAAGTGTGACTTTGATTTTAACAGGCTATTAATTTAACGCGCACGTGTCGCCCATACACATAGTACTTTTACTTACACGTGCTACGCAATTTGTTGGATCAGAAGGAGTGAAAAAACCTTACCTCGATCACTAAAAACGTATATTACGATTGCAGGATATTCGAACGGGGATTTGCCATTTGGTCTAATACCATTTGGTCTAATATCCATTTCGTCTACATCCATTTCGTCTAAACCCATTAGGTCTATATCCACTACGTCCAAAAATCATTTGGTCATTTAACCATTTAGACCAAACAATGTTAGACTAAATGGACATTAGACTATATGATTATTAGACTAAGTGGCAATTAGCCTTTCTGGTAATAGACCAATTGAAAATAGACTAAACGGAAATTAGACGAAATGGTATTAGACCAAATGGCAATAGACCATTCGAACTTATATTGATGGGCAAATGAACTCAGGTTTACCAAGGTAAGCCCAGGTAAGCTTGAACTCAATCAGATCTGAAACTCCCTGAGTCCCTGTCGACAGCTAGTGCCTAAGGCCACTCCGTCATCTTTACCTCTGAGATACTGGGTGAATATTAAATAGGATTATCATGACACATTTTCAGGATATTGTGGCCTTTAACTTTTCGCAATATTCTATTAGTATTGTTTATTAGAAAAATATAATTATTGAACTGGTTCCAAAATCTCAATTTCAATGGAGGAAATGTGGAAATGAGGCTATCTACCTAAAGGGAATGCGTCGTTGGACTTGAGTTCATTATATGTCTGAGATCATCCTTCAATGGTAAAAACTAAAACGATTGTAGGCGTTTGTTCCTCTTCCAAGGTGATACATCATAACATAATCTAGTCTTATCTGTTTGAATATACATATGACACGAAACATTATTCCTGCATTTGTGGCATCAAACAGGGGTAGATTTTACAATAATCACTGAAAAACATGTATATATTTTAAACAAAGCAATGGTAAGTTTCAATGTTTTAAACATTTACCTGCCACATCCTATATCTATATGCAGCGTTCATAAATAAGGTGAAGACCCGCTAAGCGTGAGCTGATTCTGAAATTAAGTATAGCATGCAATCCAACAAAATAGAGTATTTACGTGTCCTTCAATTTAAATTGAAATGCTTGAGATCATTGACTAGGGTTTAAATAGAGACGAGTTGGCACAACGCGTCTAGGTAATCATGGTACTTTCCTGTTTTCGGATATCTTTTCAGGCTATTTCATGAGATACTCGCTATATAGATGAAACCTATTCGTTACTCATCTTTAGCAGACTTAAATACAGATTTACAAACATCAGCCATTTGAACCCATGCCTCTGATGAGAAAATTGAATGTTCTGTCTTCTGTTCGTTAATAAGGTACATTCATGGTGTGTCTCATGATTCAGTGTCGTAAGGTGATGGTCATTGACATCAGTAAGATACGGCAGCAATGTGCCAGCAAGTCTGATCGATTGTATTGTGCGAAGGCATAATGATTCTCTTATTTACTATATATTTTTGCTTCTGCGACATTCATGCAATAATATTATTTGCTTTGGAAATATGTAACAGGTTAGGAATGTGACGAAAATCTTTCGAAGTAATACATACAGATTTCTTCAATCTTCCGCTTTTTGCCTCTGTGATTCAATTGTCGTGCTATAGTATTACGAAGGTTGTCGGTTCAAATCAGTCGGTTCAAATGCACGTTACCTCATGAATAATTGTAAAAAAATAAAATTTGTTCACAGAATAGGTCTGTTTAGGAGTATGATTGATTAAAAAGAGATAACAGATGCCCCAAATCTTTTTTTTTCTTCTGACATTGCTAGATTCTGGCCATTTTAGTGCTTTATATCAATAAACTATGGCACTGCAATTATTGCACTTGATGGTGCTCTGGGAATCCCAATATTTGGCAAATAAAATTGATTAAATTTTGTCTATATTTGTGCCAAGTGCAACGAATTTACTATATTGATCTGGCTATTTTGATTGAGAATTTAAAGTGAAAGAAAAGAAAGAAAAGAAAAGAAAAGAAAAGAAAAGAAAAGAAAAGAAAAAAAAAAAAGGAAAGGAAAAGAAAAGAAAAGAAAAGAAAAGAAAAGAAAAGAAAAGAAAAGAAAAGAAAAGAAAGAAAAGAAAAGAAAATGTATATAAAAATACAACGATTCGCTTGAACTCTGAAGATTTGATCTCTTTTATTAAATCCTAAGAAGACAAAGAAACGGCTGCTTCTTTACTTAACAAGCCATTTCAGGGATATCGACCACCATATTTTGGTGCAGCCAAAGTCGACAGAATTGCTTACCATTCAATGTTTATTGTTGTCAGCAATATGGTCAAAACGCTTCGCCAAGCTACTTTACATGCCAGATGTGTATAATGAATGATGTGACAATTAGACAATGGATGCTGAGATGGAAAAGTGAATCAATCTGAAAAATTCGTTTTGTGAGAATGTGGTTGCGGTTGGTAATCGCAGACATAGCAGAGCGCGGTTTGTCGACCCGGTAGACTTTGGAGATACATGCACACTCAGCCGAATACGAAAAACAAGCTCTGCTTAAAGGCAGCTATGCACGCTCAGATATGCACGTAGTAAAACTGCTATATAACTTTGTAATTATTCAGGCAAGACATATAATAATATACTCAAAAGTGTATCACGGTGAAGTGTTCAGAGCACCTTCTTGTACTAAATTTACTTCATATTCTAGCTTTTGAATGGGTAAAAAATAATTCCAAAGTCACACGTCAGTATGTGAAACGGAAAAATGCGGCAAAACTAACAAAATATGTTTTTAGGAAATTACGCTTAGCAATAGTAGCTTCAATATGGATTTAATTTTAAGTGGGATGGCGAGTGGCACTGAGAAAGTTGGCACACATTTGAAAAAAAGACATGGTACGTGTTTTTGCACCGTTTTTGACGTACTTAGGCTAAATTTAGAATTGATATCAAAGGGTTTTTTTTAAAAAAAATCAAAAAGTGGGTTTTTTTATTGTTTAAAATTATATCAGTCATTCATTACATTACAATCATTACTCCAAAACGTCTTTGATTTCTTTAAATATTTGTTATTATGATAAAATGAATCCTATCGGCCCTTTACACTCTACGGAAAAACATTAAGTAACCTTAAGCGCTCTTGGTGGGGTGCGCGGGTGTGTTTCGTCTACCTGTCGATTGTAGTTTAACTTATAGTTTAACTTATAATCCTAATCATAAGTCTCCTAGTAAATGAGAATATTTCTTTGGTAATCCCTTCAGCATGTCTTCAAATGATATTATATAGATAAGGGCTGTGCAATAATTATGACCCCCCGGGGGCGGGAAATTTCCAAAACGCCACGCCAAAAATCGCTTGCCCCCCCCTCTCGGCCCGCCAAAAAATCTTTGCCCCCCCCCCTTGCACATGGCAAATTTTTGGGATCCCAATTTGCAAACCTTAAATGGTCTATATATATATTGCGAGAGCAGCGAGCAGGAAAATTTGCATATTTTAAGTGTTTCCGTACGGTTTTCCTAAGCCTTTTTAGAGCGTTTTATTTAAAAGGCGCCCCAAGAATGTGTGCCAAAAATCACTTGTCCCCCCCCCCTCTCGACTAGCCAAAAATTGCTTGCCCTCCCCCTTTCGGCTCGCCAAAAATTTGGGCTCATAATTATTGCACAGTTATTCCGTTGATGTTTTATCACATGAACTATAAAAGATTATTGATCTTTGATGAATTAAGGACTTGCACAAAATTAAGACCCCTTTTGATTAAGTCTCATATTTATCACGAATATTATTTATTATATATTATATATTATATATTTGATTGGAATGGATCTTGGCATACACATGAGTTTAATAGCGTGGTATTGATAATCCTTTCCTTTCAGGTTTATGATCAGAGGATCTTGTCCCGAGTTGGGTCCCCTTTTTGGGCGAGGTGCGGCGTAGCCACACCCGCCCAATATTTGTCTGACTATTGACCTACTTTTTCACATGCAGCGTTGCAGAAAATATTTGTGCTGGTTATATACCCAAAAACCCACAGAGGTGATAGTTTACAGCGAGTTTTGTAATTATTACTTGATTTTGATATTTAAGTAATACGATAAAGTCATTATAGGCAGTAATGTGTTGGTTTTAAAAGAAATAACAAAAATAATTATTCAAATAATAGAAATACTATTTGGAAATTGCAGCAAGATTTGCAGATTTCTTTATTTCAACAGTACCAGTTCTCCAGTTTTGCTAGTTTTCCTAATCTTTGGGCTAAATTAATAGCATCCTAAAGGTCATAACTTTATACTGACAGCTTCGCTATGTATACTTTATAGCTTGTATGTGCATTGTGTTCAGTGTGTACATAGGCTATTTACTTTTCAAATCTTGTGACAAATTGTGCTTGCTGATGCTTTTATAATGTATTATAAGCCTAGACAAATTATTAAAATGCATGTGCAGCCTAGCGCTGTCCTGCATGTATGTAGCACCAGTAGAAATGACCCAGGTTGAATAAAATAAATAAATCTATGAATGAATATTTTATTCCCTGGATTATATTTGTTGGGACAAAATAATGATATAGTTTGACGCTTTGAAATACAGTTATGTTAATCATGATAAAGTTAGAAAGTTAAAAAATAATATCGGACCAATTGCAATTGCCTATTTCTAGATAGATACTATAGGCATATGAATACCCAATAATGGATAACATTGCTCTACAGACACATACACCATAGGGGAAATTTTTTTAATGGGCCATTTAATGCCTGCTCACTCATGAATAAAAGCATAGTCCAGATTCAAATTGGTATGCCAAGCCCCATTTCAATAGAATACGTGTTTTTGAAAATATAAGGCCATATTGAACTTGTTGAAGTGTTTATACACAAGAAACATAAAAAGCAATCAAGTTACAAAGACTCCAAATTATATGAGGTTCAAAATATTAAACGTCACTGGACCTCGACTATTTCCCGAAATAGAGAACATAAAGTATATTTCATTTCTTCACACTATATAGTAGTTTTATTGTACTATACAATTATAGACTTACTGTATGTATAGTGTGAAAAATGATGCTGTCACAAAGAGGAGCCTACGTACGCATTAATAGTGATCACGCGTATTACTATAAAGACTTACTTGAAAATGACGCCACTTTACATCATGAATAATTAATAGCAGAAAAACGATACCGCCACTACAATCATAGCCTAATTAATTAATTTATTTATTTATTTATTTATTTATTTGAACATACTCGCCGGTGCGTTCTTGAAATACTGTATAATTGTAATAATGAAAAACAAAAACAAAAAAGAACCAAAAAACCAAAAAACAATTAAAACAGCGTACTAATCATGCTAATATCAAGACTTAGTCGAATATGACGTCACTGTCCACAGATTGTACATGCCAGTTTCTTATCCACGCAGTGCGTATTGAATCAATCCTTAGTGTGCACCTCGACAAACGTGTTCCGTAACGACGCGGACCATATCCTCTACGTAGTATATTGTGTGATAGACGGCATGCACAAACTAATGAAATTCTGCGCTTATACAAGCTAAACCACAGCCACTGACTATGAATTTGATATGTTGTTGGGGAAGTCTTTTAAAGATACCTAGAATTAAAACATTAATTCTCCAATCTTGTCTAGGTTAAACCATACTATAAGATCAATGATCCTTTATGGTGACTTTTCTGTACCCTTATCCCTGGAGTACCAGCGGCAAAGTTATCACTGCATGGTGTGTGCAAAATTGATTTGACTGTATGTGATAAAACAGCCACAGGATAACTTAAGAGATTACGTGTAAAGAAAACTAAGCTTATTTACAGGAGACTTATGATTAGGATTACAGGTGTAACTACAAACTCAATTACTACCCACTTTTGTACTTGTACAAAATAAAACAAAACAAATTAATCCTATTTAGTTATTTTTGAATAATTGTGATTGATAATGATTATACCAACACCCACAAATACACCCCTTCCCGCACCCCGCCCACACATACACTCACCAACATCCTCCTATGTAATTACGACGTTAACGAGTTCAGGTACGGCCAGGTGGTGGTCGCCGTGTATTCTTTAAATTCAGTAGATTTTCATCGTCAACCGTGTATTTGAATGGGATTATTTTGAAAATTTAAAACGCTTGAAATATCACAAACAAATAGGCCTATGATAATAAATAATATAAATACAAGCTAAAACCGTTGGGGATCGATAATGAACCCCACAAAACTAACCGAGTATATGGAAAATGTCATACGACCGGGCGGTTTCACAAGTTGCCGGCTCTATCATGCCACTCGTCGCCTGGGTACTTTGTAAGTGCATTACGCGTATGTCATGGACAGAGGGCAGTTGTCGTACAACAACTGACGCTCCTCGCATGACAACCATGACACCTGCGCTCTGCTATGACACACACACGCAAAGTGGATTCACTTCGCACATTGATTGAACTCGTTATTTGTTTAGCGGGCGAATGCACAAGCAGAATCTACTTGATCTACAAACCGCGCTTTGCTATGTCTGCCCATAACAACTGCAACTACACTTTCACAAAACTCTTTATTCTGATTGATTCACTTTCTCATCTCAGCATTTATTGTCTAGTTGTCACATTCATGCACAATATACCCCAACGCAATTCTCTTTCGTACATGTACATACAAGCAAAAGCACAGCCATCCTAGAATCCATAATGGTACATTTAATGAGTGTACCTTATTTCACCTGCAAGTTAGAAATGCATCAAGGGACCAGTATTTTATTGGTAGCGTTGTCTGCATCCATCTTCGTGTTTTTCTCTCATCCCATGTGATTGATTAGGCATATTAGTTAGAATCAACCTAATGTAAACTCGCGTCAAAGGCTTTTTCGGCGCAAGTCCCAATAGATCTTAAAGTAACCTAACAATCTAAGTGATGAACGCAACGTCGTACCACTCTGCGCATAATATAACTCAAAAGGTGATATCGTTTGATTGGGCCATATTTTGAAAGATGATGTGGGCGAGATATGAATGTAATATGACCTTCACAAATGTTTAAAAGGAAAACTATGTAGATCTGTGGAGGCCCCAAGAATTTACTTCCCTTAGAAAAAGCTCAAAATGTAATGTTGATCAATTTAATTTGTTTGATAAAGAAGAATAAGACCTGCCGCTTCTCCATTCTATACCTTTTTGTCCTTTAACTGCAGATTTCCTGTGAGATTCGAAGGTTTTAGGAGTCACCTTGTAGTACATTAGTACTAATGGTGAGGAATATGTATTACATTACCTTACTTGGATGTCCAGCTATCCAACCAATATAGCTATACTCAAACATAGATACTACAACATGATAATAAACATTGAATGGTAATTAGTCTAGATTACAACATCACATTTTATTTAGGATGCTGTAAATAAATGTTACGCGTCATGAATTGACTGTCAATTAACATGATCAATGGATTCACCAAGAGAGCAGATGTTGTCCGATTTCAACAAAATAGTTGTTTACAAGAGCTTAGATTCTCCCGCAAAGAACGAACCGCTACTTTTAACACCATTTTTGTACATAAACCAATGGGGACTGGATTTAGTCGTGTGATACCTATAGGCTAGTCTAGTTATTAAGGTAAATGGGGATATCACGCAGACTGACTCATTGTTTCTATACAAATCATGTCATTGACGAAGTTAAAGTTAAAGGCCATGTTCTTGAGAATATTTACACAAGACCAAAGCAAAAATAATGGATTTTAATGTAGAAACCTCTTGTGGGCCTCCAAGACCCCTCGCTAAAGGTCGACTTTGATAACCCCACTAAAATTGTGGTTCTACGATCAGCTTAAGTCATCTGAGTGTTAATATAAGCGTTTTAGTGTACCGGGTGAAAAACCTTAGTGTTGGTATAACCCCCGCCCAAAACCCCATCCCCCCATCCACCCCCTCCCATACGACAAGGGTTAATGCATAAGTCCTTTAAAACATAATTATGATCCTTTAAATATTTTGAGTTGTATAGTTTACCAAAGAAAAAACAGTTTTTGTATATCACGGATTTCTATGAAAACAACGCTGTGGATGTAAATCATTAGCCTATGCAAATAAAAAACACTTTGACTGATGACAGAAAAGACAACATTATAAAAAGATTGTTTGCATTGGTTTTATTTTTTATTCAAACTATTGAGCAAACCTATTTTATGTTTCCAATCCAGATATTCTATGACCGTCTAAGAAGCGGAAACATATAGGAAGTAAATAGGAGAATCATTATGCCTTCGCACAATACAATCGACCAGACTTGCTCGTACATTACTACCGTATCTTACCGATGTCAATGACCATCACCTTACGACACTGGATCAATGCGACACATCATGACTGGATATTTACTTTAATGAAAGAAATGACACACAACATTAAATTTTCTCATCAGAGGCATGAGTAAATATAGCTAAGGTTTGTAAATAATGTATTTAAGTCAGATAAGGATGAGTACCGAATAGGTTTCATCGATGAAGTGAGTATCTCATGAAATAGCCTGGAAAGATATCCGAAAGCAGGAAAGCCCATAATTGCCTAGATGCTTTGTACCAACTCGTCTCGTCTCTATTTACACCGTAGTCAATGATCTCAAGCATTATTTTGAATTCAGAAATAAAGGGTAATGCCCTATTCTTTACACCCAAATGTGTCCGTGGCAGTAAAAACGTAAGTAATTGGTGAGGCGCAGCCGAATGCATTATTTAAACGTTTTTTGCTGCTGACGACACATTATTTGGTGTAAAGGATAATGCAGCATACTTTTCTAATAATTGCATTTAAGGAGATTCCAGTAAACACACACGTATAAAACAACAATCCAAAAAACAAAAATAAAATTAAAATAAACAAAAACAAAAAAAATCACCATTAAAAAAAAACAACCTAGAATAACTTTCTCATTGTATGTGTTTAATGATGGACTCATTTGAATTACTTTTGACTTAAGGGTGGTCTTAACTCGAAATTATGGAAACTTTTGGGCATCATAACTACTAAATTGTTGGTCTAAAGTATATAAAGGTATACACATCTAGAATGGAAAGACTTGGTAAATTCATCTGCGAGGTCAAATTTTGGCCAAAAATTGTTCCCGTTCAATGTAACAAAAAATTCCAATTTTTTATTACTTTTTGAAAACTAGATTTTATTTTTTGGGATTTTGACCAACTTTGAGACATTTGCACCAAATGGTCATTACAACAAGTTACCATAGACCTAGTGACAATCATCACCCAATTTACATCTCGCCGTCCACAGCCAAATAGTCATGAGAACCGCATACACTGCCACGAGAGGGTGATCATATGTAAATGAGAATGTACACAATGATCTGCGCATACACGGCGGATAGAGGTTGTGCATATGACATATCATACCGTAAATATGGCGGACTACGCAAATGCATTCAACAAAAGCATGATTGCAATCTACCGCGACAGTTCGTCTCACACACATAACAAATACACTACCATCAAATTGGTTGATGACAACATGCGATTGAATGGACTGCACTGCGCTACTGATTACGGTGAAGGACACCGGTTCAAATTCTTTGTTGGAATGTGTACATGCTATGCAATATCGATCAGCCAATCAGAAGGCAAATTGCGTCAATTGGTCATGAGTCGATGCATGTTCAATTTCATAAAGTTGGCTCGACTGGTTGGTTTCCGACCAATATTTATAAATATTGCATGGTACATAAAGGAAAAAACCCGAATGATGTCCAAATTTGGCTCAAATATACGTTATGGTTCATACTATAGAATGAGTTTGATATTTTTATGAATGGCCTGTAGTATTAATGGTAGCACACAACCCTCTGTACATGTCAGTGCTGAACGCATGGTACCATGTATTGTCAATGGCATTATCGGGCCTTGATTCACTACGAAACAGTGAAATTCTTGATTGAATTTACATCAGGTACCTGTGTCGGTTTTTTAATTTAATTTTTGCATGTAATATGAAGATAACATATTCAAATCAATATTAATTGTGATATTTTGGCCTAAATACATTTGTTTAACAAGATACGACTTTCGAAAGGAGTGGATACGTGCAGTTAGCCTATACCGATGAATGTCTGATTTTTATGTAGTCACAGGGTGAATGGGAGATGTCCTCGAACTTTTTCCAATGTCAAAAAATGCTTTAAAAATCATAAAAAAGCCTGATTTTCGCCCAAATTTCAAATATTTTTTTGAAGTTGGTCTAACACCAGAGATAGACCAAAGACACCTCATCACGAATACTTCAAGCTTGCTTGCTCGCATTGGTCTGATTAGCTCAAAGTCCAAGACTCGGCTCCATATGTGGCATAGGGAGGATCCTCATTTTGAACGGCCTTTACAGCCTGTCTCAAAAACATTGTGCAAGTGAAAAGCGCCCTCTATGGCAATTAGAAAATACCGTTGTGACATGATGCTTACAACAACATCAAGGGCGCAGTCTTAGCTCTCAAATGCCGTTTGTTCTGTTCAATTTGCTTGTTTTAATCTCGAAATATATTTCATTAACAACGAAAGGGTAAAATCACAATTGTGCCACTTTTACTAGGGAAGAGGGCTGCACATGTAAATCAATGATAGCTGATGTTGATGCATCTAATGCACTCCCCTTCGGGGGTCGTGCATAAGGTTCATCAACATCAGCGCGAATGCATTATTTTGTCTAATTTCTCTTCCAACAAGTAATACGCGCTCATTAACATATAAGTTTGCAATATTTGTTTGTCTTTTAACATGTCTTGAGTGACAAAGAAAACAGTATTTACCATGATCAAATCATTGACATGCACACGTATTTAATTTTACATCAGAATGTGAAATATCTATTTCTCTTTTGATTTGTTTCAAGTGGAAAAAGAGAATCATATAATACCTGTATCATGATAAAACATTAAAAACAGTAAAAACTATTTTTATTGTTGTATAATTGATGCGTTCTTTTGATTTCACGAAGGAACTCTTGATAAACTTGATGCTATCATTGATTTACATGTACAGTCCTCTTGATCTCCCCTAGTAAACATGGTAAAAGTGGCACAATTGTGATTTTACCCTTTCGCTGTTAACTAAACATATCTCGCGATTAAAACAAGCAAATTGAAAACAACAAACGGTATTTGAGAGCCAGGACTACGCCCTTGACGTTGATGTAAACATCATGTCACAACGGTATTTTCTAATTGCCATAGAGGGCGCTTTTCACTTGCACAATTTTTTTTGAGACAGGCTGTATAATTGAGATTCCTTGGTTCGACCAGATATCCACTGTGGGCACATTTACCCAGAATAACCAAGTCTTCCACTTTGTCGATTGGTGGGCTGTCAAGTGTGACTTATCATTTTTTCTCAACTTCCTTGTTGTCATATTTAGAGAATAAACGATAGGAATTTTTGTTTTTTACTATCCTTTACCGTGTGATAGACGACAGACATGTCCAATATTAGTGGATACCGGCTGGGATCCACTGCGATAAAAATGTTGGACCTGCCTGTCGTCGATCACACGGTAGAGGATAGTAAAATCCAAAAATCCCTATCGGTTATTCTCATTCAGTCAGTTAATTATAGTTAATTAATGTTTTGATAATTAAAACTAGTTTTAGTTAATAAAAAATAGGTTAGTAAAACTTACGGTCATGAAACCTCCCCTTATTCTAAAATGTTTAGAAATGTTTAAATGTTTACAAATTCAGTTGCGAGTAGTGCGTGGCGTATTACGCACTACGCTTACAACGCGCTACTTACGCGCAGCTAGTGTGCACCTCGACAAGCGTGTTCTGTAACGACGCGGACCTTATCCTCAACCGTGTGATAGACGACATGCAGGAACTATTGAAAATCAGCGCTTACAAGCTAAACTACAGCCACTGCCTAAGAATTTGATGTGTTGCTGGGGAGGTCTTTTAAAGATGCCTAGAATTAAAACATTAATGCTCCAATCTTGTCTAGGTTAAACTACACATTGACTCATCTATAAGATCAATAATCCTTTATGGTGACTTTTCTATACCCTTATCCCTGGAATACCAGCGGCAAAGTTATCACTGCATGGTGTGTGCAAAATTGATTTGACTGTATGTGATAAAACAGCCACGGGATATCTTAAGAGATTACGTGTAAAGAAAACTAAGCTTATTTACAGGAGACTTATGATTAGGATTACAGGTGTAACTACAAACTCAATTACTACCCACTTTTGTACTTGTACAAAATAAACAAAACAAACTAATCCTATTTAGTTATTTCTGAATTGTGATTGATAAAATGAGTATTATCAACACCCATACACAGATAGACCCACCCCGCACCCCGCCCACACATACACTCACCAACATCCTCCTACGTAATTACGACGTTAACGAGTTCAGGTAAGGAGTAAGAAGTGCATTACGCGTATGTCATGGACAGAGGGCAGTTGTCGTACAACAACTCCCAGACAAACAAGTACCTAGACCTACGACTTTGGTTTGCGTAGTGAAGTCAACACTGCTTAGCAACGATTTTGACAAGGACGCAACCCGGACGCAAACAAGCAGACATGTTCGCGTCTACAGAACATGTTGCATTTGACGCGGGCGATAACGGCGCAGCAATCACGCAAACGATCGCGTTTTTCGTTCCAGACATGAACGCTTATTTCTCCGCGTCCGACCACCCGACCAAAATCACCTTGGATACGTGGCTTCACCTACTGCCATGGTTAGGGATGGGCAGTCATAGGTCTAGGTGGTATGTCTATGCAACAACTGACGCTCCTCGCATGACAACTGCGCTCTGCTCCTGACACACACGCAAAGTGGATTCACTTCGCACCTTGATTGAACTCGTTATATGGTTAGCGGGAGAAACAGAATCTACTTGATCTACAAACCGCGCTTTGCTATGTCTGCTCATAACAACTGCAACTATATTTTCACAAAACTCTTTTGTCTGATTGATTCACTTTTCTATCTCAGCATTTATCGTCTAATTGTCACCTTCATGCACAATATACCCCAACGCAATTCTCTTTCGTACATGTACATACAAGCAAAATCACAGCCATCCTAGAATCCATAATGGTACATTTAATGAGTGTACCTTATTTCACCTGCAAGTTAGAAATGCATCAAGGGGCCAGTATTTTATTGGTAGCGTTGTCTACATCCATCTTCGTGTTTTTCTCTCATCCCATGTGATTGATTAGGCATATTAGTTAGAATCAACCTAATGTAAACTCGCGTCAAAGGCTTTTTCGGCATAGGTCCCAATAGATCTTAAAGTAACCTAACAATCTAAGTGATGAACGCAACGCCGTACCACTCTGCGCATTATATAACTCAAAAGGTGATATCGTTTGATTGGGCCATATTTTGAAAGATGATGTGGGCGAGATATGAATATAATGTGACCTTCACAAATTTTTAAAAGGAAAACTATGTAGATCTCTGGAGGCCCCAAGAATTTACATCCCTTAGAAAAAAGCTCAAAATGTAATGTTGATCAATTTCATTTGTATGATAAAGAAGAATAAGACCTGCCGCTTCTCCATTCTATACCTTTTTGTCCTTTAACTGCAGATTTCTTGTGAGATTCGAAGGTTTTAGGAGTCACCTTGTAGTACATTAGTACTAATGGTGAGGAATATGTATTACATTACCTTACTTGGATGTCCAGCTATCCAACCAATATAGCTATACTCAAACATAGATACTACAACATGATAATAAACATTGAATGGTAATTAGTCTAGATTACAACATCACATTTTATTTAGGATGCTGTAAATAAATGTTACGCGTCATGAAATGACTGTCAATTAACATGATCAATGGATTCTCCAAGAGAGCAGATATTGTCCGATTGCCTTTCCGCTATTTGTAACACCATTTTTGTACATAAACCAATGGCGACTGGATTTAGTCGTGTGATACCTATAGGCTAGTCTAGTTATTAAGGTAAATGGGGATATCACGCAGACTGACTCATTGTTTCTATACAAATCATGTCATTGACGAAGTTAAAACTGTAATTCTTTTATCTACATTCACACAATTCAAAAGTATGTGTATTTTTTATAACGTATTCCTATTTTCAATTTATTTTATTTATGTTGAAAGGTTTGAACTCTCAATACAATAGCTAAATTGATTAGGTGAAGAGCGTGTGTCAACCCACTACACATAAATGTACACACAAAGTAATATTTTATTTTTAAATATTGAGCAGTGGTCATCAGCAAGTAAAATCGCATTTACTTTAATAATTGTATGACATAGGTACCATGAAAAAGTTGATATAATACGGACATCTCTCAAAACATGCTTTTGTTAGGATTTTAGTCCATGTCTCTGAGAATATTTTCACAAGACCAAAACAAAAAATAATAGATTTTACAGTAGAAATCTCTTGTGGGCCTCCACGACCCCTCGCTAATGGTCGACTTTGATAACCCCACTTAAATGACGGAAAGTGTAGATCTACGATTAGCTTAAGTCATCTGAGTGTTAATATAAGCGTTTTAGTGTGCCGGGTGAAAAATCGTAGTGTTGTTATAACCCCCGCCCCAACCCCAACCTCATCATCATCATCAGTCGGCTGCGGAGCAGGCGACTACAAGCTTTCTCCAACTAATGCGATCTTGGGCAAGCGAAACAATTTTGTTTGGCTGCAGCATCCCTTCCAGTATCTCCCAGGAGGTGCTGGACATACTGTAAGTACAGTGTGCGCGGCCGTCCCGGTTTCCTCTTCCCATGTGGTGGAATATAAAGCGCATATTCTTTCACAGGCTCGCCATCTTCAAGACGCAGTATATGGCCGAGAAATTTAAGTTGATGAATCTTGACTCTGGCAACCAGTGGAGTGGTGTTGGTCAGGTTGTAGATGGTTTCATTTGGAATCCGATCCACACGCTTGATGTTTAACATGACTCTGTAGCAAGATGTTGCAAATGCATTGATCTTGTTTTCCATGTCCTTGGTAATTACCCATGACTCGCACCCGTACAGAAAGACAGTAACACACGTTATCTGAAATAGCTTGATTTTTGTTTCGATTGGCAGGGACGGGCTTCTCCAAAGGCGTTCCAGTTTCCAGAAAGCTGCCCAGGCTAGTACTTTTCTTCTTTTTAGGTCTCCAACACTAGAGCCCATCTTGGAACCCAACCTCATACGACGGGGGTTAATGCTATCTTTCAATCATAAGTATGATCCTTTAAATATTTTGAGCAGTATAGTTTATCAAAGAAAACAAAACAGTTATGACAATTTTGTATATCACGGAATCTATGAAAACAACGCTATGGATGTAAATCATTAGCCTATGCAAATGTTGACTGATGACAGAAAAGACAACATTATAAAAAGTTATTATTATAAGAGTCTGTTATTATTAAGATTGTTTGCATTGGTTTTATTTTTTATTCAAACTATTGAGCAAACCTATTTTATGTTTCCAATACAGATATTCTATGACCGTCTAAGAAGCGGAAACATATAGGAAGTAAATAAGAGAATCATTATGCCTTCGCACAATATAATCGACCAGACTTGCTCGTACATTACTACCGTATCTTACCGATGTCAATGACCATCACCTTACGACACTGGATCAATGCGACACATCATGACTGGATATTTACTTTAATGAAAGAAATGACACATAACATTAAATTTTCTCATCAGAGGCATGAGTAAATATAGCTAAGGTTTGTAAATAATGTATTTAAGTCAGATAAGGATGAGTACCGAATAGGTTTCATCGATGAAGTGAGTATCTCATGAAATAGCCTGGAAAGATATCCGAAAGCAGGAAAGCCCATAATTGCCTAGATGCTTTGTGCCAACTCGTCTTTATTTAAATCGTAGTCAATGATCTCAAGCATTATTTTGAATTCAGAAATAAAGGGCAATGCCTTATTCTTTACACCCAAATAATGTGCCTTTTGCCGTAAAAACGCGGGTAAAAACGTAAGTAATAGGTGAGGCGCAGCCGAACCCATTATTTAAACGTTTTTACTTTCGAGGATACATTACTTGGGTGTAGAGGATAATGCTGCACCCTTTATTTCTATACTATTAGCCCCAAAATAGTGCGATTTAAAGAGAAAATATCACTTTTTGTCCACATATTTAAAGCGGTTTACCTCAAGGTGGAGCGCGTACGCGTAGCCAAAGCGTAAGTGACAGCGAGTATTGCGGAAATATTGAACGCGTAACCAAGAGTAATGCTTTGCGTAAAATGACTAACGGCGCTATTATACTGCATCGCGCTTTGCTGTGCGCTGTTATGCGAGAAGAACATAAAGTTCGTTGCCCTGGCCACTTTATTGTTAATTAATGGTCTTTCACGTGGTGCGTTTCAACAAATCACAGTGCGCGATTTTGAATAATGGGCCGTGGAGGTAATAGAATTGCATTTAAGGGGATTCCAGTAAACATACGTATAAAATAATAATGCAACAAAACAAAAAAAGCACCATTAAAAAAACCCAGAATGACTTTCTCATTTTATGTGTTTAATGATAGACTCATTTGACTTACTTTTCACTTAAGGGTGGTCTTAAGCCTGAAATTATGGAAACTGTTGGTCTAAAGTATTTAAATGTATACATATTTAGAATAGTATAGCAAAGACTTGATAAATTCATCTGTGAGGTCAAATTTGGGCCAAAATTGCAAACAAATTTTGACCCATTTTGTACATTCCTTTGATGTTTAACACACGCGTATACTAACGCAAGGCTGTTTTGTCACCTTGATACATGTATATATCTTGAAAAGCGTGCGAACACACCCATGTACAAAAAATAAAAGCAAAGTTGTCTTACCATACTGAGTTTATTCCACCTGAAATAAAAGATTAATACATTCACCAGATAGATCATGTACAGGGTGTCCCAGAATGATTTATACCGTGTTTGAACAAAATATCAAAAATATATAGTCAACAGTGTATCTAATTTTTATAAGTGCAATACAATGTCACACATGTCTCCTACTTATTCTGTGACTTTCATGGAAATAGCTTGATTTGTTTTGGCATGACATTGCTATTACTGAAAATGGACGAAAACTGCATGTGTGTAATTTACAATGCAAAGGCATCATAACACACCCAAAAATGTCATTATTACAGAGGATATAACTTCCTCAAGGATCCTCCGCAGTAAATGTTAATCTTCTTCGTTACGTAGCGGTGGGTTTGCCCATACACTGTGGACATAAATCCATGCTGTGACACTAAGGACGAACCTTCTCTATACTTTATGAAAAATCCATCTCTGCCGGCATTTCAAATGATGAAACTCACACACCTCAATAATTGTCTTCAAAACTGCCGCCAAAGAAAGAATAGTTTAAGGCCACTCAAGCAAATCCTTTATTCCATACAATAATTGCTTCGTAACATCATAAATAAACGATAGATATTGACTATTTAGTAGAAGTAAGAACAGGACATAGCAATATACTGTATAACATTACTTTTTGCTGAACGGTTAGTAAATTTTTTAGATTTTTTAAAATCTAAAAAATCTGAGAAAGCTAAATATATGTTGAACTTAAAATGCAAAACAATATGACCAATAGAAATGCCGTTCATACCTAAAAAATTCCATCTTTCTCGGTATAAATCATTCTGGGACACCATGTACATACAAGGCGTACAAGGATATTGTTTGCCTCGCTCTTTTACTCTGCTACAGTCTTCAACTTGAAGAGTGTATGAATCGGATTGTTGTTACTCGATATATGTTGTAATGAAATTAAAAAACCAAATAAATCTGATTTTAACCAAAATTGAAACTGAAACTACATTGAAGTACATAGCTTCGTCATTCTTGCTGTGAAGTAACTTTTTGCAATAACATCGTATTGTTAGATATTTTTTTAAACTGAATCTTAATTTAAAGTAACTCCCAAAATATAAGAGCATTCAGTAGAAAAATGTTCTGTGTATCCCTTCATAATCCATAGCTTGAGACATGTCTCGTAATTAATGCCTGTAACTTGTTTTGACTGAAGCCAGCGTATAATACTCCTTAGATAGTAGCAGGTAAGCGGCAACTCATTTATCACCATATAAATATTACATTTATAGGAAGAATTGATCGGATTCATCAAAACTGACTATAGAAACCCCCTATACACGAAATGTGGTGTACCAATCGCTGAACCCCACCTCCACTGGATGCCTAGTGGCTGAGCAGGCCGTTTAATCATCACGAGTGTACCCAACGTGTGTTAGGGCTTGCTACATTTAGTCAGAGCTAATTGTCTAGTTGACAACCAGACGCTGGAAAGTTGAACACTATATGGACGGTCCGGATAACGGCAATTGTATCTGAATCATGTTCAGGAAGCTTTTTGTGATATTTATTGATTCTAACGAAATCTAGGTAAGTGATTTATGTTGTTTGGTACATAAGATAAAATAAGATCAAATGTGAAAATATGGTTGTGATGAATGCGATACATCGTACGAAATTAATTCCGTGGATTGCTTTATCAATGGAAATTTTCAATGCTCTCATCTTTGAATTGTTGCCGCAATAATGGTAACAAAAAGATTAGATTTGCAACAGGTTAATTCAAACTATTTTGGTATTCAGGGGAATGCTTATTCAGAAAAAAAAGATTACATGATGTCCGTTCAGGTTATTCGCAATAATGTTCAGCATGCCTCTGAATAGATTTCTACTTTTTCATTTTCAGCAATATTTTTTGGTGAGCAAACTTAGAACACGGAATCATTTGTAAAAAAAAAATTAGTAATCTAGAATTTTACTGACCCGTTCTGTCGGTTCTATTTTCGAGCTTTATTAAACATATCAATAACTGTGGTGGTGCTGAGAAGAAAAAACACAATTTGCCTAGTTTAATTGAAACTGAACCTTAATTGAGAAGGCCAGTTGGGAAAATTAATTTTGCCATTTCAGCACATTAAGTTCCCTCTATGCTTGCTGGTACCTTTATTGCTTAATCGTAGAAACACACGTTAGTTTAATTTGTATAGTTTTCTCCTACATATAGTGTAATGGACATTGTACTTTGTGCAATCGATTTCTTAACACGAAAATATAAAGTCTCTTATTAGTGACTGCCAAAAGACAACGAAGCATATTCAAATATCAGATTGGTGTTAATTAAGAAATCTGACGATGTCACTGTGCTGATACAAAAATTCTTTTCATGGCTGTCTGCATTGGAAAATATTGATTTTGGGATACAAGATAGTTAAGGGATCTAAAATGAGCGTTTATTGCGTTTCGACAGTATTTTTGTGGGACATGAGAGCACCTCGGACCTATCGAATTGCATTCTGAATACGAAGCATATCTTTCTGATATCAAATAATTTTCATTTTTTGAAAATCACAATACAATACAAATTTTATGACAAATTATAAAATTTGATATTTTTCAAATTTTTGATATATAACAGTCCTCGAAGTAAATTATATAAATCTAATGATATATTCTTAAAGTGTATGTAGCAGGGAGGAAAAGCCGACGGTCAATTGAAAATGTTGACCTTTCATATTGAAGATATGGATTTTTTCCCAAAAGACCTAATTTGTTTTGGTGTTTTGGGAAAAAAATCCATATCTTCAATACGAAAGGTCAAAATTTTCAATTGATCGTCGGCTTTTCATCCCACCTACATACACTTTAAGTATAAATCATCAGATTTATAAAGTTTACTTCAAGTACTGTTAAATATCAAAAATATCAATTTTAATGATTTGCCATAAAATGTGTATTAAATTGCGAATTTCAAAAATCAAAATTATTTGATATCAGAATGACATTCTTCGTATTCAGAATGCAATTCGATATGTCTGATGTGCTCTGATGTCCCAAAATAAATACTGTCCAAACGTTCATACCCCAGCCCTTAAAGCTATGCAGTACAAATACATTTCAAATTTGATAACAACACAGAAAAAGTCACCCTGATGATCATATATGGGTTAAGTGCAGGTTTCTGTCTTTTTTATTATTATTTGGGGTGGGGAGGAATATTGTTTCTGCGTCCAAAAAGACACGTGTCAGAATACAATATCTTGGAAGGGTGATGAATTAAAAAAAGACATGCACACTCCGCAGATGGTTGTTTTGCCATTCCCTGCGACACCTCTATAATGTTTATTGCTTGTTACACATTCGGAATCGTCTTAATCATGTCAAGATGGGTTGAATTGAAGACAATGGGATCTTTTACATGGAATAGTTTACATATTATCAGATTGTTATTTGAAATGCTGTAAAAAAATCAAAAAGCCTAAAACCAAAAATCAATCAAATACATTTCAATTTGGATGGTAATAAAAAAAGCAATAGAGCTGCAGCATCACTCATGGTCATTTTAATGTTAAGTAGAGTAGCAAATTATTTTACTTATATCATTTCAAAACAATTGCGTTTGTTTTTCGCCAAAAAGGCCGAATTCAGTATAGGATGATGGAATGCAACTAAACAATAAAACGCGATATTAGAAAATCAATTAGATATATTTTTATGTATGTTTATTGTTATCAGAGAAATTGTTTTTAAAATGTGAATAAATGCATTTGAACACAAACACTAAGCGACGCAGACAGCTAGCCGGAGCAGACAGCGAGCGAGCGAGAGATATTCTATCAGTTTATAGTACTATATATCACATTTCATTGTTGGTGTAAGTAGCTGTATGTAGATCCTCCATCGGACATTGCTTTCAATATAAGACGTTGTGAAACGAAACCCCATCCTAGAATATGAAAGTATATTGTATTCGTTGAGGAACTCTAGTAAGATAGACATATTGTTTCAACCTCGATATTGTTTTGTTTATACACAAAAAGCGTACAGCAACGGACAGATTTTAAATGTAAAATATTGAATTATTGATCCGCTACAACTTCCTTACATGTCAGAAGGGGCTACGGCAAGGAGAGCTAGACATATTTCATAACTGTTAACTTTTTCTGAACCATTTTGTTATGATATGTTTTTAAACATAGAAGCAAATGCGTTTTAAGTTGCAATTTTCACATTACATAATTTGTGAAGATGATGTATAGTGTTTGAGCTAGCTCCACTTCAACATTCTTGCTTTGTATCATTAGTGTCTATGATCATTTCAAATCTACAAAATCATGAAATCAAACGCGAAATATAGCTGAGTTGAGTAGACTATGCCATAGTCGATTTTTGATAAATAAAAATGTTATTAATCATGATGAACGCATTCAGTTGAACTCGAAATTATACTGATATTTAGTAGGCCTACATCAAAATACTAGTATAAAATGGTTATGAAAAAGTTTAGGCTATATAATTATATTTGTGACAGTAAAAGTAAAGTATAGGCCCTACGTAGGCTTATATTATTGAATGCAACATATCATAATGGCATAATTATAATGACACTTCAATACTGAACAATTCTAATTTTAGAATCTGCCAGTTTGTTATCCGAAAAACCACTTGGGAAGCTAACAAACAGAGGGCGTACGGTGACTGAAAAGATCAGTTGTGAAAATCTATCAATTGTGCACTCATTAATTAAATCAGAGTTTTAAGCTTAAATGTAATAGCCAGAGTAGTGCACAATTGGCAAGTGGACTACGGAGAAGTCTACTGAGTTGAGAGACTCGCGATACGTTAACATGGAGCATAAATTGAAGTCGCGTTTTTAGAAGGCCTTGGGAATCACAATATAGTGTGTTATGTCTGATGGATGCTCCAGACACCAGAATAAGCAGTAAATATCAATATTTGATAGAAATATTTTTGTGGATATTAGTTCAAAACCCTCTAAACAGACATATTATAGCTAAAAGGCACGATGGCACAAAAGACATGAACTCATCGAGAAAACAGGTAAATTATTCTGGAAATAATTATTATGACCTACATGAAATGTGGAAATGTTTTCAACGCGCTTTAAATGTAATGGTACAGAGTGGAATAATTTCATGGTCAATTTATGGAATTAGAATAAATAAAGAAGAGAAATCCGAATGAAATACCGTGAAGCGGAAAACTCAATGGTCCAGAGGTGACCTGTACATATCATATTGCGGTTATGGTTCACTTATGGAGAATTTGCGAAATCCTGTTCAAAATTTGCTGCTACTTCTGCGTCAACTTTATGAATTATTCATACTTTATAGGGGGTTTCACAGAAGAGTGCTTTTGAATAGATAATCTTCTCGACGGCAATTCGCAAACTCCTCCATTACCTCACAACCCAAAATGCTGCATCTAGTTTAAGTCGACGCGATCTCTTGTTGGTTGAAGCAACCAAAAAAAATCGATTTGCAATGTCTAAATCAATATATTATTGAAAAATAAGACTTTAATGTTTTGCAAAAGTTCATTCTATAAATCATAATACTTTGAAAACTTGCTTGATTTATTGTTGTTAATGAGTTATGTACGTTTTACTTAAGTGTTTTTGTTTCAGCCCTCTTTACAACATAACTCCAGAACCACAGGCCCTACAAAAATATATCTGTGATATTTGAATTCTTCTACACGCTCGCTATGAAATGATCAATGCAATATTTGCCCAAGCTCATTACCATTCGTTAGATGCTGTGAACTACCAAATCGCTTAAAATAGTTGCTAACCTTAAATCTTGATTAAAAACATTACCAGATTATTTTGATACAATATACATCGTTGGCTTCATTATATCGTCAATTTAATTTCAATCGATTTAAAACTTTATAAAAAATGGCTTCCTGAAGTTTTGCGCAGTGATTAGTGCTCGATTTTTGTGTTTTCAAACTCTTCAGTGAATAGACCCGAATAAATGTGAATATGTTCTGTGTAAGTGTTTTATTTTTTATTTCAAAGAAAGCAATATGCACTGCAACCTATCGTTTAACTTAATCAACTGTTTTTAAGTATAATAACTGGCAAATTGATTCCCATATACCTGATGACAAACATATCCTTACATAATATCCTAACATAAATACGAAAAGGATATGATACGAAGAAAGGCACACACACATATCAATATCAGCCAGTACCTCACGGAAGTAATAACACAAGCACAGATGAAGTACTTAATAAGTATGATGACCTACATATACACAGAACCGTTGTATGGAAATTATATAGAGCATGCAAAATTACAATATGGTTTATTTAGGACAGAGGTTCTCAATTAGTTTTGCTCGGGGCCTACTTTATTGGCACAGTGATTTATAGTGCATGATAATGCACAAACTTAAACCCACAAGAATTACTTGACTTGAATGGACTCGCTGACCACTGTAGCCCCAGACAATCCGTATAAACCATTTATTATCATTCAGGGATACTTCTCTATACAGGCGCAGAACCCTATCAGCGTGCGTATAACCATTGCTACCAGGATCAGCTCCCTGATTTCGAACGGGTACACCGGAACATATGCATGGGAATTTCAATCTAGCTCAATCTGTTTTGAACGAGAACAGAATAGGGCACTGTGGGAGGCTCGAACCCGTATCGCCAAGCACTCACGAACCACCAGAGTCTAACGAACTTCAAGATCTTTGGTACAACCATTTTCCCTATTTTACATACGTCTCTGAAATCTGTGGTTACAAAAAATATGATTGTATTGAATAAATTCATTTCAAAGCATGTAAACATTTTTACAGATATCTCAACACACTCCCAATAACGCTGCCGCTGGTGAATGTGGTAGATTTCCAATTGATGTTACTTGTATGATTCGTTGTGTTAAATTTTGGTTTCAATTTCTAAATATGGACAATAACAGGTATCCAAAATACCTTATGTTCTTGTGTCTTGTTGACAAAGGTTCATCAACCTGGGTAATGCATTTGATAAATATACTTTTAATGCATGGCTTTGACCATGTTATACAATCAATGTCTTTTTATGTACATATTTAAACAAAGACTTGAGATGTTGCAAAACAAAACTGGTATTCTGAGGTAACTTCACTTGATAAGTTATTGCACTTTCTAGTGTTAATTGACTCCAGATAAATATCTTTTTGATGTAAAACACGCCTCATATAGGCGGTTTTTTAAAGCTAAATTAAGGTGTTCCAGTCATATTCTCAAGATTGAAACAGATAGAAGACTGAAATTGGATTTGGAGGACCGGTTTGTGATCTGAGCAGGGATGGGAATATTGAAGAGTTTTTTGATAAAATTCGTCAAAAATCTCTTCCATTCAGGTACAGATCCGATCCGAATCGAGTCCCTCAAAATTAATTTCTTTCATGAGTTCTGATACGATCAGTGGTCTCTCATTATTTGTTTTTCATGCCATGAAACTTCGTGAAATGATTGAATTTATATAATTCTATCTCCATGTCATTTATATGTCTTCCTCATATGTATCACCATATTTGTACTGCAACGGGCCTATATGTACAAATAGATTTAAACTGAAACTGAACGCCTTACTAATTGATCTTACTGGACAGCTTTCATGTTGGTCATGAAGCGATAAAAGGTTGGACACTAGTAAGGTTTTCTAGTGGTTCCCCTACCCCTTTCCGTGTGCAGCGCGGACACTTTTAAGCAGTGAAGCATTAAACATATGATTTGTATTGAGTTTTTAGTGGATGACGGGAAAGTGATTGTTGTTGAACGTTGGGTTATTTTTATTTTGGTTTATTTATTTAATTTGGAATATTTCGCCATTGCACTTTTGCATTAATTTGGAGTTAAAAATCGTCCAATCATTTTAGTATTATATGCGCGGATCTTTCAAACTGTAAAATAATCCATGTGATAAAGTATGAAACCCGGCATCTTTCTTCAGAGTCAAAGATTGCTCAGTGATGTCGCTGTATATCAGTGGACTCTGGGTATATATATAAATGCGCTTTTATAAATGCGCACGTGACATCTACAAGTCGCCATATCGTGTTTAACGATGTAAGGTACCCGGATGTACACAAATTCCACACGCAAAAGTATAGGCGAAAATGACAGGTTACAAGGAAAATTGTTTTTGCAAAATAGTGGCATTGATTGCAAAGGGCAAAATAATTTGAGCGAAACATACACTCTTTATTTAGATTTTCCATTACGGACAAAAAAAAATAATGACGGAAAAGCTAGATATAGCTGATTTAAAAACTTGTATTTCAGTATTTCCGTGCTAAATGGGCGTGGCAATTGGCCATATTGATGACGAAATGTGATTCTTACTGCCATTAAGGTCAGAACTGAGTAGCTGCCGATGATGTTATTTGATAATTTTTGCACGTGATGATAGGGAACTTAGGGGGCTGTCATTTTCTTCGGGAGGAATGGGTCATGGATTTATTTATTTGGGAGTCAAGATAAGTATTTCCCCCCCCCCCACGTAGTGCCGCCACTGAACATAACCCTGACCCTAATTTTAACTCTAATTTTAACGTAAATTGACGAAACTATAACTTTAGCCCTTTTCGGAATAATGACCCTCTCGAACTTAATATGCTAGATGTCCCCGCCCGACCTCCTCAACCCCGGCCCAACTTACTCAAGTATCAAAAACCCAAGTATCAAAATGGACACACACAAAAAAAAACACATTCAAAATGTGTTTTTAAGCACCTTTTTGTGTCCCCCATGCTAAATCGGTAATCTGTACACCCTTCGACGTACAATTTAGAGTATAAATACGTAGATGACTGTACATGATCTAATCATCCCGCTGGAAGATGTTGAGGAAGACTCGTATACTATACATCACGCTCGTTATATGACAATTTGACGTACAATCACGTATGTTATGCATGGTTTATTCTTCTAGTATGGTCGTCATACACATTATTGTCATTGTATTATATATTGTAATTGTATACGTAAATTTTGTTCAGTTTGGTTCAAACGGCTTATAAAGTTTTACTTTACACGGAAGGGGAAACTTAGCAAAAAAACCAATTAATTTATGAGTGTAAAAGGGGAGGGTGTTTTTTGCCTAGCCGGAAGGGGGGAACAAATAATATTTATACAATTATAAGTAAGGCTAAGAAAAAAGGAAACTCTGTTCTACGGGCGGACGGACCTTTCAAGTAGGGTCGGTCGGTCGGTTTTTTGTTGTTGAAATAACCCAAAAAATCACCAAAATCTGTAAATAATTTGCAATTTGAGAAAATAAAAAAAACATTTATTTGTATCAAAAAAAATTATTTCTATTTCTCAATTTGTTCAAAATCTGGGTCGTAGAACAGAGTTTTCTTTTTCGTTGCCTAAGTACATAAGTAATAATAAATAAATAAATAAATAAATAAATAAATAAATAAATAAATAAATAAATATATAAATAAATAAATAAATAAATAAATAAATAAATAAATAAATAAATAAATAAATAAATAAATAAATAAATAAATAAAAAATAAATAAAAATTACAGGGACGATTTTGCACGATTTTAATTGTATCAGTTTAAAACAATTTCGTTTGTTTTTCGCCGAAAAGGCCGAATTTAGTATAGGATGATGGAATGCAAAGAATACAACTAAACAATAAAATGCGATATTTGAAAATCAACTAGATATCTTTATGTATGTTTATTGTTATCAGAGAAATTGGTTTTACAATGTGAATAAATGACTTTGAACACAAACGGTATAAGTTCAAGGTAATCCAATCCGTTCATCATTACAATGATGAAAACCAACAGTGTGTTGGCCCGTTTTTTGTAATTATGACAGGAATGGAATGTGCCCAGGTGATTTGCAGATGTTGGCATAGAGCAAGGAATGTAACTGTAAACACTTATCAATCAGAGTACCTATAACGTAAATAAACAGTAAAATGTACGGTGTCCTTAGGATGATTCCGTGTGCATGAAATACACCCTAAGTTACTCTTCAATGCTATTTATTAGTCCGTGAGATCTGACCAAAAAGTGATCTTAGATTTGCGTGACCTGGCACACAACTCTGCTAGAGGTCACTGGACTTTGTACAGGGGTCAACCTTCAAAATGCGTTGTGTTTACCATTATACAATGTACATATCTAGGATGTACCGTTTTGGAGTTATTACCAAAGGATCAAACATCATTTTGGAAATGCTTCGATTTTGACAAACGATTCAAATAAAGAATAGTTTGGATGATTTCTAACTTAAGGTAACAGCAAATTATATCAAGGTCATTAGTTTGACCTATTTGTTGTGCAACCTTGGCAAAGAAACATCCTAGCTAGTGCAAACTGATCTTCATTTTCATTGTTATACCAAAGCGAAATTTTTTTTACCTCAGTTTTGTCCAAATTTACACATTTTTGACCCACATAGGGCCAAAAATGTGACATTTGACCTCTTTGGTAAGAATGGTGCATCCAAGATAGGTCACGCTATGCATTTTCTGAATCACTGTAACTAGAGGATAGAGGAATACATTGGTATGATTTTAAACACAATCGGAGGAAGTTTAAAGTTTGACCTGTACAAAGTTCAATTACCAAACAACCAAGATTGCGGCCTGCGCGACGGTTAATATGGCTGCCAACCCAAGACCTAATGCACGATATCCATATTGTGCAGTTTAAAGATAACAAGAAATGAACCAGATATAGAGCTGAATAGCAATAGCAATACCAATGCCAATAACAGCTATCAGACATAGGGTTAGTAAATAATGTGGCCCTATGCTATCCTATTTTACGGAAAATGACAGGACCACCCTTATATAGATATATGCGCAATCTCAGATAATATGCTTGAATGCTGGTACAAATCGAAGTGACCTTTTATAAGCAAAGTTTCTTACTATTCATTATTTGGTTTTTAAAGCAACAAATCCTATCATCAACTCGCCCATTTCATACCAAAACATCTTAGTATTGAACACAACCCTGAAGAAAGATTTGAAAGCACACTTGTATAAATAGTGTTTTACAAGCCTCTCGGGAATAACATAGATAACTATCATCAATATAGCAAATTTTACAGAATGTCCTTGGTTTATACTTTGTAACAGGTATCTTTCACATATTCTTTTATATTTAAGGTTTCATCAAAAAATCTTAATCTAATTTAACCAGTATGTTTTCGCCAACATATACGTCATATGCAATTCTCTACAGCTATATTCTTTTAAAATATATCCGCGTAGCCTTTTAAGTCTAAATGTTTTATTTTGCATATAGTTTCGAAGCAATGGCGATTTGAATGGCTTTTTGAAGCTTTCTCTATCAATTGATAATATTCTTTTAAATATTAGTATGATTAGTAAACCGTTGACGTACATCTAAAGTAAAATAGCAACACAAATTGTATGCATTGTATGGCATTGTGAAACGTGTTTATTTTAAGTCAGATTAATGAAGCTATATTGGGATCTTTTAAGGAGCTCAAGGAAATACATCAGTGATGTCATAGTCAAACACGTTCGAGAGAATGCACATAAAAAAGAACATATTATTTTGCAAACTAGGAAAGTTGGACATTTTATCAAATCATATAATACGATTTTTATATGATATTTTAAAGGATGATTATGACCAGCTATAGGATATGAAAATGAGACTTTCGGATCACCGGACCAAGGCTCTATCATCTGAGATAATGAATCAGTTGGTTCGGAATCAGTATTGCTGGTATGATTGAGTGTATAATTGATAACTTTTGACACCTCCGAATGTAGCTTTGGTTTTTTATACCCTAAGGTTTTCATCTTAAATGCGTTTGGTGATCCGATGTTCCCAGATTCAGCACCCCACATTACATAAGAGTGGTTGTCAACGTTTACTCAAAAATACCGAACGCGTTATTAAATTTTTTTGAAAATAAAACCAGTGCACTTTCTCTGCCTGAAAGTGTTACTGAAGTGAAAGACAAGATTTGCCTCTGATGCATAATCTCAATTGCGACTAGGTTGTCAAACGGGTCACCCCATAATGTAAACAGGGTTTCTTATTCAAGTACAGCAAGTTAAATTGTGCGCGTAAGTATGTAACAATATTATCAAATGCAAGATATTAGATGCTTTGGTGAACACAATAAAGAAGTGAAGTGCAAATGACGGTTCAGATACGAGAATAATAATATATAAGGATTTTTATTACATGCAGAACTGACATTTGCAAATAATGCTTGTTTTGGTTGCCTTTAATTTGCTACTGTTGTGTTTTAGTTTGAGACTCTATATCCCTGTCTGCAGATAGGTACGCACTTGAGCTTTCAGTGCCTTTTGTATCTTGAAATAGTGTAGGATAACTCCTTATCCGGGTCTCCAAGCTTTCCCAGGGGTACAAATATTCTCTGAGCATGCTGAGAGCTACTGTAAATGTGTTCACTTCTTTTCATGGGAGTGTTATTTTTAATCACGACGCAGAGGGAATATTTAAATTTGATCAATTTAACATCTATATTAGTTTAAGACACCTTAACTCATGAAGGAAATCAGCTTTTCTATTGTAATTAGGAAAACATACATCACAGGAAGTGAAGAAAGACAATACAAGTGAGTAGGTTTCACTAATAATAACGCATTATGGTCAAAATAGTGTCGGTGGATCCTGCTTTGTATGCACCATTTCACACGGAAACACATTGTTATGCACACCAACGCGTGTTCAATTTTTAGTGAATAAATGTAATGTGATAGAATATGACTTTTCTTTTTATATTATCAGGGTAACATTTGAAAAGAAAAATACATTCTTCTTGAATTTCAACTAAGAGAAAACAAATTAACTTCCCGCGAGATGAATGAACTTCAAAATTGCGACAAAAATATCGTTTTGTTTGAAAACTTGCAATGCAAAGGATGTCTGTATAATATTATTGAAGGAAATTATGAAGTAAAACTTGGAGTGAAACATGGCAAGAAACAGCAGTGAGACGTTATTTATTCTGGGACTCTGCGGTGAGTTGAGTGTTCTCAGAGGTATTTTTGGCGGGAAACGTGTAGATCCTTAGGGAATAATTCTGTTGGAGTCGCAATAAGCACATGAACTAAACGGCGATTTTAATTAGGAATGAGTTTGTATGTTATTGCCATATATAGATGCTAAGATGTTATTTTGACTTTTTTTTGTCTGATTTGTACAGATTGCTATCTATTACTGTGATATTGAAGCGCCGATAGGCTCTAATATTTTTAGATAAATGTAAGTGGAAGAAGTAATAAGTGTTGGTAGAAACCTTAGTATCATTTCCTGATGTAGTTACATATAAGCTTATTTTACATCTGTTATTTTGAGCTAGATATGACTTTGAAACCAAAAGAGATGTCCATCTAAATAAATCATTTAACGAGATTGTAACGATTACTTTTATAAGCAATAATTCATTCTGTGTATCTGAATTTGAAATCAAATAATAAAATGTCCATCTGAAAACACCATTTAACTCGGGGAAAATATTGCAACGATTAATTCTAATAGCAGTAATCCATAAACATGCATTATTAATGATAGAGGGAAGTATGACAAATTAATGATGCAAAGAATCATTATTGCTGGTATGATTGAGTGTATAATTGCCAACTTTTGACACCTCCGAATGTAGATTTGGTTTTTTATACCCCAAGATTTTTCATCTTGAATGTGTTCTTCACTGATTATTGTAATTTATATACTTAGTGCATGAGCAACCTCATTTCCGGTTGCGTTTAATCATCACAGCATAATTGTTTTTGGTTTGTTTGGTCTTTTATTTGGGTTTTTTAAATCCTTATATCTTCAAATGACAAAAAATACCTTTTTTTGCTGCTAATTGGAATGGGAATTTACAGCGGGTCTCTCCGACACACACAAAAAATCATATTTCTGCATATTCAAGAATATCTATGATCCCCTTTCAACCTACAGATTTAAAAAGGTATTATAAAATGTGTGATATTTTCTCCAGTAGTTTTTCACTACGCTCGTTTGTTGTATAATGTGTAAATGTTTACTCCAGTAGTGTTTTATATTATTTGTTGTGATTTTTCCGGGGTTTTTTGGGGTGTTTTTCTTTGAAAAGTGACAAATAGGCCGTCAAAATCGTAATGCGCGCGCTACAGGAAACAAACTTTTTTCTTTTTTTTTTTTGCCTTATACAGACTTGTTGAATTGGCTCTTTCAAGTAGACTTAATTTTCTCCATAAAATCGCAACATGATTTCAGAGAATCGACCCTGTTTCGAAAGCGAAATCGAATAATTGGTACAGATTCGGTTAGGACGGACTGATTATTAACGCTATCTGTGATTTTGCACGAATTTCACAAATTGAAACTATCAACCAAAGACAAGATTTCAATGATGGTTTCAATTAGCACGAATTGCACAAATTTGAAACTACCAACCAAAGACAAGATTTCAATGATGGTTTCAATTAGAACGAATTGTAAAAATTTGAAACTATCAACCAAAGACAAGATTTCAATGATGGTTTCAATTTGCACGAATTGTACAAATTTGAAACTATCACCCAGAGACAACACTTCAAAAATGGTTTCAATTTGCACGAACTGCACAAATTAAACTTACCAACTAAAGAAATACTTTGAACTGTTGCTGTTCACTCAATTCTTTTAATTGTTTTAACACCACATCATATTTCAAAAAAAAAAAATGAGACATAGTGGTTAATGCACACATTTTTGGTGCACGCACGTCCACAATCCAATCCCCAATAGGACCACTTAACCCGGCCACTTAATAAGGTATGACTATAGGGGAAAACAAATCTGAATTGGTAACTCATCTCAATTGGTGGTGTGTCTATAGTCACAATTCTGTTTTGTACACTTTCATAATGGTAAGAAGACTTCTGGGACAGATTGTAAATCAGTATAAATGTAATTTCGGGACAATTTAAATGATTATTCAGAACACGAACTGTATTACGCTGAAAGATATGAACAAAATAAATCAAACACATTTTGTTGTACTTCATTAATCAACCGGGTAATCAACAAACTTGTTGCGATGTGTACATAAACCAAATGAAGTTGCACAATTTTGTAATCATCGTTAACGAATTTTGTTTGATATGAACCCAACCTCATAGAACCACTTTCCCGTATATTCGCGAGCAGAGATGACAGCCATGCGCAGATATATTGGTACATATGGCGTTTCACACTTAAATGAGATCACGTCAGAATTTTTACCATGATTACGTAATGGACAAGCGTTATTCAGTATTCAAAACAGTTTCCATATAGAGCTTGCGATTTCCAACGTATGTATCATTCGCCCGTGCATCAATTCAAAATCAATCTCGTGTGACGGGATTTTGAATAGATGCACGGGCGTATAATACGCTTAAAAATCGCAAGCTCTCTAATATTGTAGATTTTCCCAGCTTTCTAGCATTGTTAACTCTAATTTCTTAATTCTCTGAACAATAGAGCGACCAAAACTGAAAACTTGAAAAGGTGATCACTGTATCTTAAATTTGGAAGCCGGTAGGGGGATAGTTACACTAGCTAAAAAAATAATTGATTTAGTGTCAGCGGAACAAAATGTTCTCAAGGCACTATATAAATACCTACATTTATTTAAAGAAGCATATAGTTGACTTCTAAACCGATATATTAAAGCATCGTGTGATTTGGAATAAACAAAGCACGTAGTTTGTGGGGGGATCCCAATGTCGATACCTAGAATAACTGGAACAGAGTTCTTTTTTCCTAGTCATGATTGTCTTTAGGTTAACCTAGTTGCTTACACATCTGCCTTTAGATATTACTTTCCCATTACTTCATTTTATTCAACTAGTACTGTTGTCATGCGTGTCAGCATAAGACATTTTTGCTTGACAATTTTAATGAATATTAAATGAAGCCTTAAATAAACACATGTGCTAAAATGTAACAGTATACGCCCCTATCATCCTGAATGTTGTAATGTAAATTCACAATTTTCATCAGTCTCTATGTGGAAACAGGTTAGGGTTCATTAATATTTCAAAATATTTTGGGGCAAATTTTAATCCTGTGAACTCACACTAGTTGTCAATTTGGATATCTTGTAATCACGTTTTCAAGAATCATATCTGGGTGCTTGTTCTGTTCTCTATCTTTGTTTTAAATCGGCATTTCTTCATATGTCTCCCTCCTAAGCCTCTCTTGTAACTTATGTAATTTAGGTTTAAAAATGTAAGAATTTACCTTAACGATTGACACCTGCCGATATATTACAACCTTCAATCCATAGAGAAGCACATAAATCGATAACTTTTATTTCTCTTAGACACCAGATCTTTAGTGCGAAACACCTGCTGAACAACCCAAGACATTGTCCAAAACTAACAATACTTATATAAATATTAAAAACAACCATAGTCAGCATTTTTATTTCGATACCAACAATATTGTAACATCCAGGATACCATTAAGGAAGAGAGTAGTCACTCATTGTCATCACTTGAAAAACTAACAATACTTATGAATATCTAAAAATAAACATTGTCAACATTTTCATTTTGTCGCTGACATTATTGTAACATTCCGGATACCGTCGAAGAACGTAGCTAAGCAGCCTCACTGACGTGACATAGAAACAACAAAAAGCTCTTGGTGAAATATTGATTGGGTACACGATTACTTTCTTCAGGGCATTTCTCAGATTGATACGGAATAACTAGGACAATTAACTGCGTGTGAACAAGGGCTGCAGGCAATTGCGAAGGTATCTTTTTGAAACAAAGGGGCAGTCGAAATTGGCAAATTTACGGACGCACCGACTAACACCCCGAACATACTGACAAATCGTTGAAGTGTCTGCTATTAATCCGAGTGACCCGTTATCGGAAATCTAAATCATTCTTACCTGTACTATAGGTATAATACGAGATTGCAAACATTGCTTTTCCGAGTATCATCTTTTACTGACGTTTGGCAACTTGTACCAACTTTCCATTTATTTAGGGACCCCTTTTGGCTACGCGACTCGCTGCCGGTGTATCAAAGTCCAACAAAATTAAGAACAATACTCGTATTTGACCAACTGAAACTTGCGGACTGTTTTATATTATAATCAGAGCTGTGCCGACCAGGGGAAAGTTACCCGACTCGACACACCAGGGCAAAATTGACCGTAATGCTCTTCCTTTGTCCCGGTTTTACGGTTAAAAATATAAAATTGTCCCTGTAAAAGACAATTTGGTGGCGAGTAATATCGCTTTTCATCTACCGTATTACATTATGAGCCTGACGGTATCATAAATTTATGGTTGTTTCCAATTTAAACCGGGTTTACAGCTCCTAATACATATGAATCACATACGTTAAAAATACAAAGCTATGTTGATAATTTGCCAACGTACTTTTACATACTAGGTAACATAATAGTCCTTCAAGACTGTCTTTGATGATTTGCTCTCCCACGACCGCGACCTCCGTGTGATATTGGCAGATAAAGGTTTACATTTTATTTAGCCATTCGTCGTCAAGGTTATTTGAGGTATATGAAATTGCGTAAAAATTAATATGTTACTTTCCAAACATAACCTATATCTATCTATTACGCCAAGGTCATGGGCGCTAGTAACGAAATGCAAAATAACATTTTTACCTTGTATATGTAATTTGTTATTCTACATACAGAATATTAGTAGTATACACAGCCAATATCATTAGTACTTAAAAATTCTTTATCAAAAGAGATCTAGGGCAGGCATTCTATCAAATATAATTCAGTGTAAATTACCTGCAAATATGACATATTCCTAAAGCATATTGCTATTGCATCACTTGCATGGTGCAATAAAGACGAAAAACCCGAGCCAGATGTCTCAGAAAAAGCAGTGGGGAAACTCAACATATTAAATACCAGAATTGAATGTTGAAAAATAGCAAATGCCACAAAGGGAACAATCTGCTGCATGAGGAAGTGCGAGTGGATATCCATTTATCCCCGTCATATCTTACACAAAACGGTTGCATTAAACACATTATATTCTGTATGACGTTTTACCCCCACGGAGCAAAAATTGTATATCGATTTTCGGAATCATTATTGGGCAAACGTCGCTGGTTTCTATATCTATAATTTGTTCATGTAATTCATTACATAAGAGGACTCAACAGACAATAACTAGAACGTACACTTAGTGCTGTGCCCAACCTTCTGGAGAGGGCTCTCTTTGTCCAGCTTGAGGGTTTTCGATCTGCCTAAAAGGGATCATTCTCGGGAGAGACCTGCCTGACTTAGGCTTACTCATCACCAACATACAATCGCATTCAAACAACGTTTAACAAATTGTATTAGTATATATGGCATTATTAGAGCTTCAGAAAGTTTTTGATACTGTTAATTGGGCCTCAAAAATCAAACTGGACGCCATGGGTGTTTCTTCAGTGGAATTGTTTGGTTTAGATCTTATTTGAGTGGGAGAAATAAAATTGATAATGGCATTTGGGTCGATTCTGACCCACTTGATACGAAATCAGCATACCCTAAGGAAGCATTCTTGACACTCTTTTCTTCCAGTGCTACATGAATGACATGCCCATCATTGTTCATTGTACACTACTGCGGTATTATACGGTGATGACAGTGGCAGGTAACATCGATCCCAAGATTGGTACTGATAGGCTAAGTATGGAAAAATATGAACAAAATTGATTTGATTTGCAATATTCAATACATGCAATATTGTAATGACACCAATGGAAAATGTTTTTTGCAATACATTTTTGTGAGTTATCCTTGGTACTCCTGTACTTTTGTATTATTTTGTTCTGCAAGAATCGTGAGATGTATCATTTATTTCTAATTTCGCTTCGATTCTGTGTTCTTGAGTTCCGAATCAACGATCAAATTGAATAAAAAAGTGGCGTTTTGCGATTTTACAAATGACCCAGGGTTAGTCCTTGTGTGGTTAGTAGTAAATGAGGCCTATTGAACAATGTACGAACAAAATGGTGAACTTGGATTTGCTTCGGTAATTCGTACAATCGCACTGTGCACACTAGGAAGGGCTTAATATATCCTCTTAACCTGCATTTTGGCATGCAACGTCTGGAACAGCTGCGTGCTTTTAAATAATCTAGAAACATCATAATACTATTATATTCATATTTTCAATTGATTAGATATCAGTGTTTATCTGAAGGGTTATTTTTTCAAATAATTTGTACTTTCAGACCAATTCAGTAGAGGCAGGGCCCATAATACAAATTAATGTTCACCATAGTGGCGTTATTGTCACTTTAGTACTTGTTGAAGTCACTGAACGATTCCATGAATCATTAAATATAAATGATTACGAATTTATTTTTATCTGTTTAATAGTGAAACTTCTTCAATTGAACAACTGCAGTAAATAACATAAGACGAATAAGCCAAAATAAGAATAATGAACCGCTCCTAAAGCAATCACAGCGTACATAGCGTAACAAGGCAACAATTTTTGTCTCCATTTAGAAAGCAGCAGTAGTATTCGTCAAGGGCAAATTGTGTATAAAGTGATAGGTATACTTTTGATGGTGCCTTTTGGCGCCACAGAGGAAATTGAAATGCCGTCAGACTGTCTATTAAGAAATAAGGTATCACAAAATCAATTACAATATAGGTATAGGTATTTCATACTACTTTTGCTGAAATCTACTACTAAAGTCATATATTTCTGCTATTAATACTTGACTATCACCATGTTATTTGCAAGGATACCTCGGTACTGATTAATCAACAAGCTCGTCCAATATTTCCTGATATTAGTAGCTTGTCACAAAGAGAACGCCAGAGGGAATATTAAACGTTTTCCAAAAATGATGACTTCCAGAAGAGTAGGATTTGTATGTGTTTTGAGTCTCGTAGCTGCGAGTGTCTTTCCCTATTGTCTCGTTATGTAGGTGTATCTTAAGTGTCATTATAAATCTGCCCGCACAGTATCAAGAAGCAATGTAACAAAACGTATCAGATTCTTACTTAGATAATTCGCGGTTAAGTCTTCACTGACACAAGGCACATTTGGGTACAAGAAACGAACACTGCAAGGCTGCTTTTAAAAATATAGTATCCACTTTATAAATTGGGACATTTTATGTATTTAATATTCCGTATCCGTCGGCATGCAGAGGACGATAGTGCATATCTTAGTGGATTGAAATAGAGTAGACACCGAAATCGCTCAAATGTGTTCATGGTGTTTGGTTGGTTTGTTAGATATATGTAACGGGGTTGGTAAGGTAAATATTGACAACAAGTCTGGTTGAATTTTGATATAGAATTTGTGAAATCGTGAATGCAATCAGAATCTGCATTTTTAAATTACTTAAAATGTATCCATATTTAAATTGTATGTGTCCTACGGTCAAAATATGACCAAATACAATGTTTGCGGAACAAAAACAGTGTAAGAGATTTTCTAACTAAATCTCATGCTAAAATTAAACGAACCTTTTGAAATTCGAATTTCTTATTCAATGCAGAGTCTATCGGGGGATACTACTACTCTGATTACATAAACATGACATAGGATTCAATAAGAAGGAAATGTTTTCACCACTGGGACCTCCCTTTTCAATGATCAGCAGTTACCTATTAGAATCAGGTAGTGTTTGGTATATATCTTACTATGTAAGGAACAATGTGTGTGACAGTTTACTCAAAATTGGAGATAGTCAACATGATTCCTTATCTTGGATAAAAAATTGTATAAAAACAGACTTTCAATAACATCACGTGTTATTCTCAAAGGCTTAGTGAGCAGGTGGGATGTTCCGTACTAGAAAATATGGGTGCAATTCTTTTCACAGAAATGTTACAGCTGTTATCCTACGGTGTGGTAGAGTATCATAATTTGCTCTTTCCTTAAAGTTTATTATCATCGAAACTAGTAGTACCAAATGCCAAACCTAGAAACTTAATTTGAGGTCGATCAAAAATGAAACACCGGTTACTCAAGTACTTATTACTAAGTCGATAGTAGTAAAAATGGTGAACTCTGTCGAGCATGATTTGTTTTTTGGACATGAGCGTACCAGAAATAACGTTGGCTTTCCTGCAATCTGATCGTGACTTCTGCAAAACAATACACATGATTACTAAACTCACGAAATGTGTAAAAATTACTGCAACATTGGTATCTTCAACACTTGCACCAAAATATCCATGATGACCTTGATCGTTTATGATCGACTCATATTATTTGATAATTATTTGACCATCTAAACCACGCTTTCAAAATCACCCATGCGGAATTTAAAAACTTCTTTTGTTTACTTTGATCAAATGACTTCAAACCAAGAAAGTCTGCAGTCACACGATTACCTAACAAACTGAAATCCAAACCGAAACTTCTTTCTCAAAGTTTTTCGTTTGTAACAAAGGTTACAGACAAAGACATCGGTAATAGCATCCGTCAAGAGCGTAGGTAGGACAATGGGAAACCACGTGAACAAACCCAAAAGTAATCTGTAAACTTTTAATTTGCAACAAGGCAATGATGTTTTTGCGTCTCACAAGCACCAGTATTATATTCTGGCAAGCGAACTACTTGGTTTTTCACGGCTGAACGACGAAAAGTAGCCACAGTACCGATCTTAAACGGGCATTCAGAGATATTCTGTACCAAAAATGCCTTACTGCTGCAAGAATTGATCAACATAAGCAAAAAGCGCCGATTTTATTATGCTATATATGAATTGCATAGATAATCTTGTCTCCGTTGGCCTGTGGCTTGTGTTTTGCATGGTTTCCGAGTTCGGCCGCTAGGCTATACATGCCTTGTATTTGGGGACAAGAAATGCAACAAGTTCTTAGATCTGTCATTTCATCACGGGAATTAGTATTCACTATAGGCGAAAACTATATGGATAAATATATATTATAAACACACAGAAAATCAGAAAACTTTGAGTGCCCTTTAATATGCGGCTTCTCTGAGTGTTCTCCTGCCCGTGGATTGAAACAAAGATGTGTCTCAAACACCCGCATTTGCGCACATAATAGTAGTACCGTTCTATGATTAGATGTAGATAAAGCTACTAGCACTTAACACAAAAGCAAAGCACCCTTCTAACTTCATATTGAATTTAGATCAACCAGGCACGGTGTTGTTTAAAGCACTTGTCCAATGTTAATGTTATCCTTGAAAGCATATTTTGGTCCAAATTAGTCAATGTTAACGATGTTGATTTTATTACGTATAAGCAATTAGATGACAGAAACTTAAACGTTTTTGGCATGTAATACAAATGTTGACTAATATTATAATGATTCATGTGCTGCGTAGCTCAATGAATTCTGTAACTTGTATTTTAATCTTAATAACTATCTTCATCTTAATTCAAGCAAAATAGAGTTCCCGTAAACTCTACTTGAAGAATGGGATACGAAAATAATAAGATAGCCTAATACCCCTTCTCAGGTAAATACAACTTTTAGGTAGGCCTACCTACTATAAGCGCAATTTATTAGGATCAAACATAAGTGGTAATATTCTATGAAAGCAGATGAGAAATTCCGTTTCATGCTGCTCATGATACTCATTTCATTTATCCCAAGGCAATCATCACACGAATAGTTAATAGTTTAGTTCCACTAGGAGTTACAAAAACATTCCTAGAGCTGGGGAAAGTTGCAACTTCATCTAGATAACGTTGAACTATTTCTTCGTGCTATCCTCAAAGGCTTGTTAGCAGGTGGAATGTTCCGTACTAGGAAATATAGGTACAATTCTTTCCACAGAAATAGTAAAATATTTATCCTACGGTGTTACACAGTTTCATAATTTGCTATTTACATAAAGTTTATTATCATATAAAAAGAGATTTTTTTCGAGACTGTAAATCTAACGCTCTAGGACTAGGAGTACCAAATGAAAAAACCTAGAAACTGAATTTGATATCAATCAAGAATGAAACACCGGTAAATTACTCAAGTACTTACTACTAAGTCGATAGTAGTCAAATGGCTGAACTATTGAACGCAGATGTCTGCCATTGATTTGTTTTAAGGATATGAGCGTACCAGAAAAACGTTGATTTTTCCTACAATTTGATCGTCAGTTCTGATAAACGTTACTCCCGATTCCTGAACAACTAAGCAACTACACTAGTATCGTTAACATTTACACCAAAGTGGCCATGAGATGAGATCAGTGTGACCTTGATCGTTCATCTGATGTAGGGCTTTCTTTTATTAAAAAGACTCATACATCTGATCAGTAAAAAAAGTGGGGACGTTATTATTTTTAGAGTTTAATTAAAGTTAAACTCGTATGTCCGTGGCATTGGAACGAACTATTGTAGTAAAACCTCTACATATATTTAAATTCCACGTCTTGATCTTTATCCCGTAGCACACATAGAAAAATACTGCGGATAAACTGGTACTTTCGAGAGGTTCAGTTCAATGTAAGCTTTGTTGGGTAGGAACATTGTTAGCGATGACAGAAAGCTGGTTGGAAGATTGCAGAAACACAAATCTACTTGTGAAATCACTTTTTGTTTATTTTATAGTTTTTAAAATTATGAATACTTTTAAGTTTCGATCACATGAATATTAGAATAATATATTCGCCATGTTTAACAAGAAGCTTTGGCAAGTAGACGTAAACTTACTAAATTTCGTTTGCACCCCGGGAATACACGCAATTATATATCACTGACTGTTTTTCCTTTCTGTGGCATAATGTCATTTTCTCATACTTAAAACTCTTAGTTGCTTTCAAGTTCTAGATTTCCTGTGAGACAATATGATGTTTTTCCGTCTCACAAGGAGCAGTATTTTGAAAAGTGAGCTGATTTATTTTTCACGGCGGAACAACAAAACGGAGCTACAGCATCGATGTTAAAGGGACATTCAGAAATTATTTTGTACAAAATACTCTGCCTTATACTGATCCAAGAAGTTATCAGTATAAGCATAAAAACGCCAAATTGATATATTTTAACTATACGCTTCCTATTGGAATTGCTTAGATAAATCCTGTTGATTAAATTGTATGGCTTATAACTATACGTGGTTTCCGAACTCGGCCGCTTGGCTTTACCTGTCATGTCCTTGGGGACAAAAAAAAACGCAACAAGTTCTTAGATCTGTCATCTGAACACGAAAGTAGTATTCACTGTGAGGGTGAGAAAGTATATGGGTAAATATTCTACACATACAAAAATCGGAAAAAGTGTTTTAGTTCAATGATACCGAAGTCAGCTTCTCGTAAATCTCGCCTGCCCTTAGATTAAAACTAATACATGAAAGATGTGCTTTAAATATGGAAATTATATTAGTATTGCGCACAATGTAATTGTGTGGCATGATATATATAACCTTGCAGCCATATCTTGGCATACATTAGTCAATTAATCGGTGCTTGCACTCAATTATTGGTACACATCAAGATTATACACAAGAGAGATGGTTTGGGATCTATAAAGGAGATCGATTCCAAGGCTAGATATCAAGAGTGTCATTTTCGGGAGGGGAAACGTCTAAAACTCTCGTTTTGATATATGTGATGCGATCAAGCAAAATCAGTCGGAACTCGGAAATATTGATTTTGAGATATAGCCAAACAAAGGAAATATTTCCTTTTGTTTCCTCTAATTTTGCAAATACTTTAATTGCTCGTATCTTTGGAACTGGTTGTTCAATTTCAATTAGGTTTTCTGCAAAATGTAGCATTGAAAATGTTTTTTACTATCCTACAAGAAAATGAAAATTTAATATTTCCGAGTTCCGACTGATTTTGCTTGATCGCATCACATATTATTGGCCTTTTACAAGATTTATGGATTCCTATACAAGATCAACGTATTACTATAAAGACGTATTTTAGTAATAAAGCCGCAATGTACAAGTTTTTAAAATGACTTTGGTTAATTATTTTCAAACCTGATTTTTTTGGGCATATTTATATGTTTATACATGACACCTAATTGGAATCAAATAAATTATTTGTGCTTGTAGGACAACACCACAATTTAGAATTAATTTTAACACCCATAGCGTACCAACGTTAAGGGGCCAATATAGTAAGTGGGTTTTCTTTCATTTCACCTCATTAGTTCGGTTTAAATGACTAGTAATAAACCTTCCTGACAGTTGTTACTAATATTATTTCCTAGATTAAATTTGACCCAAATCGTATACCGTATGATATTTTAAATAGCTAAACTGGAAACTATGGCTCTTGCCATCTGACCATACTGACTCGCCTTTGCCATATTATATAGGCATGTAATTGTGACATTTATATATTTCAGGCAACGTTTAAACTATAATTGCCCTCGATGAAATCATGCTTTTACCAGTCAAGCCTTTGGTTAATTCTATGGTATTGCAATCACCTGAAATCTCGTTAATATTTGTATTATGTGTGAATCTTAAGTTTGGAACACAAATTGATTAGTTCAAAGAGAAATGTCAATTGCGATAGGTATGTGTAACATTTCAATTAACTCTTTCCATTTCACTTTATTGGTACAATTCATCACCTGCTGGGTACAAACCGAAGTGTAGAATTCTACACGCTCGCTGTAGCTAACGAACATCGGCAAACAGAATTTTTTAACGCTGCTGAATTTTCAAAAATTCGTTGACGCAAAGATCTCAACTAAATCAGGTTAGATTTTTTTAACCCTTATATAATTAATGTATTGGTGAACCTCCAAAATAATGATACCTATTGTTAATTGTGAATAATTTAGAAATAAATCAGTTACTATTGCCAACGTAAAAATACTCTCTTGAAAATGGTCACCTATCGGTAACAGGAAACACTTAGACATTCAACCGTTTGAACTGATCTCAATTTGGTTTGTTGAACTTGTTCATTATCCAATAATACCCTGCATTTCAAGTTACTTGGAGCTATGTATTATTGCACCAAGTCAGAGGGTATTTGCATTGTCTCTCGATGAAAAACGTCGTTTCTGTCAACACCTAAAAGAACAAACCAAGCAATCCAAATACGTATTTTTGTCCACAAGTTTTATCCAAGTTGTATCCAAAAGTGGAAGTAACATTTCTCAGACATTTGTAACTATTAAAGTTAATTTAAAAGGTCATTTCGTGATCCACAGCATCCTCCTCCCACTTTTCTCAAAAAAAGTTGAGATTGTTTATACCACTGGAAATCTCTGGCTGCACAATGTTTATGTACAAAACATTCTTACAGATTAATCCGTTTAGCAAAAAGACCGTGAAATTTGAATTACGTTCTGGTACACCACAACGAAATTACAACACATTGTCTATGGAGCAGTATAATACAAATAATCATGCATCAACTCGCAAACGCAAAATCAGAAACTGAAATTTTGGGAATAAGCTTTTTTTCGTGGATATCTACTGACAAATGTCATAAAAAGAGGATGCTAGGATCACAGGAACATAACTAACATTGTAAGCGGATCTATAGTCCTCAGTGTTTTTATTTCACCGACTGCAATGTTTCAAACACAGAAATATTTTTGTGTAGTGTATTATATTCATGATTTTCAGTAAAAAAAAAAAAATAGACCAGTCATTAGCCAGTTACAGAAGACAAACTTTAAAAGACCTAATAAGATATCTTTCAAAATGTAAATGTTTTAGCATAAAAACATGTAACATTTCTCAATAATTACATTATACAAAGACGATGTAAAAAACGATCAGTGTGTTTGTGTTTAGCGAAATGCGCATTGAGTGTTTTATTATTATACTTGTTACGCTTGCTCGTCTACAGGCGCCAAATGCTCATCTTTCAGTTTTCACTGTTTTCAAGTTGGTGGTTTCGGGTTAAATTGGATCCGACAGCTCGGCTCATGTCGCTCTTTGTTGATTCAGATGGGTCAGGTAATATGCTCTTCTTAGATCAGTATGGATGGTATCACTGATGCATACTGATGAGTAGGTTGTCTAAAACAGAATGGTATAATTAATTACAAATCATCCTTATCAATTAAAAATCGAACGCCTTTTGACGTCATATAAGATAATCTTGTAATTAACCATATACATTCATCGAGTTAAAGACTTCATTAGAACAAAATACACGCAGAAAAAATAAACAATATCATTCGGTATTCAACCCTTCACACTATATATTTGATCATACTCTTTAGAAATAAAGTGCATTACAATACACATATTGTAAGGGGTATATGGAATATAAGAAACAAAACGTGAAAAAAAAATTCCGAATAACAAGCAAACAGCGATTTTTATGATTATGAATAATGTTTACCGTCTGCAAAAATTGGAGTGTAAAATTGTACAAGATATTTCCCGCCTCAGCTGCTGACCCCCGGGACATAACATATCTGAAAGGCATAAGGAGCCTCTTGTAGACATATATGACACCGTGGTATCTAACGGTTTCATAATAAATAAGCCTTAAACCCACACTGCAAAGATCTCAGATAACCAACATAACACTCTAAGAGATGAATTATTTATCCTTACGCGAGGGTCAAACATAGGAGCTAGTATGGGTTGTTCTCTATGGAAACTTACGCTAATGTAAACCTGACATGCGTAATATCCTTCCTTTATTAAATATAAAACATGATTTCATTGTAACCCTGAACCATAATGCAGTTTTACCCACACTTTCTACAAATAGCTGAATAACAATGCTATGGAATAATATATCCCCAAACACACTGCAGTTGTACCATTTACTGCAATGGCACTAATAAACCATGAATATAGTTTCACCACTTTCTGTGATACCAACGAATAATGAACCGTAATTATCAATGAAGCGATCACCTTTATCAATGCCAATATATGTAACAACCACGAACAACAATCCACTTAACACTTCTGCGATTCCGATGATTGATAAGCCCAGAACAACATTGCAGCGCTACCACTTTCTGCAATATATATAACAGAGAAATCTCATTCATTTCTTTAAATAGACGAAATGATCATTGCAATTCTAAATTTACGCTCCATATTGTTTTTATTTAACAGACCTTGCTCATCTAATTTTGCACTTTCCCCTGTGATCTCGGACACAGAATATGCAAATACCTTAATTGGTACTAGTATAGAATTTGTATAATGTTTGATTTGGGTTATTCAAACACATATTATACTAAGCAAATACATAGTAACACCTTCATTAACCTATTTAAATAGACTATTTAAACACATTTGGAGCGAAAGAATTGAAAGCGTTTCAGGACCCATTCATCTTGTTAATAAAATATGGTGCAACCAAATATAAAACCGCGGTTTATGAAAAATGAGGTGATTTAAACCTTCATTACCCATCATTAGCGATTAAAGAGACAATCAAGACCAACATATGATCGGGGTGTGGTGTGTGTGGGAACAGTAGGGTGCACTGTGCAGTTAAAAGTGCTCAATTCGTTGCAAAGAGCATAATATCATAGTAAAGCCAGACAATAGTAGTGCTTAGTTCCTTATTACATCGTTACTGGCAGTTTCATACAACGAATCATCCATGTTGGTGGAAATCATCAGACTGTACTATTACTATATACATCTAATATTATACAACACACCCCACATAATCCCACACCGATACCCCCACCCAACTATAATCACACACAACCTCCTCCCCCACCCCTACACGTTTATACATCAATGAATATTCAAACAACTGCGTTAAGCTCAACTTACATTACCATCATGGTCAGGGCGTGAGTACCTTTATTCACACTTACTTCATCAAGATACGAACCAGTGTGGAAGAAAGTTATTTTGAAACAAGAAATATGAAAATAAGAAAAACGTTAAAAGTATTTACACTAAGACATGCTATTTGAAGAGAAGCGACAATAATAATAACTCCTTGTTATAATGCATGCAATTTCATATTTCATATAACAAAACCAAATTTTACTCACTAGTTTGACGGTTTCGCTTTTCTTGGATGAAATGCATCATCAGAATATTGATTGACGATCAGTTCTTCCGGTTGAACGTATATGATTATCTACTGAGTGACAATTCTACCCCCTCTGTGGTCGGAATTCGTCCAACCGGAAGAAGTGATCGTCAATCAATATTCTGATGATGTCAAACTAGTGACTAAAATTTGGTTTTGTTATATGAAATTGTATACCGTATACTATTTATCTACAAACCTGATGAATCTATTCAGTGAGCTGGTAAAAATTAAAAACACTTCAGTACTCGGAATAAACAACTGCTAAGTAAAGAAAATAGAGAGAAGTTGCGATGTTCACTATGCCATATGCGCCAAGGCACGACTGTCTACATGGTCTAAGGCGGGGTGTATATGAACTTCAGATATATACGTTATATCCGTCAGATTCCCACCGTAAGGCAATTGCGTGAACATCACAACCTCTCTATTGTGATAAAAACCGAACCATAAAGTCCTAACTCTGATACACCTTTGTTTCCAATGGACATTTTATTGTGAAATGTCACTGTACAAGGAATACATTAAAAAAAATTCCACATAGCCCCCGAATGAAAAGTATTTAATTATCTTTGTAATTACTCAAACAGCAATTTTTATGAGCCTTTTTATATATTTTACATGTAAAGTCTATGGGGGTGACGATTAGAAATTGACTGCAATATTGAAAAACCCTCATTTTGGGCCATTTTAGACACTAAAATGCCCATAAAAAAAGAATAGCATTTAGTTCGGATGTAAAATTCACACACAATGCTACCTGAGTGAATACAAACATAATTACATACATTTCATTCGGGGGCTATATCAAAAACAAACAATGCCCTATACCTTAATGGTTATGGAACAAAGGTGGATAGTCGACTGACCACACTGACAGTGGCGTAGCGTCATAGGGACACGGGGCACGTGCCCCCCCTCCACATCGTTTGCAAAATTAAAAAATTCCCATAGGAAAATGGCCAAAGAACGACTTGTGCCCCCCTCATCAGACCCGCCCCCCCCCCCTCATGGTCGGTCCCCCCCCAACCCATATGATGACCCACGCTACGCCGCTGGGCACTGACAAATAATATCATGTTACCATTTCGTCCGGCGCTGAAACTCGAACAAATCGTGCAATAGAAGCTTTACTAACTTAAAATAATATAAAAAATACGTCAATCAACAACATCAACAACAACAATAAAACCTACATTGAATCAGGTGTTGTTTGGCGCGGCACCGGCATGGGTCAAAATTTGGTTTTTGGTTTCTTAGTGGAAAAACACCCACATTATTACACACCAAAATTGTGTTATTTTTTAAAATATATTTTTGATAAGAAACAGGTGGAGTTTCAGCGTCCAGTATAAATAATGATGACAGGTGGGTAAAAGAACTTATGGCGTACTTACCATCACTTTGCCATCACCTAGTAAACACTCTTGATGAGATATGGTATCAATCAACAATACACATGACCAAATTAACAGCTTATAATCTGTCTTATAAAATACCTAGCCAAATTATAAAACAGAGATTTATAAATTATTCATTCAATTATTGTTTCCTCTAGTTTTGCTGAATGTGGAAAAGCAAGAATTGGTTATGAAATTAAAGAACTGGTCCTTATTGAATGTTGATGCCATATGCCTGGTCAATAATAAGTGAAGTATGAATAAAACTAAGTTAAGTCTAAGTTAAATGTAATAATAACACATACTTGACGTCTCATGTGATGATGGAGTGTCTGTACTAATGTAAATGTATAAGATAAGTATTATTAGGTTTTAAAATATGAAATTACCGTATATTAGCCTGAGTAAAGGACAGTAATGAAGCTTGTATGCGAAATGAATCAGGTTTATCATACACACTTGAATAGTACTTGAATGATATTTGGCACTAGGTTTGGTTAATGGTATTTTGGAACTAATAAAAATAATGGTAAGTTAGAATACAGCAAAACTTGTATCAAAAGTGGCTATAAACATACAAGTTGATACATATTTATTTTCTTACGCTATGCTCTCCTTACGCTTGCTTAAATATTCATTAACCATTAAACGAAATCATACCTGATGGATTTTATTAACAAGATTTCCCACATCTAATATAATTTATTCAACAAGATTCATTTTGTAAACACTCGAGTTTATAATGTATCAAATAACTTGTCATTTTCATAAGGAAATTGATATCGTCGAAGTCTAAATAATTAGCGTTACCAACGTATTTAGTGTCTGCTGCTTTCTTTATGACAAGGCATGCTCTAACGAATGATGATAGTAACGGAAAGTTTTAGTTACAGGGCCTTGTTGAAGTATACAGTGCGCAAGATGAAATGAAATCACCAAGAGAATCATAATTCAAAACAGGAGAAAACAGAATGAGAACTCGAGAATAAATTTAATTTGATAATGTATTATTTATTTATTTTGGTTAAAGGTAGACATCAAAGAGAATAATAACAGTCCACTTAACATACTTAACCAATTTCTGAAATACTATTCACGTATTTTTTCATAATTTGAACATCCGGTCGAGAACCAAAATATACCGTAATACCTTAGAAATAAGATCTTGCTACAGAGTCATGTTTAACATCAAGCGTGTGGATCGGATTCCAAATGAAACCATCTACAATCTGACCAACATCACTCCACTGGTAGCCAGAGTCAACTCAAATTTCTCGGCCATATACTGCGTCTTGAAGACGACGAGCCTATGAAAGAATATGCCCTTTATATTCCACCACATGGGAAGAGAAAACCGGGACGGCCACGCACACTGTACTTACAGTATGTCCAGCACCTCCTGGGAGATACTGAAGGGATGCAGCAGCCAAACAAAACATCTCATTTGATACACAGAAGGTAGGTCATCGTCCGGGGTCATCATACGAAGCATTGAAGCGTCTCAGAACATAAAGCATATATACGTACGTCTAGAGGCGCGAGATATCACTGAATTGACTTTAGTAGTCCAACTAAAATTTATATCTATGGTAATACCAAAAAGTTTCATATTTTGAGTGGCATCTAAAACAGATCCATTGAGAATCAAAGGATTGAAGAAACTGATGTGCATAACTTAACATTTTGAAGGTTTTGGCAGCATGTCATTTTTGTTGCACCATTCACCTAAACCATCAAGATCTTTTTTGCAGTTGTGAACAACCACCTGTTTTAGTATTTACAATTTCACCAACATATTTCCATCTCAGTGGGGCTTCTGACGCAGCATCATAGACCATGGCGGAAAAACTAATCGGACCGAATTTAGTACCCTGAGGCACTCCTCCCGAGATAGATTTACATGCAGATGACTTAATACCTTTGATTCTTAAGGTACTATTAATAACAGGAATAATACTCAGGCGAATACCTATATCAATTTACTTCTGAAAAGCAATATTGTGATTAATCCTGTCAAATGCTTCAGTAAAGTCAACAGCACACAGGGTTGCATCATGGCCTGCCTCATCAATACCTTTAAGGACAGTGTACACAACATCAACTAGATAATGAGTAGTTATAAACTGTCCTAAAAATTACCATACTACTGTTTATGAATGTGAGGGTAAAAGTCGTCCATAGTCCATTTAGCCAGAAAACTCTAAAAAATTGAGGCAGGTAAGTTAGGCCTTAGTTGATCAAGACTAGGCATTTTAGGTATCGGAGTTATTGCTGAGGTTTTCCATACTGCTGGGAAAACACATTGGCTTAAACAACAATTAAATATTGTCTTGTCACTTTGCCTTTGATAAAGATCCTGCTAGGATCGAAAGCTCAAGCTCCTAAATTTTTGAAACAATTAAATATGTCAGTTAGTGGCTCAGCTTAAGGGCAAACTTCGTTGTGACACGCGGTGGAATGTCAGCCAGATGCGTGGACTTGCTAGACTAAATGTTACGTTTACTAACTTCACCAGGTGATATGCGCGGCGAAAGTAGAATAGGGCAGTAAGCTAACAGGTTCCTCACATCAAGCAAAGGTAACTGGTTACAAATATCAGCAAAGCGACTGTTGATTGCTTCAGAGATAGCAGGATGATCCTTTGAGATTCCATCGATGGTCTTTGAAGTGATATTTCTTCCAGCTATGTGTTTAACATATTTGTAACATATTTAAATCCGAACGTATACTACTATCTATTTTTTCACCTATTTGCCTGCTACCTCATATATGATAGATTATATTCGCAATGTCTTTAGTAACCCAATCATCATACAGCATTTTATCTGCTAATTTTGCGTTAGCCCGATTTGCTATCCCATCCCATGTGGCATTTGAACACAGAATTTGTAAATAAAGTTTATTGGTACCAAAATGGAATTTAATATTTGATTTATACTACTCAATCACGTATTATCCTAGAGTAAATAGTCATACGTGGTATTACATGATTATAATTTAAATAGACTATTAAAATACATAACCTTTTATAACGAGAAAAGCTTACCTTATTAGCCTAAGGGATTATTTACATTTCGTATGTGAAACAAAATTTCGAATATACGTTTGATATACGGTATATATTAAACGATTCTATATTCTCAACTGAATTATTTAGCTCACCTGTGGGTAGCTTTCTGTCAGTAGCTTACATGATTTCATACGTTTTATATATAAAATGATCTTTTTGACGCTTCTGTGTATCAATTGGTGAAAACGTACCCAATCACGGAAAACACTTATATCTGTAGAAATCAACAAACAAATACAATTACATGCAAACAAACCTACACATATAAGGACAAGAAAAAAATCGCACTGGCTTCAGACTTTGTAAAACAAATACCTATTATCCGAACACACTATTGCCTCCAAACCATGCGACTTCTTAAATCGCACCTCCTCTTTTCCAATATCTCTCAGAAATGTTGTACAAGAACATATTTTCAACATACCTGAAGTTGATGGTGGGGCAAAATGTCTGACATTGGTTTTCAGGGGGCTCTGACTGGCCAAAAAATGGACAGTAAAATTATTTTTACTTTTGGAGTTCTGACCCCCCGAAGTTGGTCCTGGATGTACGAAGTTGCATTTTGAGGGCCCTATATCTTTTAAAGTTTTCTGATGCCAGATTTTATTTCTACACAAAAAGGTACCCCGGTATACATACTTGTCAAAGTTGTTGGGGGTTCCCTTTATACATTTATGGACCTCCAAACATCGTCTTTCGCGTGTCGACACATTTATTACGCTGACCCCCCTAAATTTCAAATTGATGCCACGGAAAACGAAATGGAATATGAAGCTCAAATTTTCAGGATTTTACTTTCTCATCAATATCTATCACCACACAGAAAAAGAAAACAATTGGAAGAGGTGCTGCGGTGCACATTCCTGGAGTTGACATGGAATTGCTCTTCTGCTTTTTACAATGGCAAATTTCCAATTTGTGATTGTACTCAGTAGTAACGTATTTTTGTGGCGGACCAGACTGGTCCGCTAAAAAGATAGGTTACTACCTGAAATGTAGTCTCGCGACAAGTACAGTGGAATATTGTTGGTTTACCAATGTGGTGGTGGACAAATTGAGTTTGAGGAAACTCTGGGAGCTGACCATGTGCGCAGAGGGCTTCTGGGCCTAAGTCTTTTATAGTTATTCCTAAATCACTAAAGGTTTTTTAATTGCCATTCAATGGCATAAACCACAAAAACAAACAAACAAAAAACCTCACAAAAGTATTGTGTTACCGGTCAAGTTGAACATCAAAGTGCAGTGTGTTTTGTATAACGTCTTGTTAGGATTTACACTGTAACCTTTAATCAAGTTTGAAAGACAAACGTAATCTTTGCTTTTCAGAACGAAACAGATGAGGTTTCCGCGCCCTGTATAAATAATGACTGCAGGTGGGTGAAACGACTTATGGTGTGCCAATCAATAGTTATGCAAACGAGTTCGTTTGACATGAAAATATATCAAACTCAACAAATATATTCTCAAGTTACGTTCTGTCTTGAAAACTCTATTTTGCTCTATTTTTATGACAAGCATAATACGAATTGGTTATCTAATATCATTTTGTCCGAATTTAGAAGTTAATGTCCACTTGCCCCATCAGTTTATGCAATAAGCTTGTCAATTGATAGTCAAATGGCATCCGGATATATGATTTATATATCATTACAATCCCCTTTACCATTTTATCAATAAATGCACAAAAAAGAAAGCAAGTTTTATAATGTATTGTACGTAACGTCACCAGATAATAACATATGTTAAGAAACAATAAAGCTTCTTACATTAGGGAAAATGAATTAGGTTTTTCAAAAATACTTTAAATGATGCATGTACTTGAATGTAATTAAGCCCCAGAATTGGTTAATAGTGTCGCGGTTCGCGGACCGAATGGGAATTAGAAAGCAAACCTTTTAAGGGCTCTAATAGGGGCAAACTTAAAGTACAGGGAGGTATTTCTTTTGAACCCCTCTGGAATCCAAGCCACGCTCCCGCCCTCTTTACACCTATTAAGTAGCTATTTTTCAATAAAAGCATATACACTGTACAGGGTAAAATAATAATCGGTTGGGTAAAATATTTACCAAACATTGGGATATTTTTTTATTAATTTACCCAATATTGAGTGGTATTTTACCCAGTAGCATTGGATGAAAAAACTTACCCAATCGTTGAGTGTTGTTCATATGGTACCCAGCGGTATAGGGGTATAGGGGTTTGCTATAATAACTCTATTAGTAAAACGTATGACCAGATATACGTCAGTAAAACGAGGGTTCAGGACTTACTAGCTGAATAAGTAGTATGGATCAAGAATACTTTAGACTCGTCAGCAATGGGTATTTTTTTAAACAAACAAAACAACTCTTCAAATGAAATGTCGTAATAGGGATAAACGCCGTCTCACGTATGTTACAAAAGTTCTTATTGTAGGTATTAATATTTCACTAAAATGTTAAGTGACCCTTGCATGTCATGATTGTAGTTAGAAAGCTGCCATATAAGTTATTACAATTACGCATTAAATAAAATATTCAATCAATCAATCAGACACGAAAGGAATGATTTAACCTTTTGAATGTAACTACCGCCTCCTTCTATGTTAAAGGAGTATACATGATCCAAGCATCCTCTTTTTATAACATTTTCAGTAGATATCCACGAAAAAAAACTTATTCCCAAAATTTCAGTTGATTCCGATTTTGCGTTTGCGAGTTATGCATGATTATTGTGTATTATACTGCTCCATAGACGATGTGTTGTAATTTCGTTCTGGTGTGCCAGAACGTAATTCAAATTTCACGACATTTTTACTAAACTAATAAATCTGCAATATTGCAATATGTAGCCAGAGGTTTCCAGTGGTATAAAATCTCAACTTTTTATAAGAAAATTGGTGGATGATGCTGTGGATCACAAAATGCCCTTTTAAATATAACATAAAACAATGGGTTATTCCAAAAAAAAAGGCTTTTTGTTGGAAAAACAAAGCTGAATTACAAATTAGTTAAGTACTTTCTTGACAAAAGGTAAATGACTGACTGTGTATTGGTAAACGTGGATTGTGTACAGATGAAACGATAATGCCATACTTAACACCTCTTCAGGAGTTGATTTATTTACTCAAGAGAGAATATTTGAGTGTACATCAGATATGTTTGGCAAATCATTCAAAACTGGCAGATAATATTATATTTAATATTATTATAATATGTACACTATGCGTATTAGCAAATAATGAAACATTGTACCAAACACACACTTTTTGCATGAATACGATAGAAGCTTTTTAGTTTGACCAGCTCGGCGGGAATTATTAGTCCTTTACCACTACGCTATGAGTGATATCATGTAGTTTACCTGTTTGCTCTATATTTTACGTGTTAAAGAAAGTTGACAAAGTACAGGACTTCGATTAATAATTCGTGATGCTTCTCACTACTCCAAATAAAGTATATTGATATTAATCCGCGATGTTATAAGACCTGCCGATTTCGAGCTGATCAAACTATATAGATTTGTCTACTTTTACATCTGATTCGAAACCAATTTATCCGGATCAATATATCCCATAATCCTGTAGTGTATTCAATAAGCCTGCAAAATCCTTGAATAGCAAAGGTGACTGAACATATCGTGGTATTTGGAGATGAGTTGACAAAAACATGATTGGCATGGATTACATTAGCGACAAGGTGCCCTTCTTTTATCATTTTACCATTTTGAACAAAATATTCATCCGGAATAGAATCTGTAAGATCACATGTCGGGTTGTGAAAGGTATCATATAGCAGGTAGAGTATTTTATGCAGCAGCAAACTTAAATGCAATACTGTCTAGTCGCAATTAATTTGTATCAACACTCGAGTTTACAAGGTATCAACAATCTCGTAATATCTCAGAAAAATTATATCATTTTGATGTACGCTGCTTTGTTAATGTCAAGGCACATTGCAGTCTGAGGAATGTCAATATTGCAGTAGACAAGACGGGATTATTTTCAAAATCTTGCACAAAGATGCACTTACAACAATGCACGTAAAATAAAACACAGCCATAGAACATTGATTTAGAACAGGTATGGTAATGGTATATATCTAAAGATGGAGATATCGCAAAATTCTACGCTTTGGTTGCCGACATTAAAAGGGAATTAATTACTACAATACCTCTCAATATGAAAATTACGCTATTATTGATTTTTTTACACCTGGACATTTTACACTATGGTCTTTCAATAAGTTGAAAGGATTTGAATCCATAACAGGATATGCAACCCCGCTAGAGGGCGCTTCAAAAGAAAGTCCTTAAAAGTTATAAAATGTATCATAAAATTAAGTTTCAAATTGTTGTATTACCCATAAGTTATCACATGTCCTCTGAATGTGCGGGTCCAAAGTGCTGAATTAATATTTTAACTAAGGAAATTTACCACCTCAAGGTGGTAAAAATTGGTCAATCGCAAACGACACGACCTATTTCACCGTGCAATAATTTTCCTATCTACATGACAACCTCATCTCCATATCCTAAGTTCGGTGTAATAAACCAAATACTACATGGTTTTTATCGAGGATATAGGGCAACTATTTTCCCTCGGTACTAGCTACGGGCCTATCACCCCTCCCTTTGGGTACGGGATAAATATTGTATCCATTTCCTTAACCATGTAGTACGGGTGAATGCCGTCGCGCGTAACCCGTACGGCGTTAACCTTAAACGTACTGTACTTCTGCTGCCCTATGGGGCAGAAATGCATATACCACCTATGTTGTTAACATCCAAGTTTGTATCTAACTCCAAAGTATTAAACAACCACGTAAAGCTCAAATACAATATCACGTGGGAGACAATGTATCCTTGAGCATTTGTGATTACCAGGGTGTGATTAAAATGAGGCACTCTTTCAGTTGATCAAATTTCACTGTTTTAGTAGGTAGTAGCATTTTCAGAAAGGCTTGAATATATTGCAGTTAAATAATACATTATTTTCTGATACTTCTGACAACACGGTTCTGAAAAATCGCCACAGCTAAATTATGAAGTCTCGAATTTCACAAGCGTGTAAGCTTTCAAGCGAAATGCTGTGAAATAATAGGCATAACTACAGGAATCGACCATCCCCTGAGGATGTTTTTCACGACACTTAACAACAACTTATTGACAACTGTAGTAGTTACGCGTTTAGCTATAAATGATCGCTCGTTTTCAAAACGAGTTTTATAAGGAACATAAGAAGCCCTAGTGGCAATGATTAGCATGAAGTCCGAATATCAGAGAACGGAACAAGTTACTATATTTTGAGGGAAAATGTTGGGGAATCTAGCAGCTGATACAGGTGGAATTTAACAAAAATTCTTTCACGATAAGGTCTCTCGTGGCAATAGGCCAGACAATCAAGCCACAAAGTGAACATCGTGTGCCAAGACATGTTATCATTAAAAACTCTGCTAATGCAATCCAATTTTCGTAATGGGTGGAAAGAGGGCCTCTTTGACAAGTTTGTTATTGAAGTTGATGTTCTTGTATAAGATGTGTACTATCCTTGTATTGGATTTAGATGAAACAAGGTTCGACATTTCAAAAAGCCTTGCTATCACAATTTTATCCTACACTGTTTATTTGCATTTTTTAAAGTTTGCAAGAGAAGATCCGTTGACAAGAGAAAACATTTTTACTGTCAAGATTAGCGCATATGGAAAACGGATTAGCTGCAGGAAAAAAGGAATGGTACTTTGTTAGTCTTTAGTCTGGAATATTGACATCTTTATACAGGGGGTGAAATTTCAAAGTTGATCAAATCTTGTTAATAAAGATACAGAAAAAGTAAAGTTTGACCAGTCTCCGGCATACAGTTCTTGAGTTATAGGCAAAAGGGTAAAAGGTCACATTTTTGTGTCAAATTGTTCCTTTGGCAAAAATTGAGAAAAGTTGCATTGTTTTGGATGATTTAACCCCCTGCATAAGCGGCCAGTTTGTATTTATGCCAATTAGGCACTGTTACACTACTTGCATTTTTGGGGACTTTTGATATGTTTTTGTGTTAGCTTTTGCGAGATGGATATATGCGAAATGGATTGTGTTGTAATAAGTGGTAGGTGATTTTCTAATTTGATTGGCCTATGAGTGGTGGATAACATCAGTAGGGTATGATTGCATCAAACAATGCGTTGTGAACCATAATTGTGTTAGTTTTCTACTTGGTAATCTGTCACTCTACAAGACATAGTAACGGTGCGGTGACCATTTTAGTCACCTGCTTCCTTTGAAAACACAGACAAAAAATAAAAACATTCTTTACACCGCCAGTGAGGTTTCGTTAAAATAATTTCCAACAAGTTGGCCCATACATAAATATTGCAAAAATTCATGTATGTATTGCATGATTGTTTAACAGGTTAGATGTCTCGTGCTCTGTACCCCGGAGATTAATGCAGATTAAAATGAATAATTGGAATGATACTGATATTTTCATTCAGGAAGTAGGAGGTACAGACTAAATTTGTGTACAATCTGTTTCCGAAGAATTTAATCACATTTTAGAAACATTTTATACTGTGGCGGTAAAAAACAAAGAGTGCATTGAAATTACGAACCATGTGCGGGAAACATAAAAACATACTCGCCAGTTGTGGCCTTTTTATGAGATTTGATACGGCGCTGAAGTCTATAGCTGTTCCAAAATCAGTTCCAGACCCGGTTTCCAGACGCAAATTTGTATGTTGTTACAAGGAATTCAACGTAATTTTATCATCAAGTGACCCACATAGAGGAATACGACATCTATCGTGAGCCAATCTGCAGTAAAAGGAGCGTGACTAAATATTCGCGTTAATTTCATGATAAGCTTAAAACGCATTGAAAACGCCAAATTGCAGTCACAAAATATATAATATTAGTAAATCACCAAAGCAAATGGTAACGTAGGTATGTGGAAAAGAACTGCAACAACAATAACAAACTATGTGCCCAAAGAGTTGTCTTTGGCATGTCGCTTTTTTGAAATATCATCAAAAAATGTTGAAAAACGCCCCAAAATTTAAAACAAACACGAACCTTCCAAAATAAATACATACTCGCACTCGGCGGCCCAGTGACTACCTATCGCTGTGATTTGGGGTAACTCGTTGCTTCCCCTCTCCAGATATCTGTACTTCAAGTTCGCCCATACCCCACGCCTTAAGCCAGCTGAACCTTAACATAGTGCAGTTATGCTGCACAGCAAAATGATTCGACCTTTCCTGCAGTACTTAAACCTGGTTAACAGGAAATCAATCGATAAAGTCTAGTATATCCTCCACAATGAATGGTGGACTGCACTTATGCCCAAATATGGCACTTGCCAATCAAAATTACCCACTTGACATCCCCTGACTCGCTGCACTGACCAAAGTTATGGACAGATATGGGAGCTGTTTTTGCTGTTATCTGTCATTTACATATCAGGGAGGTACGAACATTTGCAGATGCCCCACCTACTCAGTTTTAAACCTACATGTCATGTATACATTATTCTTGATTGACAGCAAGTACAAAAAATATCAAGTGGTTTAGCTTTAATGCCCTTCGGAAGAGAGCGGTCTACAAGTGAGTGATAGTCACTAAAAGTTACATTCGATTTACACAGGGAATTTTGCAGGCCATGCCGTGCCCTTCCTTACTAAAACACCAAAGTGCGAATATTTCCAAATATCTAAATTAGCTAATAATTTAGGACATGTTACAGAACTATAATTGCGGAGAGTACAAACAATTTTGGTCGATTATTTTTCACACAGTGACGTTAACTGAGTAGGCAATAGACTGGCCCCCAGTCTCGGTTCGGTTCCATCTCTGGATAATGTAACAATAAATAATTACATAATGCCCTATGAAAAAAAATGCCAAAGTCCTCTACCCCCCCTTATTTTCTTTAATGCCAAAAACCCATTCCTCTTCATCCACAAATCGACGCCACTAATTACACCCATCACAGTCAACCATGCAGCAATATAGAAATATACTCGTATTATAAGTGAACGCGAAAGTCCATTGAGCGCTGATTCCGAGACTGGTCCAATCTGTTAGAGATCTCACTTCCAAATATTCGTTCAACGAAGCACGGTGATTCCGATGTCAATTACGAAAGCCCCGCCCCAGTTTCAATTCAAATATGGTAGCACAAAGCTATGCCGCGGGATGTTACGCAAGATCGGATGGGACACTTGTCAACAACTGAGAGGTATTGAGCTCAAGTGGCACGCGTCTGATAGACCCATGGTACGCGCAATAATAAAAGGCAACCACTCGACTCGGACTTAGGCCTATTGTCCATATTGCGTATATTATCGCGTGCGGTTTGCAAATGTTTGCACATTATTTAGCTAATGGAAGCCTTTTCAAATATCCCCGCGCTGCCAAGCTGCGTTGATTGGTCGGATACAATATCGTTGTTTAGTCGCTTACACAAACGTTAATGTAGTGAAAACATGGACGTGGTATATAGAAAGATTGCGTGACTCCAAATCCGTAAAAGTGAACTCCCAGCATTTTGTGGGAACTGGAAGTCAAATTGCTTACAGACTGGGAGGGTCCATGTATTGGGTTGATTTTTAATGCTATGTAATCTACATTACCAGTCGTTCTCCAGGACCCGAGGGAGGGTCTAAGTAGGCAATGGCCTATACATCTAACATGCACTGTTTGTAGAGGTCACACGTCAATGGTGAGAGCACTGTGTGTATTGTGTATAGGAAAATGAACAGTAACTGCAGTATGAACCAAAAACACACAGGTCCAAGGGAATTTTAATATCATCAGTTTATTCCTTTTTATATTCGAAGACCACTTGACATCAATGTTTATCAACAAATGCGAGGGATTGGTCTTTCGATATGCTCGAACGAACTGTTTGACCGTTCAATGGCTTTCTTGTACTATATGAAATGTGGTGGGAGATTTAAAATACACATGCCCTGAGCAAACTAAGATGCGCACGCACACTGCAGGGCAAAGAACAATGGAAAGTGCCATAATGCGATTGATTGATTGATATTGATTGATTGATTGATTGATATTTTATTTTATTGCCAATTCGTGGCCCGTAGGCCAAATTATATACAATAAATTACAATATAAAAAATACACATAAGAACAATTAGAATTAAATATTTAGGCAGGCATTGCACAAGATATAAAACACACAAAAATATACAATTTGAATTATCATTTAGAAAAATTGATTATAAAAGTCACTAAAATCGTATTATGAAATATTGCACTTTTTTTTATATATATAAAATGACATTGAAAGTATAGTATATGCAGAACAATTCTGGGTGGCAAAGCAAAAACACAAACTATTTATTTAGGAGATTATATGGAAGAGGACTATTTTTAAAACGATTTGTCCTAGTCCTAAACTGAGAAAATTTGCTGCAATTAAGTAAATCACGACCATGACACTCCTTCCTGGTAGGAGGGATAAGAGAACTTGTTCGATTTGTTTTGGTAAGCCCTTCGGCGAACCTAAGACAGTGGTCCTCCCTCCTATCAGAGAGGGTGTCAAACTTGCAGATTTGAAGCGCGTTACTATAAGATAAATAGTGCCGACCCAGAATTGTTCTGCAGGCACGTTTTTGGATGGCCTCTATATCTTTGGACTGTTTAGCTGAGATTCCAGAATGCCACACCACATCAGCGTACTCAAGAATTGGCCTCACATAACCACTATATACGACACCGAGCTCTTGGTTGGTAAAACCAAAACGCTTAAGGGGGTACTACACCCATTGATTTTTTTTTGCATTTGTTTGCATTTTGTGAAGAAATTACAAAAAAAATTGGACAAAGTGGTATGCAAAATGAAGGGGCAAATCTTCTCGTTTTATTGGTGGCATCGGTATCAACGTAGCTTACATGCTTTTAAAAGTAGAAGCCAAAAGGTGGTACATCACTGATGATTTAAATTCACTTCATTTTGGAAAGCTTACTATCAACGGATTTCGTTAAAATTTTGGATATGTGTTGCTAACACGTAAGGAAAATAAAGTTGATATGTAAAATGGGAATAAGTGGTTCCTGATTTCTTTTAAGACTTCATGAACTTGGTGCTCCACAACTATCAAAAAGGAACTGGTTAAAATGCTTCTATTTTCAATGTTGAGCTATATTTTGTATTTTTAACTTGCGACATTATTTCACTGAAACATAATTAAGCCCCAGGTAACAGGTTACCACAACCATACTGCAGCAATGTTGAAAAAATTGTATTTCTTGTCACCTATACCACCATATTGGGTAGTTTTCCGTAAGCTTAACTTTTATGATTTTGGTAACTATTTTATATTTATTTGTGAAATCCATGTCAACTAGGCATTCTAAATTGTACTCACCATTTACATCCCAAGGTATATTAGTATATCCACCTTGCACTTCTCGATATATATCCAGTTAAAGACAGAATATCAAAATTATTCCTCATTATGATATCACAGACTCTTACATGTGTATTCAAAATTGATGCTTAAATTTGACCTGAAGTCCTGAACCAATTGACCTATAACCTGACATACGGTGACCTAATAGCCTTTTCTTCTCCTAACAACACATTATATAATTAAATTGACTAATGACTATTCATCCATTGTGTAAGGTTTTATTTAATTTATTCAGTGTTATATATTTTGCATGTACCACTATAGATTTTCTATAGAGAGTATAACAAAGGATTTAATGTATTCTATTCATGTACCCTACTTGAACATGTTGAAAAGAATAAATTATAGTTTGTTATGAAACACAGATCTGAGTTACTAGGATACACAGTAAACAAAAAATATATAGGGCTAAAATGACTTACTACAATGTGTAAAAGCATTTTTTTTCTTATTTTTTTCATTTTTTTTTAATTTCACATGATCCGTGCATATATCGCCTAGCTATAAATGAAAAAATATTTTTTTATTCTATTCAAACCAATATATGGGTGTAGTATGCCCTTAAGGGTTCGTAGCATGAACAACCGGGAATTAGCCTTTTTCAACATCGCGTCCATCTGGACATTCCATTTAAGGTTGTTCTGTAGCCACAAACAAAGTACCTTGGCTTCGGTGACGTATGATAGTGGTTCAGTGCCAATTCTTAAGTCGCGATGTGGCGGCAATGGATTAGAAAAAGCAATTTGCATGGCTTGACACTTGCTGGGATTCAATTTCAGGTGGCTGTCACTAGCCCACTCTGAGAACTGATCAAGATCACCCTGAAGTGGACTAGCACAACCACCGGAAAAATTCTCAGCAAATGTCAAGTCATCAACATATTTCCAACACCGACTACCAGCGTCTTGTACTGCTTCGTTAATAAGAATCTGAAACCCAATTGGGCCAAATTTTGTACCCTGGGGTACACCACCATGAAGAGTTGTATAATCTGAGAGTACACTGTTGTATCTGACACACTGTTGACGGTTACGGAGGAAATCGCAAATCCAAGGAACAATGGACCTACGGACTCCCATATCGATGATCTTACCAATAAGAAGCGTATGGTCGACGAGGTCGAACGCCTTCGAGAAATCCGTAAGTACCACCGTTCCTATGTTGCGACTTCTCTCCGTTCCCTGGAAAAGAAAATGAACAAGAGAAACTAAATAATGAGAAGTTGACACTCCTTTTACATTACCATATTGGCGGATGTCAATATCATTTTGAATATCGTTTAGGACCCAATCAGTAATGAAACCTTCAGCTATTTTGGCAAAAATTGATGTGAGCGAAACAGGTCTCAACTTATTAATACTTGGTGGATACTGTTTAGGAATAGGGATGACAATTGCTTTCTTCCACTGCTCAGGAACATAACCCTCACTATAAGAATTATTCAAAATATCAGTAAGCGGCACACTTAACTCATATGCAAACTCTTTGACCAGTTTGGGTGGAACTTGATCAGGACCGCAAGATTTGGCAGACTTAAGTTTACGTAACTCTGCATAAACTTCCCATGGGTATAACTGAGGGACTGGTTCTTCAGCAGGAAGATAAAATGGTAACCTGCTACAGTCGAGAGGATCTAAACAATCAGACACATGAGCGAAATTGGAATGAATAGCATTGGCAATGCCTTTTAAATCTTTGTCCTCAATACCCTGGATGTTTATCTTGAGATCAGGTTTGCTGGAGTTTGTGACAGTTCTAATTTGTTGATGCCATTTTCTTGGTTCTGTTGTTTGTAAGTTCCTAATTCTGGTGGCATGATAGTGAAGTTTTGCTTTTTCAATTTCACGTTTTACTAAATTTCTAAGTTTGCGCCACTGCTGCTGGTCTTTATTTGCAAATGAAACTTGATGCTCATGAATAAGCTTCTTAATATGTGGTGTTAGCCACGGTTTGTCATTGTTATGCATTTTTGTTTTCTTAACAGGAAAACAGGAATCAATAGCAATTTCAAGCATTGAATAGAACACATCAACTTTATTTTGTGTATCACAACACTCAAGAACCTCATGCCAATCTTGATCCTGAACCCACTGACCAAAAGCACTCATGCCAGATTTCTGCAAAGGGCGTGACTTGTTGATCTTAAAAGTTTTTTTTGTTTTGGCCTGAAACTGGGGTTTCCACAAGACACAAACATGATCACTAAACCCCAAGGGTGACACTGGAATGGGTTTATTATACCGAGTTTTAAGTGCATGGTTAGTGAGGATTAAATCAAGTGTGGCATCACCACGAGTAGGGAAATCAATTAGTTGGCTCAAGTCATTACCCCTAGTAACAGGATATATGTTCATTCGATTAAAATCGCCAAGAATCACTATGCCAATTTCAGGATATTTGGTACGCAGTAGATCAATGCTTTGGATCAAATGTTCCTCCAGCAGATTTTGATATGGTGAATCAGTGGTGATGTATACTGCGCATACAGCGATTGCAGAGATACCTCGTGGGAGTCTATTTGGTCGAATTTTCACCCAGATACATTCTAAATCATTAGGGACCTCGATGTAATCAATGGCTGACGCAGGCAAAGAGTCTCTCACATACACCGCAACCCCACCTCCACGCATATTGTCTCTGCTTTTAGTAAACAGTACATACCCAGAGATGTTTAACTGGTTTTCTTGAAAGCTGGATTTGAACCATGACTCTGTTATCACACCCACATCGACACAATGCTGTTCAAAGATGATTTTTGCTTCATCAAATTTGTTCATCAATGATTGTGTATTACTGAGAAAAATGTTTGGTAACTCAACCTGAGATGATTGCATAGGCTGAGATACATTGTCAGGATTGTGTTGTGGTTGATTGCGCACTGTTGGCACAGGAATCAATATTTGTGGCCGAAAATCAACAGTGCTACTGTTGGCATTCTGTTCATAGCAAGTACGGTTCCTGTACAACACAGGATTTTTTTTCCTTATATGTACACCTCCTCTACGTCCACGGTGTTGAATGCCTAATGTTTTAATAGTTTCATAAGTCTGATTGGAAACCCTGCCTCTGTTACTGGGTTTAAGCTCTAAAAGTTGCTTGCGACTGTACCTTATCACGCTTTCATGATCATGATCGGGTGTGTAGTTCTCAATTTGATGTTGGAAGGAACTGAAGCAACGTTGAGTGTTAGTTATTGCTTCAGTGGGATTCACAAGTTCATTAAGCAGTAAGCTTATATCAATGTTGTTGCAAGGCTGCAAAATTCTGCACCGTAAATCGGCGGTCTCAAATTCAGCATCGGTGTCAAAAACTGGAGCATTTTCAGCATAGTGCTCATTCAGGTACTCACATATCTTTTGATAGAAGTCAACTTGGTACAGGTAAACAAGACTGGTAAACAGCACAAAAAACACAAAATGAGGAAAAACAGAGAACAAAATCATTGTACCGGCGTCAGCTAAACAGCGCCATCAGTTTTAAGCGTGCGCATACTGCCGGGCAATATGCGTGCGCATACTGCCGGGCAATGACGTCACATGTCAAGTGGTCTATACAAAATGAAGTAAACTTATCTGTTCCAAAAATTGCAAGGGTTTTTACAACAAGAGTTGTTGCTATCTGACTATTGTTATGATACTGTAGGAGCTTCCACAAAAAAAACTAAATCTGAGATTAATTGAAGAAGATTAATTAGGTTAAACTAATTTGGTCATGTGCTATACTTTTCAAAAATTATGAACAAAGCTGTATCGACGTTGTTCTGTGATATGATGTTAAGTTTAGAATACATAATCGTTGTTTAATACACATTCATTAGTCATTTGGAATCATTTTGCATCTGCCACTTTATTGTGCGTTGTAATGAATTATTTTCAGATTAGTCGAAGATTTGCTTGAAGGGAAGAAGGGAAAAATGCCTTTATATGGCGAATTGTTCAATAATATATCTCAATTTTGTCTATTGTGTAGTCTGAAATGAATTCGATTGTCAGAAAGTTTTTCGTCGGGAAAGTACAATGTCTGGAATTTAAGTCAAAATGCTAGATTTAAAGCAACATTGAAACGTCATGACTGGTAATTAGCATAATATGACTTAACAAAAATCTCTTTGCCACAAATCGTTGTTTTATATGGCGTAAATACCATACACAAATTAACTATGTTTGATGTTTAGTGTTTTCCTTCATTTCAATGTACACTTGAATTCGTATACAGCCCAATGGCACAACATGACACAAATCTGAATTTAATTAGGCGAAACTCTATACAAGCCTCGGGTTGGATTTCGAAGCACATTCGTGGTATTTTCAATATTAAAGATTCGTGTTACACAACAGAATGTGTACTGGAAGATGACTTAAATTGGATTATTAGGCTATTATCATTAAGCCCTTATCGTTTTCTTACTAGCATTTCTCTCGGTTATCAAATAATATATTAAATCCATAGCTCTAATGTTTAATCGTAGCTTGCAAGCAGAACGTGTTTTATTTTCATCATAGCATTAGTACATATCGCTGCCTTCTAATTTGCTCTTTTTGTTGGCTGTCTTTTAAAATGAAAATACTTAGTTACTTGAATAAAGACGACAATGGAAGACAAGCAGATATGGATTTATTATTTATTTCAATATGATTATAAACAATGTACATTATTAGCACTTGAACTCCAAACTCGGAATGACCCAGAGATTTTACCATTCTGTTTAACCATCAGATGAAACATCGTTATAATGAAAATTTGTATAAACTGCCATTTAGTAGGTGGGAGATAATTCTATTTCGTGCTAATAACGTGTGACTGTGTGCGAAATCAAACTTCGCGTAATTGAAGTTAAACAAAATTAGATAAAATAAATCAAATGAGGATCCTCTAGTGAATGACCTTAAAACTGGTCAAAATTATGTGAATGGCTGTGTAGAAGTAAATAATTTTGTGTCTCATGTCTATTCTGTAACAATCGTTCTATGATGACCGTAAATTCCCTGAGATGAGAACTAGAATGCACGTTTTGAGAATTGATGTTACTTTAATTTTAATATGACAGTAAGTCACAAGAGACTGTATAGTAGTCAGAATTTTGGCAAGAATAAATCGTATGGAAATATCTTATGTGTCTCGTAGCGTTCATGTGCGTGTGTACACCTAGTGAGAAACCCGAGCATCAATTGCTGTAAACCTGTCAATCAGGCAATGACTGCGCATTGTTGGGTCGTGAGATTGGTTTAGCAATAGAATGCCAATTATATCTACAGCCTCCAAGGATTCTGATTTTAATTAAATTAGTAGATGCTCAAAAAAGAAGAAGTGCTGGGCTTCACCCACCCAGGCGGGTAGAAAGCCGTGATGGGAGGGCCAGCTACTACCAACATTTTGGTGACTACAAGAAAGTCTCTGCCAATTTCGCAATATCACAACATCACAACTATTGCGCGTGGTTAAAGCCATGTTGTAAGATTTCCATAAAAATATAACTTTGGTGACCAAAAATTATCATTAAACACATAAATCAAACCTATCATTAAAATACACAAATCATATCAAATCTTAAGAACAAGCCCCAAGTTTCACAATACTAAGAATACACTTTTGATGAAATTGCCAAAAAACTAGGAATTGCCTTTTTTTCAATTAAATTCTAGCTTAAGAATTTAGTTTGTTTCGTTCTTAAATTATGTGTCTTCTCAAGTGGGTGCCATTAATCTCTGGAATAACCCAATACGTTGATTAGAGACAATGCTTCTTGGATCTGGCATGTCAGCTGCATCTGATGTGAAATACTATGCCGTGTATACAGTCTCCAACATGTTCACTTTCCTATCTTCAAAATAATCAGTCTAGTTAACGCATTTCCCATTCATCATCATGATTTATATCTGCGTTTATTATTGTTTTTTATCATCTGGTATCCGGACTCATCGCATTGTGTGTATTTCTTTTGTTTCCTCTAGACTTCTGCCACATCTCGTACAACATAGCATTGAATGAAAACAGCCATGATTTAATCAGAATAAACCAATTACCATTTACCATACAGGGGATAACTACCCTTATTGCTTGCATCTACTCCTTAATATACATCTAATTGATTTCATAACGAGGCAAACACTATCAAAAACATAAGCAGTGACTTGCAACTTATGTACTCAATCTACAAGGTTCATTTTACCTGAAACATTCTAAATGTTGAATATCATTTGTTTCCTGACTTGAAAATTTTTCTTTCCTTTCCATTATTTTTGCTAAATAACCCAAACAAGCCTTGGTTGGTAAATATTATTTTGACAAAGTAGAAAGTAAATGTCCACTCGCTATATGGATAAAAAGGAATTTTATTTAATTAGAGGGTTGTATGTTAACCAAAAGTAACAATAATGCATACTTAAAATCTCCTAGAGAGCTGCTTTATTTGTTATCTAAATACTCAAAAGAGAATACTAAAGTGTTGTTCAGATAAGATGAATCCAATTAGCAGATAATAGCATATCTAAAAGAACTTTATGAAGCGCTATACATAAAAGGAAACAACTTACAAAATAAACACATAACACAGGGGCACTCACAATAGGCAATTGACCCCTACTGGTAGCGCTGTGTTGATATAAGAGATGAACTAGTTAGCGTCATATATCATAAAGTATAAAAGCTATGATTTTAGTACTTGCTTAATGTTTCAAGTACTTGTTCTTTTCAAAATATCTGAATTTTCAACCCGGTACAAGCTTTTTTAATAACGGGGACCATACATTTGTATGAGAAAGAAATCCTACCCGATATCCAAACTCCCACCGCTTCACCGGGCCGCCCTGGCTTGGCCGCATTTGGAAGAGGGGTGTACAAATTTAGTACTTTCTGTCAATCAAGTATGGTTTATTCTCTACATGTCAATCTTTAAATCATTAGCATAGTCCTTATAATAACGGGGGACCGCCTTGATGAGTAAATGACAGCAAACCATTGAAAAATACCCCCAAAACTTGGTCAGTGGAGTTCTGCCCGTACATGTCAATAGCGTCATTATCGATTGGATTAGTCGACCGTAGCGGACAAATCGATCGCTAATTGGATTAATATTATCACGTGGTAATAAATTTGCATTGGACAATCGAATACTATAATGGTTTAGTACTGCATATCTCGGTTTAATCTTCACTAAGCGGGTTTATGGCTGGAAAGGTCACAGTGAATTTGCCGTGGACATAACTGCACTATGGAACAAATCCCGGTATTTAGAGATGTGTTGACGAAACCATGATTGACATAGATTTCAACAGCGACAACGCACCCTTCTTGTTGAACAAATCGTCATTCGGAATAGAATCATCTCGAGCTCGAGTTACTATCTTGTACTATCTTAAGGTGTCATATAGGAGCAAGAGTATAGCAAACTTAAATGCAACACAGACACAAATTTGAATCAACACTTGAGCTTACAAGATTATCAAGATATCAAATATCTTGTCATTTTTCACAAGAAACTTGATATCGTCAATGTCTATATATATATAACTAGCTTTTCATACGTGTTTGATGAATGCTGCTTTTCCAATGGCAATGTACACTGTACACTGACGAATGTCAATATTACAGCCAAGTACAGGAAGGATTAGTTTCAGGAATTTGTTTTAAAAATGTCATTATGCACTTACAACAATGCGCAAATAATAAATTCCGTATCATCTTGAAGATTTGGGAATGGTAAAATTCTCTTGGAGCTTTGAGAAAGAGTATTGGACCCAGACCATTGTCCCCTCAATTGATAACAGCACTTCTTTACTTTCAAATATTTGTTACTCCAAATGGATATGGAATTGATAATAAAATAAACCACAGCTATGTGGAGAACAATGCCGATCACATTACTAAATATGGCAGAACATAATACACACAAAATTCAATTGTTGGAAATAAAACTAAAACAAACCTAAACGTGCTATTTACAAATGATGTATGTTTATTGTGTACTGTATTTCTTCCATTCTACGCGACAGCATTACATTAATAGAGAACCTTTACGATTAACTTTGCATCTAACTGCAAATTTATTAAACAATCCTCATGTGAAGTTCAAACACAATATCATGTGGCAAAACAAAAATCCTTGAGGATTTGCGATTACTAGACTGTGATCAAATATACCACAGTCTAAGTAGTTATACCAACATTTTCAGAAATGCACGATTATATTGCAGTAAGGGTTGACTAAGTAGTGTTGGTCGGGACAACCAGAAGATCGATTCGATTTTCATTTATATCTAAATCAATATTTATTTTATTTATTTTATTTATTTTATTTATTTATTTGAACAGACGCTTTTGAATCAGCGGCACACGCCTAAATTGGCGGTGCGTTCATATAAAAGACAAAAAATACATTTCAAACAACAACAACAATAACTCATAGCAATCAATATAAATATTAAATAATGTACAATGTATAAAAGATACACAACCCACTCACGCACACCCCCACGCTCTCATCCCTCTCACCCCTACTCACCCCCATACATATCACACATAATATACCCTCACACACATGTATACAAGATCAAACTTATGTATATAGGTCTATATTACAATAATTACAATCAAAATTATTTACAATCATATGTACAAAGGTAAATCAAATCAAATCAAATCACGCACACCCCCACGCTCTCATCCCTCTCACCTTTACTCTCCCACACCCATATCACACACCCCTACTCTCACACACATGCACACGAAATCAAACTTATTTAGGCCTATATTACAATAATTACAATCATAACTATTTACAATCATATGTACATAGGTGAATTAAATCAAATCAAATCAAGTTACAAAGTACATTTAATATATGTACAAGAGAGGTCTATATACATAGGTTTACAATTAAACAAATAAATTATAAAGAACATTTAAACAAATTTCACTAGCATCACTTTATCAGTTAATTTTATATTTCCTTAATAATCGATGATCTATATGTCCACGCACGTTTTAAAAAGGATTTGCAAAATATATCAAAACAATTACCACCTTCTTCCCAACTTACGGGGGTACCTAACATGAAACATATTTTTGTTGGCCATCGGTGCATATCCATTGAACTTAGACGAGCAAAATAAGTTATTTTACAAGATTCTTGGATGGAAGCAACTGATTGCCATCCTAAGTCCTAAGTCCTAAGAGCAGCAGTCGGAGTGTTACGTGGGGCCTTAAGAATATATGTTTTGCAGAAGATCAGTCTACAAATCATATACTTTGAAAACTTGCTTGATTTATTGTTGTTAATGAGTTATGTACGTTTTACAACATAACTCAAGAACCACAGGACCTACAAAAGTATATCTTGTGATAGTATTTGAATTATTCTATACGCTCGCCATGAAATGTTGTGAACGACTAAATCGCAACAGTATAAAATAGTTACTAACCTTAAATAATACATTTCTGACACTTTTGACAACACGGTCGCCACAGCTGAATAAGCTAGAGAAGTCTTGCATTTCACAAGCGTGTAAGCTTTCTAGCGAAATGCTGTGAAATAAAGGCATAAATAAAGGAATCGACCATCTCCTGAGGATGTTTTTCGCGACACTTAACAGCAACTTATTGACAACTGTAGTAGTTACGCGTTTAGCTATGAATGATCGCTCGTTTTCAAAACGAGTTTTATAAGGAACATAAGAAACCCCTAGTGGCAATGATTAGCATGAAGCCCGAATATAAGAGAAAAGTTTAAGTAACTATATTTTGAAGGGAAATCTTGGGGAATCTAGCAGCTGATACAGGTGGAATTTAACGCATTCAAACAAAATTCTTTCAAAAATAAAGTAATAGTTTAAGAAATAACCTGCACTCGTAGCAAGAGACTTGGCAATGCACATTGAATGCTAAGTATATCTTACACAGGTATAGGCTATATATTATTAAAAAACTCTGCTAATGTAATCCAATCGTCGCAATGGGTGCAACGAGGGCCTTCCGTATAATAATTTAGCAAGCGTGTATTATCCTTGTATTGGATTTAAAAGGATATATGCTTGACATTTCAAAAAACACCAGCCTTGATATGACAACCTTACCTTACACTGTTTATTTGCGTTTATGCAATTTGTTGTTGCAACGTCCTCATGTGTACAATATTCCTTCTTTTTCGTCTCACATGTCGGGCTGACCTTTGCAAAACAATAATTTAATTTCAAGAACTTTTATAATACATGACTAACATTTCTGACATTAAAAGCTGTGCATTTTCAGGCTTTGCAGAGTACGTCGCGGGCGGATAACCGCTGTTAATGTTTTCATTGGCAAAGAAATAAAATAAAAATCCAGAATTTTCTTTCCTTCCTCATTTCAACCGAGGTGGTGTAGTTGGATGACCCGGGTATAAAATATAGACCTACACACTTGTTTAGATCTAGCCTTCACGGAAAGGCTACATGTAAATGTATTTTGTTTTTATAATTTTTGGTGATTGCCATCAATACTTCAGAACGATCACCATTAACATGACTGCAGTTGATAACATCTATAAACATAACTACAAGCTACAATTCAATTAATTTACGGCTATCTTGTGGGTAAAAAGAATACTTTTTAGTACCGTTTAGTATAAGAGAATTCACGTGAAACACGGATTTACCCCATGACAAAAAGGGAAATGCAACCGTATTAATTTGACAGCTTTTACCCACAATATGGCGAAATGCTGACGGCCTCAATCTGTGCGTCGTAGTTGTGGTTTTGTTTTTGTTTTTCACCTTTTGCCATAGTTTTCTAAATTAAATCATTGGGACTGTTTTCTTCATGGTAAGATTTTACTAAATACTATGACCATTTAGTCACCTGCTTTATTTGCAAACAAAGACGAAAAAAATGTGCTGTTTCGCCAAAATAATTTCCGAGAAATGTATCCCCATCTAACTATGTGAAACACACACATTACGAGTAAATGACACATTAGCTGCGTTGTAGGACGTAACTATGGGCGGCCGTTGTTTTCGTATTTGAATAATATGAATTAGTTGTTTCACCAAACTGTATCCAACCCAAGATTAACGCAGATATAAAGGTAATATAGAACAGATTTCGCCAGGGTGTAATCATTTTGATCATAATTAGGAACGTTTTATACTGAGGAGGCAAAACCACAGAATGCATTCACGATTACCAACCCTCACTTGCGGTGTGAACATTCTGTTTGTTATCGATTATTGAATGGGACATCCCTCGGCTAAGTAAATCCATAGAAATTACTTGACATTTGTGTCTAGTGTCCACATTGGGTCGATTGTCAGCTCCGGCCTAAAAGGGTTGATTTCCTTATTTTCTTTGTGCACGATTCTTGACGAGTACCTTAAGCAATGCAGTTACCATTACTTAGTAACGATTAATTTAATACAATTAAAAAAAAAACTAAAATTGTGTAAATGGGTATTTTTCGGCCTGTTTTTAAGTAGTTTCACTGGCATGCCTGGGATACAAAAATCAGTTATCGGTTGAAAAATCCGTGAAAAATCTGTAATCCAATACAGATTTTTCACTGATTTTCAACCGGTCATATAATTTTTGATGGATAAATTCCTCCATTTTTGTTTTTTTGCCGAACGAATTTTTGAAATGAAATTTTATTTGAATCGTAGTTAAACTTCGTCCACTCTGTCCACCCGCTTGCTACACCCCTGAATGCACATAATCACATACATAACTAAAGCAAAAAATATGGCGGCCAACATCAATCAAATTGAAATAAAATTCTTATCAATTTACAAAGATTATAAGAGTTGTTATTAAAAGGGTTTTTTTACTATTGGAATGATACTGTAGGATCTTCCGTAGAAAAGACGAACAAAAATGTTTATCTTACGCAAAGATGAATTGAAGACAAAGTAGGTTTTAACAATTTTAGTAATATGTCTTACGTTTCCAGGAAATAAATGGTTCGCGTTCCGGTGACATCCCGCTATCTCTAAGGTCCGCTATCTCTAAGGTTCGCTATCTCTAAGGTTCGCTATCACTAACGTGTAAAGTCTATGGAGACAGAATCCCGCTATCTCTAATAGAGAAAAAGGTTCGCTATACCTAAAAAAAGGTCCGCTACTTCTAAGGTTCGATATCACTAATTTAAAATAAGGTTCGCTAGTTCTATAGGTTCGATATCACTAATTTTAAATAAGGTTCGCTATCACTAATTTAAAATAAGGTTCGCTATCACTAATTTTGAATAAGGTCCGCTATCACTAATTTATTGAAGGTTCGCTATCTCTAAGGTTCGTTATCACTAATTCCAATAAAGGTTCGCTATACCTAAGGTTCGCTATCACTAATTTTAAATAAGGTTCGCTATCCCTAATTAATTAAGGTTCGCTATCTCTAAGGTTCGTTATCACTAATTTCGATTAGGGTTCGCTATACCTAAGGTTCGTTATCACTAATTTTAAATAAGGTCCGCTATCTCTAATTTTAAAAAGGTCCGCTATCTCTAATGTTAAAAAAGGTCCGCTATCTCTAATTTTAAAAAAGGTCCGCTATCTCTAATTTCAAATAAGGTCCGCTATCTCTAATTTTAAATAAGGTCCGCTATCTCTAATTTCAAAATGGGTCCGCTATCTCTAATTTCAAATAAGGTCCGCTATCTCTAATTTTAAATAGCGCCCGCTATTCCTAATTTTATATAAAGCCCACTATACATCTCTAATTTTCAATAAAGTTCGCTCTTTCTAATTTAAATTAGCCCACTATCTCTGACTTAAAAATTATTTTAAATAAAAAGGGAAAGGCGCCCTCGAGTTGAATAGTTTATACGGGTGAAAATATACACATAAAGTACACGAACTCTTTAAAAAAAAAGCCGTTTCTTAAACACACTAAAACTAAATTACAAGATAAAGTAGTCAATAGATAGAGAATTTTGTCATGCATATTTTCATGGCCTGCTACTATAAATTTGATGTGGGAGTTACCACCTGTTGATGGAAGCAGGAGGCTGCGGTCTTCGGATGGCTGGTAAAGCTGCCGATCTGAAGCCTGATGTGTTATTGATGTAACTGCTTTATGGTAGGATGTTCCAAATGACACTGACCCCAAAGTGACCCCTTTTGTTGGAAAAAAAACCTTGTTTTCCTTTCCATCACATGTTGTTTGGAAGATATAAATTGCATAAAGGACCCCCTGTTCTGATTTTGATGATATCAATGATATATTTAAAGATGGAAGTAACTCGACGCTATGGCCTAAAAATGCGACCCCTATTTAAAACCTAAAGTCTGTGGAAAGTGTTTTTTTGGGTGGTATGTACCATTTAAGGAGCATTTCCATGCGTTTTCGTGTCTTTATCTATTTAAAATGCACGTGAAAAAATGAGGACATCCACAAGCGCGTGCATGGACGCCACCAGGTTTTTCGCTGTACGTGCGTTTGCCGGGAATAGGCCTACATTCATTTCCAATTTAATAACAGCTCCGATTTTGGAAGAAGCTAGAAACCTTTTAATATGAGTAAAGAAGGGTTTAAAATATAGAAAACAATGTTTATTGGTTTTAAATTACAAAGAGACTTTTCAATGTTATTGTTAGCTGTTTTAACTATTTTTTTTTGTAATTTAAACTCAAGTTTTGGCCTTCAATTTTGATTAAATTGCATAAAATTAAGGTTTTTTTAATAATTCATATAGGTTTCTAGTTTGCTCTATCTATACCAATGTTTAGTGTGTTCCAAATTATTACTAATAATCAAAGTTGAATTTATATTAAAAATTTAATTTCAAATAGTCAATCATCACATTTGCTTATTGGACAAAACGGGTTAAATCCGATGCTGGATGGGTGGGATAGGCCTGTTGTGTTTCATTTTTTGATGATAGTACTTGTAAAAGATGTTCAAACGACTTTTATTCCTAACATCTATTGATATCTTTATGAAAATTGCAAATCAGCAACTATAATGCGTTGAATTCGCCAGCGTGTCTAAAGTATATACAGGGTGTAACAATAAAATTTGTACAATTGCATTTTGACTTCTCAGGAAAAAACTAAAAGTGTTACGGCACAAATGTTTCATGCAATAGAATCAGTAATATTTTGGCTAAAAAAAGACGTTTAGTTGGTTTCTTTACTAGCTTGGATTCATCAGTTATGTCCGATTAGATAAATCGTCCAGAAAACGTGTTGGGCCACTTTTGCCATGTTAGCGTGGAACCGCGTAGATTGTGCTTATCGTGCATTGAACATCAAAGAACTGACACAAAAGAATTATAAATAAGTGGTGTATCTTCATATAATCAACATGAACTTAATAATAATATGATATTTATTTAAAATCTATAAATGAAGTCAGGAAATTTCTTTCTAATTATCTTATAAATAAAATAATTTCTCATATCCCTGAGATATCAATGGTAAAACTGAACACAGTTTTTGCACCCACACTTAAGTTCAGCTGGGCTTCTAGCTGTTTTGACAGTATTTCTGTCCACAAATTTTAAATACTTCTCATAGTTATATGTAATTGTATGCCTTGATGGAAGAAGTGAGTTTGGAAAATGAACTATAAACAATCTTATGGTTTCTGCTTGACTCCATGTGCTACCGAATGTCACAACCATAAAAATTGCGCTCTTCCAACGTGAGTTGGGGTTGAAGGTGTTGAGCTACAGCCACGATTTCTAGTAAATGAGGTTGTTATGTCAGTGCTTAGTTGTGACTTTCAAAACTCAAGGAGATATTCTATTATGTAATCATTTCTACCACTTCGAATACCCCATCATTTAAATCGACCTTTCATAAGAGCACCGTCCAACTGGTCCATGTCCATGGTTCAATTCTACTCAGTCACTTTTGTAAGACTTAGACAAAAGTGGCCCAAGCGGTTTTAAGACTAGGTTACATAATTGGCTATATCTTCACTTGTATACCTACGATTTTATTGAAACAAAGCTTATCTGGTGGCTAAAGAAATTATCTTGATAGACATATAAATATGAAACAAACAAAAAAGCCGGCATACTTGTGTCATTCTATTTTCAAAATTGTACAAATTTTATTGTTACACCCTGTATAAAAGAAAATAACCCAAAAATTAATGATTGTAAAGCAGTTTCCGGCAAAAGTTTATCACGCCTATAGTCCCAACTTTGCATAAAATCGTGTTTTACAGATCTTGTGAATGTGATCTCTATAAATTTGAAAATAAAATGCGAAAATTTGAGCAATGTTTACGATTATGTGCGCATGAACATAGGCCTACGAGTTCAAAACGTGGTTAGCAGTCAGATGTAGGGTCTAAATACGGGAAAATCTGTCGCTAATTTTCTTAAAAAGGAGGCCTATACTAAAAATGTGGTGTCATTTTCAGATATGCGGAATTTTGTTCTGATTTATGATATCAACAATATTATTATAAAGTTGGAGGTAACTCGACTAATGTCCTAAAACGCGAACCCCTATTTAGCACGTAGATTTAGGGATAAAAGTCTAAATACGGGAAAATCTGTCGCTAATTTTCTTAAAAAGTAGGCCTATACCTAAAAATGTGGTGTCATTTTCAGATATGCGGAATTTTGTTCTGATTTATGATATCAACAATATTATTATAAAGTTGGAGGTAACTCGACTAATGTCCTAAAACGCGACCCCCTATTTAGCACGTAGATTTAGGGAAAAAAGTCTTAAATTAATTGGCAACTTCTGTAGATTAAATTCAGACTTCCGCTCTCCCCATTTAGAATTGGGTAAATGAATCATGAAAGTACTCCGTCCTTCGGAGGGGACGTTAAGCCGTCAGTCCCGTGTGCAGAGAGCCATACCTGTATATGTATTTCGCAGCCAGTTTCGAAAAGAGTAGGGTGTTAACCCCTGACTGTTCCCAACCCGTCCCGGTGTTCAAATGGAACCCAATGGAAATAAGCTTCAATAGAGGCTTTCTTGGGTTAAAAACCCGAACAAATCAAATCAAATCAAATAAATTAGCATAGATTATCGTAGAGGGCAGTACACAGCCCACTGTTTTTGCCAGGCTTATTGACAATAATCGTATGGTATTGCATATCGTATGGATTCCCCTCTCTTTCCCCTCCTCTCCCTATATCCCCTCTCTTTTCCCCTTTTCTCCCTTTTTTCTCTCTCTCTCTCTCTCCTTTTTCCCTTTTTTTCCTTCGCTAGGGGGCGGGGGCCCAAATAGCGCTAGGGGGCGCAGGGTCTGAGGGGGCGGGGGCCCAAATAGGCAATTTTTGTCAGGGGGGCAATTGCCCCACCTGCCCCCCCACCGCCCCCATCACCCGCCAGGCAGCTACGCCACTGGATCAGAGAAGATATTCTCTGGTTTGATCAAGTAAAATAGGGTGAATAAATTATGATGCATCAAATGGCTTCAATTGGAATTAATTTCCTTAATTTTGGAAAATTTTCCAATTTCCAACTTCCTCAGACACCTCCCCCTGCATAGACAATAGTGGATAAACAAGTCGCCGATTTCGTTTTTGTCACCCGGTACTTTATGTTTAACACAATTATTTTATAGGCCTACAATTATAACAGAAAAAACTTGTGCAAAAATGGTCCACCAAATGACTATAATTAGGTCTTCATTTTGGAAAGGTTTCTCACTTCTTAGGGGGACACATCATACATGTATATCCCCAACACCTGAGCGCAACGCGATCGGCTATTAAATGTAGGCCTATACTGGTACGCGACGGTGAACTGATTCAAATCTCTTTCTGGGGTTTTCGGACCGGACGCGTTATTTCTTTCTGCAACCATAATGGGCCGCAATGTGATAACACGTAGTACATACATGTAATTATAGGCCTATGAGGCTAGATATAACACGAGTTTATTACCATTATTATTTCCTCTTACTTAATAAAATAAAAAGAAATCGATAGAATTAAAATTCTACAAAGGTTTACCTGGGGTTCGAACCCACAACCTATGTATCCATAGTCTAATGCCTACACGACTGTGCTATGATTCGTTGTGCCAGCCAGATAGGTGTTTGTTTATGATACTTATTGATTACGGAATAAAGTGCATACACACAATATACTATTACTAGTATATTAGTACTAATAAATACGAATATAATCCTAACCCTAACCCTAACCCTAACCCTATCACTAACCCTAAACCCTAACCCTAAACCCTAACCCCTAACCCTAACCCCCTAACCCTAACCCTAACCATAAGACCCTAACCCTAACCCCTAACCCTGACAATAATGAACCTTGCCTCGGACGATGCGGTTAGTGATATATTGCGGCCCATTATGGTTGCAGAAAAGAAATTAAGCGGACCGGACCAGTATACGTACTAGCGATCTTGCAAACTTTAGGCCTATCATGTTTATTAAAATAAAATTACTGATCATAGCGAACCTTACAGTAAATTAGAAATAACGGGTCCTATTTTAAATTAGATGGGCCTTATAGCGGGCCTTATTTTTAATTAGAGATAGCGGGCTTTATTTTAAAACTTTTATTTATATAGATAGTGAATTTTATTTTCAATTACAGATATGAAGCGGGCTTTATATAAAATTAGAGTTAGCGAACCCTATTTGGAATTAGAGACAACGAACCTTATTTGAAATTAGTGATAGCGAACCTTATTTAAATTTAGAGATAGCGAACCTTATTTAAAATTAGAGATAGCGAACCTTATTTAAAATTAGATATAGCGAACCTTATTTAAAATTAGAGATAGCGAACCTTATTATAAATTAGAGATAGCGAACCTTGTTTGAAATTAGAGATAGCGAACCTTATTTAAAATTAGTGATAGCGAACCTTAGAGATAGCGAACCTTAGAGATAGCGAACCTTAGAGATAGCGGACCTTATTTAAAATTAGAGATAGCGAACCTTAGGGATACCGGGATTGTTAAAATTAGAGATAGCGGACCTTATTTTAAATTAGTGATAGCGAACCTTAGAGATAGCGAACCTTCAATAAATGAGTGATAGCGGACCTTTTTAAAATTAGAGATAGCGGACCTTATTTAAAATTAGTGATAAAGAACCTTAGGTATAGCGAACCCTAATCGAAATTAGTGATAACGAACCTTAGAGATAGCGGACCTTTTTCGTAATTAGTGATAACGAACCTTAGAGATAGCGAACCTTAGAGATAGCGAACCTTAGAGATAGCGAACCTTAGAGATAGCGAACCGTAACCCGCGTTCCTCGGCACCTCGACTTTTCTATTTAATGCTGCCATACTTTGGCCAAATTGAGTTAATCGTGGGAAATTGTTGCTTATACATAAGCATATCATAAAAGAACAACACAAATCCACCCTCTACGTGCGTCTATGTGAAATGCTAATGGTAATACCGCTTAACTCACTCATTTGCATGAAGAACTTGCCTTATTTACCAGGTAAATCTAACCGAAGGAATTAAAATGATACAGTTTTTGTAGTTTTCTCAAAATCACTTTCCGTGGACTTGGGTGGGTTTTGTATTCATGTATTCAATTATTTAACTTTTTAACTATCTCGATAGTTGAGTTTATTTTGCTTTAAATACCACATGATGACAGTCAGACATGAGGCAGTTAGCGATAACTTAAAGCGATTTGAATCTATTCCACAGCATCAAGTTAGTTTGTAGGTCAGGATGTTTGCAAAATCGATCATTTTCAAGCGTGTTAACACTCCGATCAATCAGGCCCATTATCGTCATATTTTGTACCACGCGGCTTTCCGGCACGCGTGTAGAGCTACTGGGAAAACCAAGCATTAGAGTCTCAAATGGTGTAAACCTTGAACACGTAGGTAATTCAGGCAATAAATGTGCAGTAATATTTACCATTGCTGAAGCTTGAGATTGGATTAGCAATAGAACGCCAATTACGTCTGCAGCCTCCAAGGGATATCAAGCTTTTAACAGGTTGTAACGTGATTTGAATGATTTCCATTTTAGCAGTGGACAGCGTTAACTACGATACAGATTTTTAATCCAATTTCGCCTTTGTTACTGGTATCTGCCGGATTCAAAATACCTTGATGTTTAGATTTTCATGGCATTGTGAAAATTGTATGGTGTCTTGTGTGGCTCTCAGAAGAGTTTGTACTTAGTAAAAAATTACACCATTCAGAGCACGACAATACGTTAGAATAGCTGCGGCCACCACACGCGAGCAGGATTAATAACAATAACAATAATAATAATAATAATAATAATAATAATAATAATAATAATAATAATAATAATAATAATAATAATAATAATAATAATAATAATAAATAAGGCAAAAAAAATTGTTATGTTGGCGTAACGGGCTGATCAAAATAGGGTAGGTAAGTGGATTTTTTTTTTTTAGGAACTGATTTTGAACAAGTTAGAACATTCCTTTTAGTTTGTTATAAGTACCCACCAGTATGAGTCTTAAATATATTAATACTCTTTGTACTTCTTCAAAACTGCATACCAGATGTCGGTATGAAAGGTCCTTTACGGTTTGGGACCGCAAGCCACCGCAAGTCAAATCGTCCCTCGTTGCCTGGACTCTTTGCACAACATATCCGTGTTGGAATTCATCACACAGTTTCTGCGCAAAGTCTCTGACCAAAAGGTGTAATTCCACTCTTCTAATCGAATGGAATATTGTTTTGAACCAGATTTACCAACCACTGAAACAGAATAGCCGTCAGAGTAGCCGCGGCCGCGGAGGCTGCCACTGGTTTGGTACTTCCGGGTTGAAGTCCGTTTTTTCGAGGAGCACCGTCGTATTTTTGGCGAAAAAAGGTTTTGCTTGTCGATCGTTTTTTTATTTTATTTTTTCAAAAAAAAAAGTGTAGGGTCGGGCCTAATAATAGGGTCGGTCGGGTTACGCCAACAAAAATTTTTTTTTGGCCTTAAGGGTAGACACGGTATTGTTGGTCGAAGCAGCCAAAAATAGATTTTCATTATCTGAATCAATATATTATTGAACAATAACACTTTGATGTTTTGCAAAAGTTCATTCTACAAGTCATATACTTTGAAAACTTGCTTGATTTATTGTTTTTAATGAGTTATGAGAGACTTTCATGGCGCTTTGCAGAAACAGCCAATGCACAATTAATATATTATAACAATAATTAATGCAAAAACAGTTCATCAGTGTTGTGTAGTTCATGACGCATCGAGTCAATTTGGCATTTTGGAACGAATATGTGTTTTCAATAATTGTTTTGAAACTACACAAGTTCTTGGCAGAGCGACTTAAAATGGCAGATTGTTCCAAATTTTTGCAGCTGCAACATGAAATGATCTGCAGACTGTCTGACTGCTGCTGCCCAACTGGTTTCTGGCAACTGTTTCTTGAACAAGTTTTGAATAGCAGAACGGAGATTGCGATCTGGTGAATATAGAGTTCTACAAGTTAAGTTAAATACAGATCTTTTTGTAGACAAACAAGGCTACTTTTAAATGTAATTTTTGTGTTCAATTGGTAGCCAATGCAGGTCATGTAAAACAGGTGTAATGTTCTGAATGTGGTTTCGTGTGTGTTACAAGTCGTTACAAGTTATTAGGTCTGGAGCTATGTTTAAGGGTTAGCATTCTATTAATGTCTATTAAAGTGACCACTTTCTGCGACTTAGTCTAAGCAGTCTATTTACACCTGTTGATTGAGAACATGTAAATGGGACTAGTTTATTTATATCGGTTCTATCGGGTATGATCGGGTGTCTCTAAAAGATCTGTACCGTTGGAAAATTAAAAATATATATTTTTTTTTTTTTATATTGTATGTTGTTGTGTATTAAAGCACAGATTCTAAGCAGCTGTCATATATTTGTGTATATTCTCAGTCATCCAGGATATCAAGTTGATTTAAATTAAAATCTAGTCAACTGGACTTACTACTTATTGACTGGCGACGTTTCACATCCTATCCTGGATGCTTCCTCAAGCCGTCTGATTTTTCGGCGGCGATTGGTCAGTGACCCGTGACGGGGTCACATAACTGAGACGTCGAGGATACCAAATCCCTGTCTCCTTTAAGCCCACCAACACACTGAGGCAAAAACTTGTTCAGCCTAAGGACAAAGTCCCGAAAGACAAACAGAATAACCTTGTCTATGCTATCCCATGTACAGACAATGGGTGCAAGGACTTGTATATAGGGGAAACTAAGCAACCGCTGGCTAGGCGCATGTATCAGCATAGAAGAGCAAGCGCATCCGGTTGTGGAGACTCGGCTGTATACTCGCATCTCAACAGTACCAACCACGCATTCGATAACAAGGACGTTGTCATATTGGACAGAGAATCGCGGTGGTTTGAAAGAGGTGTGAAAGACGCTGTTTATGTGAAGCGGGAGGAGCCATCTCTGAACAGAGGAGGAGGTCTGCGCCACAACTTGGCGGGGGCCTACAGTTCTGCTATCCAACAGATCCCTCGACGTCTCAGTTATATGACCCCGTCACGGGTCACTGACCAATCGCCGCCGAAAAATCAGACGGCTTGAGGAAGCATCCAGGATAGGATGTGAAACGTCGCCAGTCAATAAATAGTAAGTCCAGTTGACTAGATTTTAATTTAAATCAACTTGATAAGCAGCTATCATATTATATTTTAAGACATTTGAATATATAGCACTCACCTCCAATAATGACAATTTGCAAATCACACCTCATTTTAATTCAGTCATTAACTACAGTATAAAATTCGTTGAAGTCTTATATTTCAAGCAGTTAATTTTCAAATTTCAATAAGTGTATGAAATATGTCTTATTGCATAGGTTACTCAATCTAGTTTGGTTCAGAAATTTCAATTTCTCAAGGTACCGTGTTTTTTTAGACAACCTGTACATGCTGTTGCGGAGTCTAAGAGTCATTTCAAATTCGATGTCCGGAACTCATACCGGTATCAGTTTTCAAGGGTATACCTTCCACGGTACTTCGTAGGCATTATATAATCTACAGTCACAAGCTATCGTCACACCTATCATAAAGAAGACCTGTCTCAAATATTAAATGTTTTCCAAAACTATGGAAAAATGTGTTATGTCGCAGATGTTTTCCCATATGTCTACAAATAGTTTGCTGGAGCCTTACCAATCTGCTTATAAGCGTAATCATGGAACAGAAACTGAACTGCTCTTCTGAAAGTGAAAAATAATATTCTTTGTGCACTGGACAACAAAAAAAGCTGTTTATCTTGTGTTATTAGATCTAAGTGCAGCTTTTGACACTATTGATTTTGATATTTTGAATGATAGACTTGAAAAATCTCTCGGCATTAATGGAGCCGTCCGATCCTGGATACTCTCCTACCTCAAATTTCAGGACACAACAGCTAAGTTGGTATAGGTGGTGATTTATCTAAAACTCAAACCATGGAATTTGGCCTACCCCAGAGATCCTTGGAGTTCTTTTTGATTCAACCATGTCTATGTCATCTCAAATATCAGATGTCTCTCGCTCTTTAAATTATCATCTTCGTAATATAGGACGCATTAGCTGTTATATTGATAAAGGTACTTGCAACCATGCTGTTCGCTCACTTGCTATTTCTCGAATTGATTATTGTAACTCTTTGTTATATGGAACAACTGTAAAAAACACACAAAAACTACAAAAGATACAAAACAGAGCTGCCAGACTTGTTTTCAAGGCAAACCGTATGGAACACATCACTCCTCTGCTGAATGAGCTTCACTGGCTACCAGTAAATGAGCGTATTACCTACAAACTACTCACATTCTGTTATAAAAGCAGACATGAAATAACACCACTGTACATTCAAAATCTCCTAAAAACTCACACATTTTCTGATGGTATGTTCCTACGATCATTAGACTGTCCCACAGTCTCGGTTCCATCTCTGGGTAAATAATTATTATTTTAATTATTTATTATTATTATTTATTATTAATTAGAGCTAAAACCACCTTCTCCTTCACTCCAAAGATTAAAACACACCACTAAGCCCTAACTAATGGCAACAAAGTTATAGTACTCCTGGAGCACTGTGCGTCGACGAAAACTCAATTAATCTACAAACCAACTTGTTTATTTTTTTATAATAGCTCTCCTAATCCGAGACTGTTCCGCTTTGATAGTAAACTGACTTCCAAATAATTATCAAGCTATGTAACGTGACTGTGGCGTCAATTATGATAGCCCCGCCCCATTGTTAATTCAAATATGGTAGGCACATAACATGCATGACCCAGTCCTATTGTCATTTTGCTCGCGCGTTGGTTATGATCAACAGACTATCAATGAAAACTCATTTCAAATATCGCCTTGCTTGCTGAGCTCTACATTGATTGGTCAGGCTGAGTAGCCGCTTACACAAGTCTTACACAAACGGCAAGACAGTGAGACCACGGACGTGGTATATATAGAAAATTCGTCTGACCCAGGATGTAAAAGTGAATTCCCACGAAATGCTGGGAACTGGAAGTCAATTTGCCTACAGATTGGAAGGGTCCATGTATCGGGTTTATTTAATGTTATATAATCTACATTACCAGTCGTTCTCCATGGACCCGAGGGAGGGTCTATACGATCATATATGCTGATGGCAGTCTGCTTGTGTGTAATAGAACTCGCACATCATATGGGGATAATGCCTTCTGCAATTCTGTGCCACCTCTCTGGAACCAATTACCTGTAAAACGTCGTAATTCACCTAGTCTGGCCACTTTTAAATCTAATCTGAAAACCCATTTTGTTTCCAAACTAAGTTTTTTCATTTGTAATGAAGTTGTACATTTTATTGTAGCCTAAGATGTATTGTAAATTGTACTTTCAAGATCATTGTAAAGCGCTTTGTTCATACTTATGCTAAGGAGCTATATAAATTCCGTTTGTATTGTATTGTATTGTATTGTATTGTATTGTATCTAAAACTGAATGAAGACCTGTAAAAAACAAAAGTGCTTAAAGACAATATTGTTCAAGGTTGCCTCGCAGGCTACAAAAAAAACAGAAAATTCAAATTAGTGCTCAAAAACAATAGCCAACAAAAAATAACTATAAATTAGCCCCCAATAAAGGACAGGGCCTGAAGAATGAAGGAAATTAAGGGGTGAAAAAATGGTGACGGGCTGTCAACGCAACATTGTTTAAGGTTCCCCCTGGGCTTCCAAAACGGGCTTTCTCTATCGGAATTATCATTTTAAGTTGACCTGAATGTTGAAACCCTAAGTAACCTTAATTTACCGACCTTATAATGCAATGTAATAAACCATATATATATTCTATGGTATCAAAACGGTTAATAAAACTGCCATGATCAGTTTAAGATCATTTGCAAACTGACTATATACGGCAGTTTAGTTTGGAGACCAGGTTGCATCGAGGAATAGTTCATTGGTAGAACCCCAACGCTGTCATATTCGGAGCCTATATTTATCCGTTTTAAGCACTCCTGGTACATCACTTTGTGAAGGTAACATGTAGCTGGTAAACCTAATGCAGTATATCCCTGTCCATATTAGTGTATTCTGAGGTCTCTGGACTATGGACCAGAATTTGGTGGGTTAAACCTGCTTTTGTAGGCATTCAACCACGAACCACCCCCACTTCCTTAGCTCCATCTGTCTGATGCCTTTGAGTTTCTGCAGCCAGATGATGTAGCTCGCTCTAAGTGCAATAGAGGTTGTGCATATGACGTATCATACCGTAAATATGGCGGACTTCTCAAATGCATTCAACAAAAGCATGATTGTAACCACGATGCCCAAGGATAAAAGAAACTACTATTGGAAAGTAGTACTCAGACCATCATCTGCATCATCTTGCAGTCAGCCAATATTGCACTTGTATTTGCACTTCCTCTTTGCATATGTATTTGATAGATTATCCTCCAGCTCTATGATGTCAGCTCTATGATGATAAAAGTCTTTGTGTAATCTAATTACCGGTAATTAGTATAATATTACTTAACGAGATTCCCTTTGGGCCAACTCGCTGTTTTATGTATGTGGCGTTAATCTCACTCACAATGTACATATATCTATGTTTATTTTTTCGTAGGGCTTTTTTCTGTTAGCATGATTATATAAATACATTCAACCCGATGGCACAATATGACACAACTCGTCATATAATTAGGCGAAATCCTATACAAGGCACGGAGTTGGATTTCGAGGCATATTTCCGGTTTTCTTAATTCTCTTGTATCATATTTTCTCTCTTTTCCAACCTTTTCCGCTCTATTCTTGTAACTATGCACTTTTTGTCAGAATCAGTATTAGCGTATTAAAACAATAGGACAGTGGTATGGGTACCATCAGTATGTGACTCTCACCGGGCAGATCAGTTCCATCTATATGGGTAGACACTTGACCAAAATTGCAAATCATCACATCTAACTCCGGGGGGGGGGCACTCCTATCTGAAATGGCAGGGATGTGCCTCGGCCATGTTAAAAGTAGGGGGCATTCAGGTCAAATGTACATTCCCGAGGCACATGATGCGTATCCACTATGGAAGTGCCCCCCCCCCGGGATCTAACTATTTCCTTTTATGGGTAACAGGAGGTACCGTAGAGGGCGTGATGAGTTGGTCAAAGATGTTGATGAGTGCGTAGACCCTTCGTTCTTCTTTAGAGTGTCATGTTCTTTTCTGCGGATCCTAATGGCTTCTTTCATCCACCTGGTAGTCTTATCAACTTCACGATCAAAGACTTTAGAGTCCTCCTAATAGATGGAGTGATTTGTAGAGTCCACGTGATCAGTGATGGCAGATTTGTGAATGTCTGTGACAGAAGATTTACGATTTGCACACCTAAATGGTCTGGATTCAAATTTACTGCCACAGTTCCTACATTGGTTAAACTGGTCGTACCTTTGGTATCCGACTTAAAGAGCACTAGAAAGAGGTAGAGAAACTTGGGTCGGCATTCATTTGCATAGGAAATTGTGTTTCTTAATTCTTGTAAAATCTGGGTCGGTCGGCCTGCAGAACAAGGTTTTCTTTTTCCGTCGCCTTAAATAAACATGTTAATGTGTGAGAAAATAATCCTCACGTATCACGTAAATCTAGTTACAAAACCAAATACAGTAAAGAGAAGTAATTATTGTCAGGTCTTTTCTGGAAATATCGTTCTAGGATCGTAAATTCCATAGGCGGAGACAAAAATGCACTTAGAAGAGGACAAATTGTGTTAAATTACTTTAATACAACAAAACCCTGGTTTGAGAATTAATTTTGCTTTAAATATGAGAGTAAGTCATCATGGTCATGAGAATATGCGATAAATTCTTAGTTTTTAGGTCAGGATATCCGTCATGTCGTCACCCTGCTACGATAATTGCCTATTTTTTTACAAAAGTACAAAATATGGTTCGAGCAAACATATTTTATTAACCAATCTTTCGACAAGAACAAATTTTAATGAGACAAATTAAAATGAATTATCAAAAACGATTAGGGTGATAAATAACTGATGCATGTGACTTTTTGGAGTCTTGGGATTGATTTAGTATACATGGAAAATTAGACGAACGCCAATTACAAGGGATTCAGCTTTATGCATATTGTTACTTAATTTGAATGATTTCCATTTTTTGCAGTGGAAAACATTAACAACTTGGTATATATTTTAAATCAAATTCAGTATTTCTGTTACAGTCAAGTTAACTCAATCTATTAGTGTTCGACTATGGTGCAAGCGGTTGCAGGTTCGAACCCTGGTGGTGCCTAGTACGCTCTCGCGGAAAATTTGAGTTAGCTAGATTTTTTTTTGGGTGGGAGTTTTTACCATTTTCTTTAGCCCCCGGGGTAGGAGCGGCCACGCTACGCCACTGCCCCTGCTCAAGGAACTTACTGCTTATTTGTCTTGTTGTAACCCGTACGAAACTCGGGGAGCTGATCCTGGTTGCGAAGGTTATTTGGGGAATGTCTAGGGTGTGCACTCTTGAAGCAGCAAAGTCTCGGAATTGTTGTTGAATGGTGTAGGGCCGTAGTGGTCAGCGACAGCCTGTAAAGTGTGCTGATCCTTGTGGATCGACGTCTAGGCGTTGTGCCTGTGCGCAGTACACTATAAAGCACTGCGCCTTTTTTCTGATTCATTCAATATAAACATGATAAAGTACCTTGATTTTGCGTGGTAACAGAAAAACAGTTTTTAAAGAGTGCGGTGAAGTTGCCAAGCAAGACTGTAAAACTGCCCCACCCAAAAAATTAAGATTAGGTTTAGGGGTTTACGGTTGTGATTAGGGCTAGGCTCGGTTTAATGGTTAGGATTAGAGTTAATATTAAGAGATTAAGTGATTAAGGTTAGTGATAGGATTATTGTTGGTATTGACAAATACTATTTTAAAGTTGCTCCCACTCCCAAGCTAAAATCATACATTTCCTTAAATTCCACCCAGGCCATTTTCGATTTTGTAAAGGTACATGAGAGGTATGGTTATTACATTATGTAATATAGAAAAGATTAATGTTGAATACAAAAAGACACATCCTAAAAGGACAACTAGTTCGTATCATATGACTTGGGTTGCTTCTTTTTTGGCCTCTTAAAACATGTTCAAGATTGTATTATAAGTTGAGAGAGCAATCCACACCGTATAAAGCATGCAAGTGTTTCAATTAGTATTCTAAAGGGATAAACGTAATATCTTATGTATCCCATTTTCATGGTGTAAGGTAGCAAAATAATCTCATCGGATCAAATCAAGTCTTCAAGTAGTAACATGCTTTGCACATATATGAATTATAATACGAAGATGAGGTTTCAATAAATGCAAACACGTTTTGAAGCTTTTGCGTGGTTATCTTGGTTATCGAATTAGCAAGATGTGTATGAACAATGTATACACACCCACACCAACAATAAATCTTATCTTCAATATCGGACCGTTTTGTAACAAATAATGTTTGATGTCAAATGTGTAATTAGATGCAAATAACGTGTATACATTTTGTTTATTTGCTACAGGTTTGCCATAGAGGTTCGTGAGAGGGAGCGTTGAGCGTTGTTCAAGAAACCACAGTCTTTTCACCATGTCTACGATGGATAGTTTTGAGTCCAATATAACAGACAATGGTTCATCATACACTTTTGATTTCCCAGAGCCTACTCCTAAGCTTGAGCTAGCTTTCACAATGACACTTATTTCAATAGTGGGTATATTAGGAAACGCAAGCATCATATTTATCATCTTACGACATAGTAAGATGCGAACTACAACCAACCTTTTAGTAGCTAACCTAGCTGTCGGTGACTTGTCATTCTTCATCATGCATCCGCCGCTTCATTTGTACTTTTACTTCACTTTCAGTTGGCCGTTTGGTTCAATTTTATGTAAATCAAGCGTGTATGCTCAGAATGTTTCAGAAGGTATTTCAGTATTCACATTGACTGCGTTAAGTATTGAACGATACCAAGCTATCGTACGGCCAATGCAATTGCACACATCGAGAACTCCGTACCGGACCATCATCATCACCATTGTCATTTGGCTTTTAGCCCTTGTCGTTGCATCACCAACTTTGGAAATGGCGGAAGAGTTTTTCGTGTTTGGAGATTACGCACAGTGTAAACCTCTACCGCATCTAAATCAGAAAGCTAAAGTGTTTAAAGTTATCAATTTTATGATCAACTTCGCCATACCACTCATAATCATCACGTTGTTTTATTGTCTCACGGCACTGCAATTGATGCGCAGTGTGCGGGCTCCAAAAAGTGGAGTTCATGCTCAATGTGGAGAAGCGCAAAGAAGATCCCGAATGAAATTAGCCCTAGTTGTTCTTTCACTCGTAATTGCTTTCGTCATTTGTTGGTCTCCATATTATGTCTACGAATTATGGTTTGAGTTCGGATTTAGCGTCACTACATTTAACTCTCCTGCAATGATCAATTTTACATGGTGGCGTTTCCCAATTCTCTACTTAAGTTCTTGTATTAATCCGATTATTCTGTACACCATAAGCTCCTCGTACCGCAACTATTTCTATCGTCATTTCTGCTGCTGCTTGCGATTGCTAAAGAAACCACAAGAGCCTACGTCTATGACTCTTCCCAGTGGACACACTAGGCTATCAGAACATACTAAAAGTCCAACTGAGGCATCAACTACCTACGCAGCTACCACTAGAGTGTAGAATGCGTGATCTTTGGAATTGAAGAGACAAACATGTAACGCTGAATGAATGATATATAAAAATGTTTGCAGTAGAGTTAAGACAATGTTGCCAGAAAACAATCGCAATATTTGGGGATTGTTTGTTTAACGGCCGGTCCGTTCGAAGACACACATGCATCCTGATGGGATCAGTTTCAAAGATGGAACAAAATTGAAGATGAGGAACAAGGAAAATCAGGATACTCCCAACAAATCATTTGAACAATACTGTACTACAGCCTTTGAGTCAAGATAGAAATTCTTTATCTCTTCTCAACTGCCACATCTTGAATTCACGAGGCAAGAAACTTGTTCCAAGCTGGAATAATTGCTCTTTCGGCTGCTGTTTGTTTACCACAAAATTGCATAAAGACTAACAATAATAATCATCTTACTATACATGTATAGGTCTAAAGTAAATATTGCTTATGCTTGTACAGATATTTCATTTTTAATGTTATCGTTAAACTGCTGTATCAGAATCAACCAGACAATCGTCGCTGTGATATATTGGACAATTCTTGGCTGAGAGTGCTTTCTGTTCCAATACTCCAGTGCTTTAAATATCTATCAGGTCGGGTTAAAAAGGGTTGATCTTTTTTTTTTGAAAGATTTGACATATCGGTTTGACGCTTAACATTAGAAATGATTTTATAAGATAGCAAAACAATGCGTAGAATATTTTCCTTAAACTATTAACAAGACGGAGTGTACTACACATATTGTAATGTACTATACATACTTTAATGTTTAATAATGTAATTGACAAGACGCTTTGTATAACAATGCACGACCATTTTACTGTACATACATTTCGGGACTGTTTAACACTAGTGCAAATTCAACGAAATGTCACTTGCTGCAAAGGGGAGAAATGGGGCAGAACCATTTTATTATCATCAGCATCATCGTGTTTTTGTATCTGTCTATTGTCCTTCTCCTCCTTCTCCTCCTCTTCCTTCTCCTTCTTTCCCCTTTTCCTTCGTATTCATCTCTTCTTTTTTCTTCTCGTCCTCCTCCTTCTCCTCCTTCTATTTCTAAATATGTGCTTTGATAAAAGGTTCGATACTTAGGCACACTTTTTAACTTCAAATCTCCATGTAATTCGTTTAACGTAATTATATTTAACCGGGGTTTAACTGTTACATCGATCAATTATGTACCCCTCAAACAGATAAAATCAGATCTGACCGAGTGCTGACTGTGTAATTAATAACCAAATCCGATTGGATGAGTCTTTTATAAGCACGCCATTGATTGGATGAGTCTTTTATAAGCACACCATTGATTGGTTCACTCGTATATATTCTATTTGCTGTATATAGAAATAACTTTGTGCTGTATATAAAAAAGAACAATGACTCACCTTGGCAAAAGCAACCGTTTATCGCGTAAAATCAATTTCATTTTCATATCGGGGTTGGAAAAGTTGGAATCTCCGAGAGTGGATTTTGTTTTGATCCCCCTTTTTATGGTCTAAAATATCTGTTGATCCCCCCTTTCAGGTCCTAAAAAGGAAACCAGAAATACGCTATGTTATTAACTTATTAGCTAAAAATTACCATTTGGAGCTATTACTCATTGGAGTTATAGTATTACATGCGACATCCAAATTGTAAAGTGCGCAAATTTTGTTGATTTGAAGTTTGAGAGTACACAATTGAATGCTAAACATTCTTTCAATTTTTTTTAATGTGCATGCCTTGTCGTAATTTGTTTTTGATCCACCCTTTTTAGGACCTAAATTTTTTTATTCCTCTATATTTTCCAACCCCCCTACCAAAGTATTTATGAGCACTCCTTTATTTCAATTGACGTTCGTGATGATTTTAAATACGCATCATCACCAAAAACTGGAGTTATGCTTCGTGAAAGACTACTCTATTTACGTTGCTGAAAAAAAATATAAATACAACAAAATTTGACTGCTCCTTTGGACCGTTTAAATTTCTGTGACATATGACTATCTTTTGATCGATCGAGCCACGATGCGCGTAATTTTGAACGGGAAAAGGGCATCTTCCTTAGACGAAAAAGTAACTAGAGAAATTATTTCAGGTTTCAATTAGAAACCAAGCTACTTATATCACCGTATGGTGGACACACGCCTGATATTTACATTTCTACTCACTTTGCACTTTGCAATCCAGATCAACAAAACATATTTGGATATATTATTATTCTTTTTATTTTTTTAAATAAAGCCAACACTCACAATAAATAAGGAAAGGTATAGGGTCTTTACGTGAGATCACAAGGTTCATTATAATGGGTTTTTTTTTATTTTACCCCCATGTGCATGATTTTTCTTGGGAGGGGGTAAATAGAAAAATCTTCCGTTTTGACCTATTACTTGTCATAATGCAATACCTGCAATCGAAGTATAAATGTAACCAGTGGCTCCTTGACTCATTTCCATCATCTCATAATAAGATACATGTATTACCCTGCAGAAATAAACTGTATTATTTAAGCAAAATTAACAAAACTGGACAAATGTGGCCTTAAGGCTCCGAATCGCCTTGTAATACAAACAAAAAAAAACCGACAAACAATTTTGTTATTGAGATATCTGTCTGCTGGTGAACAGTTTTCAAATAAGGTTATACAAAGGAAAAAATATCAGTCGATTTTTAATTCGCCATGGGACAATTTCGAGTTAAGCTGCCAAATTCATAAAAAGTGCATTTTGGCTGAATTAGGCTACCCTGGGTAAATACAGTCATGGACAAAGGTTTGGAATATTTTTATTTCTTGTATCATATGCATTTTTCAATCATATTAGGAACAGGTTTATTGTTCTGGAGTAGTGCTCAATTGAATTTAATTGAAAGATACAATGTCCTTTGATGTTTACAACACACAGTTGTCAATTAAACAAAGAATTAACTGAGGAAGCGCATTACAATGGAAGGATCACACAATCGCAAACCTTTTTGGCTGCCTCTTTGTATCACAAAATGAGATTATTAAAGACACTAGCAAATTTTATTGTTTAAACAAAAACTTAACCTCTCACTGTGACATGTTCAGGTAAGGCCCTCGTTTTAGAAAACACAACTCAATATTTGGTGTGTCCACCTCTTTCCAGCTCAAGGTCATGTAAGCGACGTGACATTCCCTCAACCAGGTGTGCCAAGGTTCCTTGTGGAGTATCTCGCCAGCAAGCAATGAGGGCGTGTCTAAGTTCGTACAGGGTGATTGGTTGGTTGTTCATGTTACCTAACCTGCGGATACGTCTGCCCATAGGTTCTCTATAGGGTTCATATCCGGGCTCAAAGCCAACCAGTACAGGTGTTCTACATTCTCATTTTCAAGGAATTCCCTCACGCGTAGGGCTATGTGCGCCGTGGTGTTATCATCTTGGATCACGACATTGTTCCCGAAGTCTCTTCTTGCAAACGGAAGCATAACTGTATCAAGAACATGCAGGTGATTTCGACCTACTGTGAAATGATCCCTAGACTCTGATCCCACCACCATCTCCATGGACTCTAGGCAGGATACAATCCTTAAGCAGTACTTGACCAACCTGTCTTCGGACCTTGAATCGACCATCTTGTCTGTAGAGGAGGAACCGGGCCCCCGTTACTGAAAATCACATTACGCCAGTGGCCTACTGTCAAATTCCTATGTATCTATGACCAAAGCAAGCGCACATGCCGATGACTTTGCAAAAGTGCCGTCTTTCTTATTGGTCTTGCGCGAAAACCTGCACTAATCAGTCTATTGTTCACAAGTTCCCTGGTAACAGGCGCGTTTATGGACCTAAGCCATTCTGTTCGTAGCCGAGATGCAGGCTTCGTGCGGCCATTGCGGCAAAGTCTCAAGAGAGATCTGTCTTCCCTGGCGGTTGTCTTTCGAGGCCGACCTGACCTTGGTCTAGGTGTAGTAATTCCGGTCTCTCGACGTCTTTTCAAAATTTTGGACTGTATCTTATGTAATTTCTAAAGCGGCACCAATATCCTTCTGTCTGTTGCCGCGATTACGTAAGTCAATGACGCGGGCGTATAAATCTGCGCTCAACTCGCACCCAATGATCAGAAATATCGTATACAACTGACAGATGCAACAAAGTAAAGCTGGTTTCTTCACACGGTAATGCAAAAGCCAATGTAACCTTACGAATCATATCGCTAAAATAACTGCAAAAAGGATGCCCGATGGTTCATTGGTCAGGCATAAGAAGCCATTGTTCTACATTACGTAATGTGTGATATAAAATGGTACCTTGCCGGACAGCCGTGATCCATTTTGTATGGCTGACGGGTCATTGATGGTAAGAAATTTGCACTTAAAAACAGGGCTATGCAAAAGAATTAAAATATTCCAAACTTTTGTCCATGACTGTAGGAATAAAACATAAATATAAATAAATATTCACTTTAGTTGCTAAGGAAATGTTGTGCCATGCTACTATTAGGGATTATGTATGCCTGGTCAATTGACATATTGGTGACTAATTTCGCTTAAAAAACAATAATAGTGCTAATTGACTTAATTCCTCTTTACTCTGGCACTAGTTAGAGTAAACAACACTTGAGTATTAGATATTAAGTACATATATGATGAATTTAGTTTTCCCGAAGTTTTGTCAGAGATTATAATGATGATCTGTTAACCGTAATGTAAAGCTACACAAAAAGTAACGCAGCTGTTATAAATACGCCTATGGCTTCATAACTAATAATTATTTTTACAACATTTCAATATAGAAAGAAGGATGGTTTATTTACGCGCGTTTTGATACCCCCATTCGTCTAAACTCGCCATTCCACAGCAGTGTTTAAAAAAGACCTGAAATTAAAATTTGTTTTGATTTGAAGTAAGCGCGAAGATTATGTCGGGTTTAAGTGCCACAATGCTTGCGAAATAACCATTGATAGCTGTAAACTGCAACTTTTAAAGCACTCTTCTTTCTATTGTGAATGCGATTATAGTTCGAAGCTTAAGGTGAATATATAACGACTCCGTTACTTTTTGTGAAGTCTTTAGATTACTTATAACTTATTGTTACGGAGATATAAGACCAAAAGTGTGAAATGCCAAAGGTCAATCACACAAGGTTAAAAAGGTGGCAACTTGATTTAAAAACGTTATGTTTAACTGTTTGTCAGCTATCAACGCATTTAAAATGTTGCTTAGATGGAATCTGAATATTAGTAGGGTCATCTACCACAATGAGAGTGAAGGTTCGTCTCTTTGTGGATTTGTTAAATAATACATTTAGCCCCTAGGCCACTCGCGAAAATGTGGACTACGTCCAGGAGGGGATAAATTCATAATGCATATCAAAATGTCCGGCTTGTCAAAAGGATTACAAAATATATAGTTTCGACTAACTATGAATTATTGTTACGAAGATTTAAAAATTTGATCAAAAAATTTTGTGCACAGCGTCTATTTGGTTATGGCGATACAGGACAAAATAATATAGGTCAATGGCCATTTGTCTCTGATTTTTGTGCTGTTAAACTCGGCAAAGGAAACATTGTAAAAGAGTGCAATCTATAATCTAAATCGGAGGATTTTAAATGTTGACTCTGTGTTGACATTTGATACTCCGTAACCAAAAGTCATAGATAGTACAAACTATACATAATTCTTGTGACAAGACGGGTAGTTTGCTATGCATTTTACAGTAATTCAAGCATTTTTCAAATTTGACCCCTGCATCATGGAATTACCCCTTCTCTCTTAAAGGGAAAGATTGGGGTGAGGGAAAAGTCCAAATTAAGATTGAGAAATCAGTCTTAAAGATTGAAAATTCAAACTAAATTCCATTGCATTTTCAATCTAATTTTAGACTTTTACCTCAACACAATCTTTAAGATTGATTTTTCAATCTTCGGTTTTAAGAGAGTTCCTCCTGGATCATCACTGATTTATAATGTATATAAATACCAAACGATGCCAAATCATTCTAAATCCAATGAAGTGTGTGGCCTATTTACGCATATCTTTCACGATGTGGGCTGTTGCCACATTGACTGAAGCAAGAGATCGATTAAGTCAAAATTGAGTGTTTCCTCGTATTCTCGTATCATACGAAAATAGCCAATTCTATCATCGTTGTTGCTGTATCATATGAAGCCTTTACTTACTTGACACTTTCATATTTTATGTATAATCATCATCAATTAACCCTAGCAAAACTGGGTTTTATTATCTGTCCAGTCACCATTTTGTTGTGTAAATGTATGCAATGGAATTTTCCGTAGAGCCAAACACCTATTGGCATTAATGAACGAATGAATGTTTAAGGTGTACGGGAATGTGCCACGGTTTTTGGGTACCTTTTAAACGAGTTTTTGGTATATCGATAGGTGGGTTTTCACTGAAGAGCAGTGTGTCCAATTTGGCGCATTTGGTAAAAAGTACCCATAAAAGCACCAAATTTGAACAAATTTGGATGCTATTTGGGTGTTTTTTGTGAAAAAATAGTATACTGATGGGTTGCCACAACAGCAAAAAAGCGGTATAGATAGTCACGACCAAAGGTCTGTGTGGCACATCCCCGTACATAATATTTTGAAGAACCGCCCGGGCAAATATCCTGAATAAAGTCAGGTAAAGAAACTAGAAAAACAGTAAGTTGCTTGTGTAAAAGATATCTTCATATTATATGAGAAACAGTGGGTTAAACATCCATGAAAGTAGATTGCCCCAAATTTTTTGGGCCCACAAAATTTCCCTGCGCATCTTACTTTTTAACTTGAAAACACCATGTTTTGGGTTAACTTTAGGTAACATTGCACATTTTGCAATTGGCCTTTTATTATAGCAAAATGAGCGAACTGCATACAGCCACTACACTGTTCAATAGCCTTATTGTGATGTGGCGGGAGTTTTAAAAGCACGGGCCCTGAACAAAATATGATGCGCGAGCATACTGCCAGGCAAGGAATAATGGGAATTGTAATCATGCGCGCATACTGCAAAGCAACGACCTCACAAGTCAACTCATCTATTCGTAAACCCAAACCATGGCCACTTGGGAGCGATTTCCGAATAGGGTACAACTCTAGTCTTATTACAAGACTGCCCTACCCAAACCCTAACCCCTAACCCTAAACTCACGGTGAATTTGCGGCCTCCAAATTGTGGCCTGGTCCGGGGCTCCAAAAAAATGACGCAACTAACAAGACTACATTCATGGCGCATGCTATAAAGCAGGTACAACAGTATTGAGTAATCGGCTATATCAACAAAATGTTATAATTCAAGCCGTATGAAAATGTGAACTATGATAACCATGAAATTAGTTGAATAAAATGAAGTTATAGACTATACTATAAAATGTCTGTCTTTGAATGCCAAGCAACAGACCATGACCATGATTTCTTTCCTTTTTAAAAAAAAAAAACCACTACCACGGCATGACCAGCAACGACACCCCAATGACAGACTGATGTTAAAACCGACCAGGGATATGAACCGACCAAGCGTGGACTGCATAATAGTATTTCATCCTCTGATATGACACCTTGACTGCGACTTTAGGTATACACATTAATAAGACCATATTTATGTGTCAGACTGTGAAATATGACACATTCGTCACATAAAATAGACCACAGATGGTATTACACAAGACAGCGGACCTCATTTATTGGAAGCAAGAAAACCCATCATCGAGCTAGAATGGTTTAATTACGTCTTTACATGAAAATTAATGGTATGCCAATAAGGATTATTTCGTATCATTGACATTCTATTTAAAGTTTTCCACTAAAGTTTGGTTATTAAAGGCGGTATTGGGCGTGTGTATGAAACAGATAATAACACATGTTGATAGGATCCCATTTTCTCTTTATTTATTTTTCGCGTTTTAGTGTTGACTTCCCGAACTGTTCATCCGGTATGGCGACAATTTAAAATACCAGGTGAAATGACGGATCACGTGTTCATAAACGATCTGAAATCAAAGTGAAGCTTCCTATAATTTAAAACAATACCGGAGGTGACCAAGGTGGTTAATACCAACATGATTGTCACTATCACTACTAGAATTCCTTTGTTACCGTAGGCAACGTAAACAGTGAGGTGACACGAGTTCAGTGCAAGAATCGACACGCTGGAACAGATCTAGCCTCTCTTCTTGAAACGTTTTAAAGCAGTAGAACGTGGATGTGGCAGTTCTACGCAACTTTCTGTTTAATTCTTAAACATGAGACAAAGAACGACCAACAATGACGATATTTGTACGATCTGTTATTTTATAAATATAGGGTGACCGACACTCGACATTTGACCGAAGTGCCAACTTTTCTGGGTGTCCTCATGCTTTATTGGGTGTAAAACCGTGTAACGTGTAACTTTATTTTAGTCTCAAACAAAAGCTAGAGCATTTTGACCCGGGCATTTTGATTTCTAGTAGTATACCACCAGCAAGACCCGGGTTTTAACGCGCATAAATGCCACAAACCTGCTGAAAACAAGACCAGATGTTTGCGTGACGCCATAGCGCGCCAGGACCAGTACTTACGCATGGCTATTAGCCACCCTCCCCCTATAAGCGACATGCAAACATGTCAGAGTACAAACTCTTATTCTAACCTCTTGGAAAACAATCGATTGTAAAATATGTTCAGTCAGATTATTAAAATATGTTCAGTTGTAGCTGAGACTCCAAAAACAAAATTAATGATACACCTTGTACAAATGTGAATATATCACTGTTGAATTTTAAGGGTACGTGTGTTTTTCAGATGGATACTTACTATTACAGCTGGTGTTTAATGAATTTCTTTTGTATATTATGATAGATATTAATTTTGATAAAATAAACTGTTATTAAGAATCTAATGTAAATACGTAAACAAAAAATCTATTCCTCTTGCTTGCACTTGACTGTGTCTATGCTGAATAAAGTTCAATTGTGTAAATACACCATTGTCTTGTATGTTGCTGACCTCAAATTCCACATGGTATCAAAATGACCGTCACTGTCATGATGAAATAGGTATAGTCATAATTATAGGTAAGTTGTGTACAGGGTCCAAAGGTCCAAAACCAACTTTACCCTTCAAAAGGTCACTGAATTTCTCAAAGTTGAAACATTTAAATTGTTGTTACATATTCTGAAAGACCATCTTGTTAAGAGTACTAGTATTTGGTGAAAAAAAGACAGCTGAAACAGAAATTAAATTACAAATTACAAAATTAAGTTTGTCCACACGCAGGTCTATGGGATGTGTCATCAGTGCATCTGTCAAGAATCTAGAAAATAGTTAATATTTACTCCTAAGGTTATTCTGCCAACTAAACCACGCTTTCAAATGTAGATTGACTTGTTCGACGTCTCTGCTCCTGGACATTGCACTGCGAAATTAAAAACTTCTTTTGTATACTTTAGATCAAGGTAACTTCAAACCGGATATTCTGCGGTCACACGATTATGTAAAGAAAACCAAAACTGCTTCCTACAACTTTTTAAGGGCTGGGGTAGCGACGTTCTTTAGGGTAGCCCCTGTTGACAAGTAAACATGACCTACACCTACTATTTAGTGTGAGAAGTGCCATGGGTCAGTACATGACATGTGTACTCTTTTTTTACTAACTTTTGTATCTGGTAAGATTTTTGGGGCACATTAGTGAAAAATCGGTTTTTTGCACATTTTTCAAACAAGAGAAATGTCAGACACAATCGCTTTTGGACATTTGTTATACATACATATACACAAAATTTCAGTATGGTTTTAGCAGCTGTGAGTTTCCCAATTTACTGTTACACTTTGATTTGTCTTCCCATGTCACTGTTTTCTGACGGTTTTCTGACGGTTTTACACGTGTACTTGAATTAAGAATCATTTTTCACAATGGCATGCTCAAAATGTTGGTTTGACCGTCGGAAATTCTTGAAAACATTATGCTGACTACATGCACATTTATTTTAAATCACTCTCCAAGTGCACTTTGGTTGTTATCGAAGTTTGCAAGTGATAAAAACAACGAGTACAAGCTATAACATCATATTTCGAAAAACCCGAGGTTGTACTTATTGGATTTAAACATCGATTTCTGAGGCCAATTTACTTACCCTGCTGTTACTGCATGAGACGAGGAATCTTGCGATCATTTCATTTTATGATTTGACTTTGCCTTTTGCCTTATTTGGAGGTTAATCCTTGTCGGAAAACTGTCCACAATGTTTTGAACACCACGCCATTATCCATTTTTCATGCCAGGCCAGATTCGATGAGACTTGCTTCTCTATTGGTCAATTTGGTTAATTGAGAAATATTCCACCAATCATAATTCTTCTTCTATCTTCTTCTATATCGATATACCGTCCCCCAATTTGGTTATAAAATTAGTCTCGTGTATACGCTAGTTTATAGCCGTCCTGTGATTGACGACTATCTATAGCTTACGTCCATATGAGTGGACATGTACAATTGAAATACTGGAATGAGGTGGGCGACTAATTTATGAATTTTATGCTGATTGACCCGGAAGTGGGAAACAGCTGTTGGATTGTGTTTACAAAATTCACAGAGCAAATGGTGAGATGTCACGTTGCACAATGGAAAACCGTCCATATTATGAAGAAAGCTTTAAAAGCAGCCGGGAAAAGCAGTAAAGTCATGTGCGCATAGTCTTTTAAATTAGACTTTACTGTTAATGAAGCTAAATATTTAAATATTATGCTGTCAATCAAAAATTCACAAACTTTCAAGTATGGCAAGCCATTCGATCTAAAACGCGTTAGTGCAATTGAAAGAGATGAAATTGGCATTTTGGGGAGGAAATTTCTAATGTTATCTGGTTGACCCGATAGCTTACAATTTCTTTCATCAATATATGACCAAACAAATTTTTTGGACAAACTTATTGGGGTCTTGGAGTCTGCCCATTCCCCCTCCCTTAAGTTTCTAACAGACAAAAGTATCGCTAATGACATCAGTCAAGAGCTTAGGCATGATAATAGGAAACCACGTGATCAAAACCAAAACCAAAACTAATCCTGAAACGTGCCACAAAGCTTTTTGGTGTAAATAAAACAGTACACGCATTAAATAGTAAGTTTGTGATGTAAATTCAATAAGAATGTTTGAAATACTTAAGAATTAGAATAGGAAAGCTCATCCTTTGATTGATTTCAACCCATCTCCATTGCATCTATAAGACAGAGCTGGGCGTAAGATCAACCTCTTTAAATATATCAGCTCACGCTGGGGTAGTTCTGGGCGAAAAGGCTGCATAGTGAACAACACTGTGCTGAGTAAAGCTGAGTGTGAATAACCAATACTTTGACTAATTATTGTAAAGTTTCTCATAAAGTTTAATTACGTCTTTACATGAAAATTAATGGTATGCGAATACGTATTATTTCGTATCATTGACATTTCTATTTAGAGTTTTCCACTATTGTTTGGTTATTAAAGGCGGTATTGGGCGTTGTATGAAACAGATGTTGATAGGATCCCATTTTCACTTTATTTATCTTTCGAGTTTTAGTGTTGACTTCCCGAACGGTTCATCCGGTATGGCAGAAGAAGTTATCTTCAATCGATCCTCCTGCATGCGATTATGCATATGAATAGACACTCGGGTGTCTTTCTTTTGTAATTTCGGTGGAAATATTTCGATGGTCTATATTTTTTTCACAGGGAAATAATCATAGGATCACGCTGGGGTAGTTCTGTGCGAAAAGGCTGCATAGTGAGCAACACTGTGCTGAGTAAAGCTGAGTGTGAATAACCAATACTTTGACTAATTATTGTAAAGTTTCTCATAAAGTTTAATTACGTCTTTACATTAAAATTAATGGTATGCGAATACGTATTATTTCGTATCATTGACATTTCTATTTAAAGTTTTCCACTAAAGTTTGGTTATTAAAGGCGGTATTGGGCGTTGTATGAAACAGATGTTGATAGGATCCCATGTTCACTTTATTTATCTTTCGAGTTTTAGTGTTGACTTCCCGAACGGTTCATCCAGTATGGCAGAAGAAGTTATCTTCAATCGATCCTCCTGCATGCGATTATGCATATGAATAGACACTCGGGTGTCTTTCTTTTGTAATTTCGGTGGAAATATTTTGATGGTCTATATTTTTTTCACAGGGAAATAATCATAGGATCACGCTGGGGTAGTTCTGAGTAAAGCTGAGTGTGAATAACCAATACTTTGACTAATTATTGTAAAGTTTCTCATAGTCAGGTTGCGTAATGTCAGTGTGTAGGTATAAACGGATAATAAAACAGAAACCCTATTTTAAATAACATTGTGTAAAGGGACAGCAATTTTGCGTAGTACGACGTGGTTGTATGCCGGTAATCCTGTCAATATGGAGTAGAACACGAATAGTCGCACATATTTTCAAATTCCACTGCAAGAAAAAGTATCATTGACAGATTTCGTGCTTTAATAATTAGACGTTTACCATCCGAACGTACGATTTAGGTGTAAGAATATCATTGAGTCAACTGTCGGGTTAAGTAGGCTATTAGCCATAAATACATGAATAATGTTTATACCTTAAGTAAACACAGCACAGATTTGATTGTTTATGATGGAATCCATGTATACAGGTTTGTATAAGCGTGACATAAGCACAGCTGTTTCAACGGTGTCTGCAAACTATCTGTCACTGAGAAATCCATCTTCGGTAATCTTATTTCTTGAACTTGACCAATCCTATTCAATGTCAAATACATTAAAACGATTGCCAGTCATTTCACGTATTCTAATGGATACATCCGATGCATTGACTGCAACATGTATTACAAACAGGCAACTTATAATCAAATAGACATGATCTGCAAATAAAAGTATCAGTGATATATTTTTATCCGGGATATAAACGTGATACAATAGGTGACTTGTTAATAACACTTCAGTATCCGAGTTCTGCTATATTTCACAGTTGTTGGGATATTTAGGATCTGCAAACCTGTTCTAGGAGCCTTCGGATATAGACAGTCTTAAACACCGACCGGTAACGTCACACAGAATCAAAAACGGTTTGAAGCCTTTGGCATGTTTGGCAGTGACAACTTATAAAACTTGTAAATAATATATTATGCATGCTATGTACGTACTGTGGAATCAATTTTGTTGATTTTTGATAGAAAGTGACCTATACACGCGTGATATCCAGATATCAGTTCAGGAGCACTCGTAATTCACGAAAGTCTCTGATATCAAATACTCTTGAAGTGCCGAGTCACGTGGCACGGTGGCAGTATCATAGTTCAGGGACATTTCATAAATCACATAGTCCCTAGTCTCAAAATCCAGTCTGTACAGGTTAAAATTCATTAAAAAACATGTCTTGTTATATTGTGACGATTTGACTCCGCAAACAAAACAAGTATAATCGTAAGAATATTGTGGTTTCATCTAAAAACTGCTAGGCCGTTTCATTTTAATATGTTTTACTGATAAAACGATAAAAGATGATAATGAAGTTTTTGTTTCGAGAATTTTTTTTTGAAGAAACAGGTCCAACGTGTTTCTTTGTGTTTTTATTTATTTATTTATTATTTATTATTAAGGGTAGGTGGGAGCGGTGCCTGAGCTAGCGGTATTTGTGCTCAAATTGAGCCACAATAAAGCCCACACTCACGGAGACAAATATTGGTACAATACGTGAGATTACAAGGCTCCTTTTAATGTGTTTTATTTTCCCCATCTGCATGATTTTTCCTAGGAGGGGAAACAGCTAAAACTTTCGTTTTGTTATATTATTTGTCGTACATATGGAAATTTATATGTGACCGGTGGCTTCTTTCACACATTTCCTATAAGATCAATGTATTACCCAGCATAAATAAACTGTATTCTTTAAACAAATTTACCAAAAACTGAAAAATTATTGCTGGAAGGCTCCTATTCCTTTAAAGGCATTTATTTGTTGTTGTTTTGTTTTTTTGGTGTTGTTTATTGTTTGGTGTTTAAATATTTTTTTGTTTACTGCAGTACGTTTGCTCATGTTATACACTCATCACCTCGATAGATCCAACCGGCAGTGAACGTTACTGGTAAATATGAAAAATGTGAATTTGGATTTGGTGGTTATCGTGTGCCGTGGTTCGCCTATTCATTACGAGTGAGTATGCAGGACAATAGACTGTGACGTCATCCGCACTGTGCATCCACATACTCGTTTTAAATAAACGTCATAACTGTCATCCTAAGATGATAGGGCTCTGCCTCTGTATGGTTAAAAATGTATGATTCCCAGTTTTGTGGATACGCAGGTCAGTGCTAGAATTGACACTAATATAAAGAAACACAAGCGAATCATTTAAGGTAATCATTATACGACCAAAAGGTAACCGCTGTCAAGATATCCGGTGTGACAACGGATTGCTTCACGCAATGTCCACATTAATTTTTAAATTGCCACGCCAAGTTGGTTTTAGGTTTTTATGATTAAAAGGGACGAGCGTTTGAATCAATCAACCTTCTTTCGGTGTGATATTGCTTGCATTGGCATAGCAAATGGCCCGCACGAATGTTGCTTGAAAAATATCAATATATAAGATACAACAAGTTTTATTTCACATAATGTTGGTTCCAACCAACGTCCGACCTCAATGTTCGCTCATAGGACCTCTTAACCCTCGTTTTGATATCATAATAAAAAAGTTACCATAATATTCTATGGTGTTAAACACACTAAACATAATTATTGCAACATCTCAAAATAGAGATTTTCTTTTAAAAGTGAGTTACCACTCAATTGTATCCTCTCGACGGGCCTATCGAATCTACATTAGGTAATAGAGTCAAGATTATGAAACAGTTAATACAACCCTAGTTACAGGGCAAAAAGGTATTCAATTTGGTGGTAACATACTCAAGTTACAGGAGCTTAAACTGGCGGAAGTGAGGGTGCAGAAAATATCAGCAAGGCTTCAGCATTGGAGCGAAATTAGCCAAAAGGGTTTATCTGACCAGGGTAATGTCCAGAAAATGCTGATGGGAGTAATTTGCACAGAATAGATGGTCAAAAGAAACAGACGGGGGAAGAAGTATTCCGAATATATCGAGACTACTAGCAGGTCCATCCCAGGCACGTTTTCCTAACAGAACCACACTTTGCACATAATGTAGCTTGGATTGATGCCACCTCGAATTTTTTCGCCCCAAATGACCACGTGTACAAAATATTATTGAAATAACATGTTTTGACACTTTATGTGATTCAAATGCCACCATTTCGCCTAAAATGTATCCAGATATTAGCAAAATATACAAATTGATTCGTTTCAGTCAATGTCTTATCACTTGAACTTGAATATTCAAAATGGCTGTCATTTGCACTCTACAGGTTAACAAAATCTTTGAAAAATAATGTTTTGACATCTTTAAGTAAATGCCACAATTATCGCCTAAAATGTATAAGCAAAATATACAAACAGAGTAACTTCAGTCAATGTCTCATCACTTGGCTGTAAAGGGTAAAATCATTGAAAATATAATGCTTTGACATCATTATTTCAAGTAAATGCCACCATTTTTGCCTAAAATGTATAAGCAAAGTAACTGAGAAATCCATCTTCAACAATCTTATTTCTAAAACTTGATAATCCTTTTCAATGTCTCTAAAACGATTGCCAGGTGTTAAAATGGATACATTAAATGACCTTCACTGCAGCATGAATCGAAAATAGGCTCCCTATAGCTGATGTGCCATTAAAGGTATCGCTGACACACTTTACCCGGGAATACAAATGAGGAATTGTTAATAACTCTTCAGTATCCAAGTCCTGCTAGATTTCACTTCGGATATAGACATTGAATCTTACACAACGAATGACAAACGTCACACACAATCAAAACAGGTATTTGGCGGTAACAACTTAACAAGATTTATACGGGGAAAATAATATTTATATATATTACTAGATTACATTTGGCAAAAAGCACATCAGGCAATACCCAATGGTACTCAAAGATTACTAATTTAAAGGAAAGCCCTAAATACAAAGCGAACAGAAAATAAGATAAAAAGTCAAACGAAAAGGGAATGGATGCAACCAAAGGCAATTATTGGAGTGCTTTAACTGCGGCCTTGAAAGCGGACAAGGCGGGACAACATCTTCCGGTAGCTCATTCCGCAACTTGGGAACGAGGTGTCTGAGGGTGGATGTGGCCCCCTCAGAAGGGAGAAACTTTTGCAAAATGAATTCATTTGGTGGACCAATTTGGTACTATCATTGTGTACAATTTTAGTTTGAAAAACCTAAAATTGTCGAAATGAAGGCCGAATTAAATCTATTCGAGGAAATGTTTTTACTGTTATTGTATCCAATATTGCTTGAAACATATAGTGCATCTGTTGAGTGTCAAATCAGAAGCGAAAGGAGAGTGTCTGGAGGGGATGTTCCCCCTCAGTAGTGAGAAACTTTCGCAAACTGAAAGCCCAATTGAAGCCATTTGGTAGACCATTTGGGCACTATTTATTGTGTGCTATTTAGTTTGAAAAATCCGAAAATGGGTTCAAATATGCCTCAATTGAAGCCATTCGTGGACAAGTCTTCACTATTATTGTTACAGTATAAGTTACTACTTTAAACATAGTGTTGGGTGTCCCCCTTAAAGCAGAAGCGAAAAGGGGATTTATTTATCGATACACCGGGGGTTGGAAAAATTTGCAAAATAAAGGTCCAATTGAAGCCATTTGGTGCATCATTTTTACACTTTTTTCAGAATCTACAATAGATAATTGATTATTTATTTTCACCCAGACATGTGACACACAGCACATTATGGAATTGATTAAAGTGGAGGGACATGCCCCCTGGTCGAGAAAGTGGAGGGGCCACTGCCCCCGAGCTGCTATATTCAAGACCAGGGAAGTGTACAGGGTGTGACGGAGGTGTTGGGGAGCTAGATGGAAGTTCAGATGGAGCAGGTCAATCATCCGACGAGCAAGGACAAGATAATAGTTTCCCACATTCAAAGTGAAGACATTTTGACAAAGTGAGGTCAAAATCCGAGTCCTCGCTTTGTGTGCATTGGATAACACTGTACCTATAGGGGTATAGGGGTATAGGCTATTATCCCACTGCGCGTTTACAGACAAAGTGAGGTGACCTCACTTTGAATGTGTTGTTCCTAAAAATGACCTCAATTGATCTGGAAGCCATCCAGTTCAAGAAGCACTTAAAGCCATAATGTGTGATTTGCTGCTTCACATCGACGCCCTCAATTTTACTCGGATTTCTACTTTTTGCATAATTATAATGCCCAGTGGTATACTAAAATACCACGTAAAAGACTAAGCCTGAAGTGCTTTAATAACAGTAAAATTTAACTTTTTGTATTAAAACCGGGTCGACCCGGTTTTATTCAGAGTTCAACGATCGAGTACTTGCTACCATGTACCATGGATGTCAGCTTGTATGTACATACGTCGAGCGCGATGCTCCGTGCAGTTACATGTAATACGATCGGCGAGCGTAGTACACGCATTGTAGGCGTTGGAATGAATCGCAATTTTCTTCGTTATACCTCATTTGTTTGGCTCGAAATTAAAAGGGGATAATGTGATCAGTGAAAACAAACATTTAAATAGGAATCTATTCTTTATGCAAATCACACATTATTGCTTTAACCGAGACACGGATCTGGAATTAGATCCTGTGTGGGACAACCTGATCAAACCCAGCGGCACCAGGGGCAGGACTTTTCCGACTTCGGTGACGTCATCGAGTGTGATGTCACCTTACCAGGTTGGTCTCTAACTGTTTCCAAGAAATACATCAGAGCCAACAACATCGGCTGATGACGAGGAAGTTCCTCAAAAGCGCTCCCGGTAAGCGACAATAAACAAGTAGTGTTGAAGTTTAATTTAATTTACTTTCATGTTACCTGATTTTATGCACTTTGGCGGCAATTTAGAAATGTTAAGGTCAAGGAGCCCATTTGGATATTTTAAGTTGTTCAGTTCAATTTGTAATGTCAGAAATCATATATCTAGACAGCAAAATCATTGAAATTGGGCAATCTTAAGGGCGACGTTTGCTCAGTATATTTGTGGGCCCCTATATCAAATAATTTAAGACTTTTTTAATTCGTGATATAATACAAATTTTATGACAAATTATTAAAACATTGTGTTTTTGACATTTTACGATCCTCGAAGTAAACTTTATAAATTTAGTAATATGTATTTGACGTGTATGTAGCTGGGATGAACCGCCGTCCACCATTTGAAATATGTGATGCGATCAAGCAAAATCAGTCGGAACTCGGAAATATTAAATTTTCAGTTTCTTATAGGATAGTAAAAATCATTTACAAAGCTGGATTTTGCAGAAAACCCCATTGAAATTGAACAACAAGTTCCAAATATATGAGCAATTAAAGAGTTTCCAAAACAGGAGGAAACAAAAGGAAATAGTTTCTTTGTTTGGCTATATCTCAAAATCAATATTTCCGAGTTCCGACTGATTTTGCTTGATCGCATGTATAATCTACATGTAAGTTGAAATAAAGTTGTTGGTGTATAAAATGTCCATGTCCTCTGAAGCCAGATATATTATAATTTATGTATTATACTTATATGCCCGTGATAAGAAATCTTGATATTTGTGAAGACATCGCAAAGCCTGTTGTCTTTAATAATACAGACGTGAAAGCAATCTAATCTCGTGCATTACCCCATTCTCAGAAGGGTTGCGTAAAATATCAATACTGTATAATTCAATGCCAAGTAAAGGTCATTACCAACTTTAGAAATGTAAATACAGCCATGATTCCTAGGTGACATTAACTCTTGTTAGATAAAGTAAAGTTGCCAAATGCAGAACCTAAAATCGTCTTGTGTTCATCTCTACTATCTACAATTAATATTGCATCAAAAAAACCCTTCAAGGGTTCATCCATACTATGAACAATTAATATTGCATCAATAAACTTCAAGAGTTCATTCATACTATCTACATTAAATATTGAATTTTAAAAAACAGTAAAATTTTGCTTGATGGGCTTCGGAGGTTGGTAGTACTTTCTTTCACATATGGCTATAAGAGTGATATTAATATAACACCATAGAACATTATGTAAACTTTAGCAAAACGAGGGTTAATATGTCAAAATTTAATTTGAAATTAATTTATCGTATTTCATTTCATTTTTCATTCTTTTTGACAAAAAGTGAGACCAATTTTGTAAATGCTCAATCAGATTACAACATCATAGTGACGCCATAGCAGGTTGGTAGCACTTTCATATAAAGTTACGAATATTTTGTAAATAAGGCAACATAGAAACATTATGGTATTTTAGCAAGACGAGGGTTAAGAGGTCTGATATTTACCCATGGGCGAACATTGAGCTTTGAAGTTGAGGACCCGTTGTCTGATACATCCTATAATTATGTTGTATCTATATATTGATGTTGTTCAAGCAACATTACCCTCAGAAAGAGAAAACCAAAAAGGACATTGACACAAAGTTTGCTAATCATGATGGCAATCAAACAAGTCATCCTTTATCATGCATTTGGAATTTCTTTCCAAATCAACACCAATTACATCTGATCTCAGAACCGAACCTAGTTCTATTCACTAATAAAAAGGTTTATTAAGCAAACGCTTGCCTCTCTTATGGTTACTATCTCTTGAAATTATAGTATAATTCAGCACATAAAGCCTAAATATAAAAACTAACTTGGTGTGGTAATTTCAAAATTAACGTGGACATTCAGCGGATATCCCGACAGCGATTACCATTTATCCATTATCATGATTACATGAAATAATTCGCTTCTGTTTAGTATTAATTCCAGCACTATAAAGTAAAGCTGAGAATCATACATTTTCGATTACAATAATTTTTGAAAAGACGCTTCAAGGGGTTCCTGTTGAAGTTAGTAACCGGACCTGGTATTATTCACTAAATGACGTTATAAGGATAAAATTCCTACTTTGAACAAAAAGGTTATCATTAAAACCTTGACATTTTTTCTTTGAAGACAAAACACAAAATGTTTTAAACAAACTGACATTATGCTTGACAAAACCAAGTGAAATTATAACCCGCTACAATATTTCGTCCTACGCATCGGAGGACTTCATCAGGTATGACTGATCTGGTCATCTGATTCACTTGGCTTAGGAAGTATGCGCCCTCCTCTCTGTTTAAGGTCTTGTTCCCCCTTCTCCATGGCTTCTCGAACTTCTCTAGACCTCCCGCCTAGTCAATGACAAGATTTTCTTGCGATACGTGGTCAGTTATTGCTGACTTATACTGTTCTGTGGTGGAAAGCTTTTCTGCTGGCTCTGGTGAAATTGTTTCTGTGTCTTTCTGGTGCTTCTTCTTTCTTACCCCAAATGGCCTACCACACCACAGTGGCTCCGGCGGTGGCTATGGTAAAGTACCATAGGGCCCCCAACAACTTGGGCCACGCGCCATTGCCCCCCTCCCCCCATATTTACTATCTTCCAGTCTCTCCTATGTTAAATTTATTGCACCCTTTACATCCTTTATTGCACCCTTTCCACAGTTAAAAACGGTTAGTATGGATGCAGTTTTGGTTATAAATGGTTTACCAATGATTAACTCACGAGCTCAGAACGCATGGCAAATCGAATTGATTTTTGCCTCTATCAAATAGCATAGCATTTATAGAAAAGATATTTATTTGTGCCTATTACGACGACGTTTAGATGAAACGAGATTGTGGATGCACAGAGCGGATTACTTCACAAGCTATTGTCATACTCAGTGTTTAAAAACATATTTTAAACACATCTTGTGTTAAAAAAACATAAACACCTTCATATTTTTAAACGTGTTTGGGTGTTTATAAATTAACATCCCTGTACCTTCACTGTACAACAAGTGTTTATGAAGTGTTAGAGTGTTTATTAAGTGTTGCTCTGATTATTTTGAATTGCAGTGCGTAATTAAATGACTGAGTGGACCTTGTGTAACAATAGCCAGTGAGTGACTAGTGTTCTGAATGATATGATAATTGTACAGTTGCACTGACTGATATCCTTGTTCCAGAGTAATATGAAATTTAACACTTTCACTTTCGCTTGTTTATATGTCTCCTAAATTGATTATTACCGTGATGAATGAAGTAAACTTGTTCTTTTTGTAACCAAATTTGTATTGCATCTGTATTTAGAATAAGTTATGATTTCCGGGTGACGTGTGGATTGATGAGTAATTATTGTACGGGTTGTCATTGTTAATCTTCCTAATGTCAGTGTGTAAACAGATAAAACATAAATCTTGGCAAACAATAACATTGTGCAAAAGGATATTAATTTTGCGTAGTATGGCGTGACTGTATGCTGGTAATTCTGTCAATCTGGAGTATAGAGCATAAAATAATAATAATTTCACTCATTTGCATATTCTACTAATCAGAGAAGCATAATCGACGTAATTCGTGGTTTTTATATTAGACGGTTAAAGCCATATTATAACATTTGCTAAGAAGAACACCCTCATTTGTTCAATGCTGGTTTTTACACGATTGTAATGTACTTAAATAAACAAAGATACACTGCAAAAATCAAGACTTTAGGTGCTGTAGTTTTGTCCAAATCTGAGATTTTGAATAAAACGCAGGAACCGTCGTGTTATTACTACGATGGAAATATTAGTCGAACACGTGTACAATGTTCATAACAGAGTACGTACACGGCATGCGGGACACAGATACACACACACCCCAGGGTCGTACCGTATTACAACTGTCGGAGTAACTTGCATTAGCGCTAGTAGTAAATTCCAGTTTTCTTTGCTTTACCTTGCTTGTTCGGCGCAAATTAAAAGGGGACATATCTGACAGTTAAAGCTAACATTTTATGGAAAATGAATACCAATCTATTTTTACAGAAATGTTATGATATGGCTTTAACATCCAAACCCAAAATGTCACTACAGATGTATTAGGATATATCATTGAGTCAATGGTCGGGTTAAGCACCCTGTTATATTAAAATAAAACCATTAAGTAAACAATTCATAGATTTGATTGTTTATGACGGATTCTATGTATACAGGTTTGTATTGCTATATGAGCGTGACATAAGCACAGCTGTTTCTCGCTTATATTCACGAGGTCTGCAAACTATCTGTCACCGAGAAATTCATCTACGACAATCTCATTTCTTGATTACTTAACGATTACAGCATACCCTATTACAGGTGTTTAAATGGATATATGCAATGACCTTGACAGCAACATGAATCAGAAACAGGCAACATCTCTAATTGCTGATCTGCTATTAAAGGTATAGTGACAAGTTTTTACCCAGAAAAGAAACCCTGATGATGCAGATGGTGAATTGTTGATATTTTACTCTCTGGATGTACATCGAATCTTACACACCGACCGGCAACGTCATACAGAATGAAAAACGGTATAAAGCCTTTGGCGATGACAACTTGCGAAGATTTTTATGGGGAAAATAATTATTCATACTATGTATTTAGAATCAATTTTGTTGATTTGATTGAAAGCGACAAACACATGTGACGTGGGGTTTTGTTGTTGTTTTGGTTGGTTGGTTAGTTGGTTGGGTTTTTTTTCGTTGGTTTTTTTGGGTTTTTTTGGGTTTTTTTGCTTTTTTATCAATCAATGACTTGACTTATTTATAACAATGATATTATATTTGTGTTATTGTATTTAATGACCGTTGAACAGTAAACCGCAGTAAAGTTTGCATAATATATTAACAAGCTCATCATCTGGCATGCGGAGTGCACAAGAAACTTCATTTGTCGAGATCGTACACGCTCAACAAGAGGGTTTGTGTTCGTCATAGTCCCGGTCATAGTGTAAATGGTAGCAGGTGAGGAAAGCATTACTCTTTGAATATGACCAATGACCATAGAGGGGAACTCTGATGCATGTTGTGCAGAACAGCCTCACTTTCCTGGTAATCGGTATAGAAGGGCTTAATGAGCTGTGACATCTTCACCCAATTTACATCTCGTCCATAGCCAATACAATTGGAGCACCATTGGCCTGTTTGCCAAATATATTCAATATTTATGAATATTGCATGGTACGTGAAGGGAAAATACCCAGATGGTGTTCAAATTTGGCTCGAATATACCTTATGGTGGATACTATCGGGTGAGTTTGATATTTTTATGAATGAACTGTACTGTAGTATGAATGGTAGCACGCCGCCATCCACAGCCTTCTGTACATGTCAGCGCTGTTTGATTCACTACGAAACAGTGAGAGGCTTGGTTGAAATTACATCGGTACCTGAGTAGGTTTTTAAAGTTTTAAAGTTTTTTTGCATGAAATATGAAGATAAGATATTCAAATCAATATTAATTGTGATATTTTGGCCTAAATACATTTTGGTAGCAAGATACGGCTTCCAAAAGGAATGGATACGTGCAGTTGGCCTATACCCTTGAGTGTGTGATTATTACGTAGTCAATTCACCACACACGGGTGAATGGGAGATATCATCCAACATTTCTAATGCACAACTGCTCCAACTTCCAAAAAGCCACCAATGCCAATGTTTTGCGCCTTTTTATGTCGCGTGTGCTAGATACAACCATGATGGATCCTAGATATTTAAAATCGGTGCCATGGTTGATCCCGGGGGTTGATCGGACAGCCGTAGACTTGAAGGGTGGGGTGAGGATCACAGTTTTAGCGTTATGTACTCCGTCTTTGATGTGCTGATTATGAGACCAATATCTCTTGTTGCAGATGCTATCCTGGATAACTGTGTCTACGTGGCCCGTGGTATGGTAGATTTTAGAAGGATGATATCATCAGAAAAGTCCAGATCATTAAGCAGTTTGGCTGGGTACCTCCTGGACTGACGTTGATGTGTTATAATTTCAGAATCTATCCATCCAGTATCCATAGTTGTTTGGCGCGTTGTTTGATGCCATGTAGAAGTGTATTCATTTTAACCAAAGTTGAACACTGATGGCGCTGTTGATCTTAAACCTTGTTTGCATCTTTATAAAGAGTAGACACGTATAATGCCATTAAAACATCATAACAATGAGAAACATATAGCAAAGAAATTTTGAAACTACTTTTTATCATGAAATGAAAGGAATAACTCATATTATTAAATTTACTAAATTGAATTTAAAAGATATGTAAATAGCGCCCTCAATTTGCACACAAATATACAGTTTATTGAATAAAAATTATAACAAACAGGCAGAAAAGGATGAAAAAGGTGATAAAGAAAAGAAAATCTAAGTACGTCACTCCAAAAATCATTTAAAGTGTGCGTTGTGGATTGACGAGTCGAGTACAACCCAAATTCTACAAAGTATCAACAAACTTGGACCCTATTCATTTGCAATATGTATAATCATTATCTACAGTAAGCTGCGATGAAGTTTATGATATAAAATTTTTTTTATAAAACATCCTTCTCTGAAACCCAAAAAGATCATTTTTCTCTGATATCAGTCAGTTACTCGTAAAAAGAAATCTTAATTTGTGTAAACACATCGCAAAGCCTGCTTTTTTTACTATTCGGTCGTCAATCGATTCTCGTACATTGTCTCATTCTCAGCAGTGTTTCCGTAAATACTGTATAATGCAATGCCAAGTTAAGGTCATTAGCAACTTTAGGGATTTCAGCTATGTAAATGCAGCTGATGGAATAGTTTTAACAATTACTACATGAATCTGCCAAATCCTATAATCTTCTCAGATTCGTGAATACCCCGAGGTCAATACTCGCTACAATTAATATTACATAAAAAAAAACCTTCAAAGGTTCACACTATCAACAATTAATATTGTATCAAAAAATGTTTGTAAAAATGTAATCTGAAAATTTAATTTTGCTTTTTTGTTTGACATTGAGGGGAACCATATCGTGAATCACACTATCAGATTACGACATCATAGCGGTGTCATGGGATGTTGTTAGTACTTGCTTTTATATATCAGTTCGGGGGCACTGCTAATTCAAAGACGTCTCTGATATCAAAGACGGGTCAGTGATTTCACATACGGGGGTCTGTGATATCACATACGTCGTGCTTTTTTTACAGTTTGGGGCTAGATGCAGCATATCGGAAAGAAGGTGACTGTATCGGAATATGCTTTCCTATGTTTAGCAAATATCTGCCTGTGCAAACATCATATCTACCTGTGCAAATTCTGACAAATGGTCCCAGAAACACTTAGATTGGCAAAATCGAGCCATATCCAACGTTATGAAGTAACAAAAATCCCAAGTCATGGGGGAGTGAATATTTTGGCAAGGCAAAAAAGGAGGGAACAATGAATTTTGGCCAGTCAACGAGGGGGAGGGAGCGATTTTTGGCACGCATTGTGGCGGCAACTTTTCAAAAATATATTCAAAAATGACTTGAAAAATGGTAGGCCCCTACGGAAACGTTCAGGCCTAACCTCGTGGCCTGACTCTTGCACACGTGCATGTGATGAATACGGAGAAATATGGACACTTGTATTTTATTGATAGGGGTAGGGTTATGTTATGATTAGGTGGCTCAAAATAGATCAACAAATTACGGTAAACCAGGCGTGTGCCCACTGCCCAGGGAGTGGGGCTTTGGGGCCTGCAGCCCGGGTCTTAAAAAAAAAAATGAGGGAGACAGAGAGAGAAAGAGAAGGAAAGGGAGGGAGAGGGGGAGTGATAGAGCAGTGGCATAGCCAGACCCGTTTTTTTTTGCGGGGTGCTGATTTTGAAAAAGAGTTTCTTTTTTTTTTTTTTTCAGGGGGCGATTTTGTAAAAAGTGTACCTTCATCACAAACTTTGGACCTTTTTTTTGACTAAAAAGCATAAAAACATATTTTTTGCTCACTACGGTCGTAAATTAGGATTTTTTGAGGACTTTTGCCTCACCGCACGGCCCCACTCTGCGTACGGGCCTGGGCATAGCCAGTGGGGCAGTATAGTGCCACCTACAAAAATTGAAGGGCGGAAAAGGAAAAAAAAAAAAAAAGGTCTACTTTTCGGTCTGATTTCCCAAAAATTGAAAGAAATAACCCGACAACTGAAAACATATATAAAATAACTGCCAATAATACCGGAACGAAAATGTTACAAAAATCAGGACAAAATATTAGCAAAACTGGGTTGAAAATTTTGTTTTGCCACAGCCACCCAGGCTCATTTCAATATCCGGGGCATTTTTAGGCAAACGAAAGGGGGAAAAGTGGAAAGAAAACAAGGAAGAAAACAAGAAGAAACGAGGAAGAGTAGGCCTACGTTCTGAGTCATTGCGCATCATAATTATGTTCATGCTTGAAATTTGTGACGGGAAGTCGCATCCACTGGAAATCCATTCTAAAATACATATTATGCATTATCATGACATATATGGCCTATAGGCTATGCTTAATCATGATGGTCGGAAAAATAAGTTAATAATAGGGGCCTAATGCAAAATGATGCACCAATTGGCTTTTAGTTTGAGGATAATATTCCCCTCACAAGTCGGGTCCGTTGAAATCTGTTATGCCCAAAATAATACGAATAATAAGTGTAAACTTTTACACCAAATGACCTTATTGTGCCTTTCATAACTTTTTGAAAATAATTCTCCAACTTCTGAGGGAGCACATCCCCCTCAGGCACCCTTCTCCGTCAAAAAAGAAAAGGCTAACTTGCATTTATCCATATAGGCCTAATTGAGCAGGTTCATACCCATGCAGAAGTCAGGTCCGCAGGAAATTTGTTAGGAATTATAGATTTGTCAATATTCTCAGTCATCCAGGTAGATAAACATAATAAAATGAATATTAAATCTGTTCATCTGGACTTACTATTTTTGATAGCGACGGTATCGCGTCTCATCCAAGACGCATCATCAGGCTGACTGACCAGGTTGTTGACTATTGACCTGTGACGTACTAGATGGTATGAATTATAGGCCTATCATTCATAGATATAATGACTATAGGCCTATTCATGGAAGTAAGAGACATGGAAGCTGGTCGATCCAACACCTATTGAATTATTTACGTAACATTCTATAGAGGGTACGTATCAAGCTATTGTGATAACAATGTAGTCAGCGTGTATTTGATGTGGATCAGACTTGCCGCCTTTATTGCCAGTTCGTTTATTTATAGGTTTATTATTTTGAGCAAAAATCGTATTTTTCTTGATTATGTTTCAAGTATGTTGTTTTTATTCGGAATAAAGTGACAGGGATGTTAGATTTGTAATCCATAATTACAGAAATCCAATCAAAATATCGATTTCTACCCTATACTTACAGATTTTCTTGAACTTCAAAATATTGGAAATCATGCATTTACGTGTAAACCGCTAATTAGCGGTAATAATTGATATGCGCACTTGGCACATGCTTTACATTATAAAATGAATCCCGCATCTATTTATGTGCCCGGGGCTGCCCGAAATTGCTGTTGACCAGAATGTTACAGAGTCTGGTATTATCTTTACATTTTGCGTAAAATAAATTGTATTTCATTTCATTTTCTGTTTTAAAACTGCTATCTGAAAGTCTAGCATATATATACATTTAATCGGTAGGTTTTCACATAATTACATACTTTTAATAAAATTGTATAAATTAAACTGATAGCATTCTGACCATTACGTAGGGATTTTTATAAAATCTGTTTGTGTTCATATAACTAGTCATGCACTGCGGTAATATAACACAGCCCATTGTCAGGACTTGATACACGACCTGGTACTGCTATTGATTTTTAAGCGGGAACTTTGATTTTAGACATGGTACACGTTGACCATGCGTTGACTCAATTGTTCCACTTTTAACTGTACTGCTTTTGTTCAGTATCGCGGCAAGTATGATACTCACTTTGATGTAGTATTTGACCAGCTTCCATGTGTATTACTTCCATGGCCTATTATAGCACATCCCCCTCAAGCAAAACAGAAAAGCCTAAACTTAGGCTGAATTGAAGGAATTATTGAGCACGAGTGTTAAATATAGGCGGAGACTGGGGTAATTGTGGCCCCAGGGTAATTGTGGCCCCTTTGTCTTTATCAGGGTGTCTTTATACTAAGCATTGGTCTAGGTGACTTAACTTTGTATTGTATGAAAGAGTGGTCTTTCTGTTACTGTTTGGTGAAAAAATATTCAAATAGCATTACAATTTTTATGAGGGGGTCTAATTAGCGGAGCGACATCGCAAATCGCAAAGTGGCAAGTCCACTTTTTATTCATAGGGGTGGTACTTATTGGTTGTATCACTGACTATTTTGTATGTGTTTGACATGAAAGGTAATCATAACAGTTCCCATTGATATAACAATTTTATAAAAAAATTGTTTATTTAATGAGCTAAATTTGCATATTATGTAATACCCGGCTTGGGATAAATGTGGCTCCTGTTCATGTCTTAAGCAAATTACTTGCATCTGACCCCCTAAAAAGCTATTTTGGTCATTAATCTGTTATATGTTAATCAAATGAGCCATTTGGGGTCATTATGGAAACAAAAAAGACATATTTAGTATGTTTTAGGGTCAAAACAAGGAAATATAATGAACAGTCAGATCCGGCCGCAGTTTCGGCATGCAAAAATTAGCATAATAACAAGTATTTTACAAAATGCCTTAAAATGCCCTTTTCTGGTAAATAAACCAGTCCAAATGGCCTAGAATTATCGCAATGACTGTAAAACATGTTATTAATAGTTATCAGGAAGACCTGGATTCACAATACTCTTTAAATTCTTTATTTTGTTCAGGGGCCACAATTACCCCGCTTGGTGGTAATTGTGGCCCCTAAAACATGTTATTATGCAAAATGCAATATATTTTCCAATTATATTTATCACATCTTATAGGTACCCATTGCCTCTATCCACTCATGCAGAAATTTTACTTCTCCAGTTCATACTTAAAGAATTACATGGTAAAAATGCAAAAAGGCCTAAAACTAAAATTCGCGGCTCAGTTGGAAATCTGTAAAAAAATATATGCTCCGAAAATAACCAATAAACAGTTTTGATGTGTCCGGAGAATTGAAAGTCTGCAAAATGTCGTCGAGGGAGCCAAGTTATTTTGCAGCATCTAAGCTCAATTGAAAAAGAGCAACATTTTTTTACATTCTCCGATTTCTCACGTTCACTAGAAAGAGTGTATCCCGAGCCCGCGATTTAATTAATAAATTGGATAGTAAAATTAGCAGGAGCTAGCAGGCACTTGGGCTAGCTACAACCCTGTGATCATGCTGATTAGGCCTACTCGCAAAATTATTCCCGTTGCGCCAGTTCACGTTCACAATATCGTTTGCGGCTGGGTTTTGAGACTAGGGAGTATGTGATTTATGAGACGTCTTTGAATTATGATACTGTCAGGTGACTCGGCACTGAAGAGTCTTTGATATCAGAGACCTCTTTGAATTAGCAGTGCCCCCGAACTGATATAGCTTCGAATTGTGATATAAATATAACACTGGTTAACAATGGCCCTATTGTTGTACAAGGCTCACTCAGTCATTTAATGAGGCAATACAAACGATCGAATTTGGTGTTGAAATGAGCAATTTGGTGTTGAAATGAGCAAAATTTTGAGTTACATTGAAAAGGTTCAATGTAAAATTAATTTTCTCGGCCAAATGAAAAGCAATAATTTTCATTTTTTCAGTAAATGTCAGGAAAAACTGTAATGCTTGATACTGTATTTTTTTCAAATCCTAGTTTAAACTTAGGCGTGAAATTCAGTCATTTAGTGTAAGATTTTCGATTTTGATAGGCTTCAACTCTGCCCGCGAGCCTTTTTTTTGGATCAACCTTTTAGCTTTTCAAAGTAATATAGTTCGCTAATGAAGGATTTTTCCCAACTTTCTAACGCACATCACCGTGAGCGATATATCATAGTTTTGTCAGAATTTCCGTTTTGATTTCACCATTTTTTACTGCCGGCTGAAATTTTTTCAAAATCAACGCGTGAAATCTGAGGCTATACTAGCATTGTGGATCGATATCTCTGGGTGCCCGGCCGGCTACAGTGTTGCCAGAACTTCAATATAGCAAAGAAATTCCCAGGCTTAGCGCTCCTATGACACCGATCTTTCATCACGTGAGTGATTAATTATTTGATTTCATCATCACCGTGATCATCGGACCAATGTGTTGAAATTTGCTTCTCCTCAAAACAACTTTGCCCAACATTTGGTAATATTACATACAGGTACATAATAATATTTATATAGCACGGCTATAGCTATAGGCCTACATTTAGAAAGTATAGGTCCTATAGTGCTAAATTATGACAAATAGGCCTACATGTCAAATTAAAAACAAACCCGAACACAAGTCTGAAGGGGGTAATGAAAATGCCAACCCGCGATGGGGGGGGGTCATACAAAATTCACCTGGAGATAGGAGAGACAGAAAATTAAAATCCCCTATAATAACACGCTAATTTTTCTAGGTTTGGAGAGTGGATTTTCACATGGACCTCATCCTAGGTAAATAAACAAACAAACAAACAAACAAACAAACAAACAAACAAACAAACAATGGTTTTCATAATCATGGAATCCATAGGCCCTATAAATTGAAATTGCAGGCTATCACGGGAGCAAATTTCCAAAATTCACCTCATTTACCAGAACACCCAATTGGGGATTTGGGCTACCAAATCGCTGATCGGGCAATCCTTGCTTTCAATGGAAAAGGGACCTTGATGACAACAATGGAAATATCGATTATTTCTGCTGGTTGCTCTCGAGATAAAGTGCTGAGTTTGACATTTTCGGAGCATGAAGGGGAAAAGGGTAAAATAAAAACGGAAATTCTGACAAAACTATAATATATAGACCCACACGATGTGCCTTACAGAGGTGGGAAATATCTTTCTTTAGCAAACTATATTAGTTTGAGACGCTAAAAAATGAATTCCGTAAAAAGCTCGCGGGCGAACTAAAGGCCTATATAAATCAAAAATATCGCACTAAAAGACACAATTTGATGCTTAATTTTAACACCAGGATATTTAAAAAAATTATATCCAAACACTATGTTTTTAACTGACATTACTGAAGAAAAAAAATTGCTTTATATTTGACCGAGAAAATAAATTTCATAGCAAAAAAGGTGTATCTCTGAATTGTGCTGATTTTAACATGTATCGATCGACTTTTAGCGCGACTATGCATAACAAAAGAATTTTTGACCATCGTTCTGAGTGATAATACCATGATAGAACATTATGGTAACTTAGCAAGACGAGGGTCAAGAGATCCAATATTTGCCTATGAGCGAACATTGAGCTTGGAAGTTGAGGAACGCGTTGGCTAATACATTATGCTGTTCATATATGAAGAGCTTAGTTGCAAAAGCCCTTACATCCACCTCTGGGTGAAATTGAGTTATTGGCATGACATTATAGTGTGCGTAAAAAATACACATTTTGGTGGTTGTTTGGCCGTCATACCAGCTTCCCTTCCGGAGATATCGGAACGTTTGGGAAATCTTAGGGAATTTCCGGAAATCAGAACTTAAAAATGAATATAGAATAGTTTTGTTTTAATTTTTGTTGTATAATAGTAGCCTTGAATGTTCTTTTCCTATTAAAACAAAAAGGAACTGTTTTGGGGTCACTATGTTTGAAAAAATCATTTTATTTAACAAAATTTGTAGCTTTGGAAATACTCAAAAAATGCCATTTTGCCGAATTTAATTAAAATTCATAATTAAAAAAGTAAATGAGATATTTCAATTCTTCTTTTCGATTTTGAAAACGTTAGTCAAGTAACATAAAGAAGTGCAAAATATGGGCTGGAATTTGATTGCAAAGGTGGTTTCTAGAAAAGGGGTAAATTTGTTTTGTTGCAAAAGCCCTTACATCCACAAAAAGCTGTTTTTCTCAAAAAGTAAAAAAAAGGGCTTTTGCAACAAAACTCTCCATATATTTATTAGAGTATAATGATGTTGTTCAAGCAACATGATGCCTCTGCAAAAAGCATTACACCGAAAAAAGGTTGATTGATTCAAGCGCTCGTCTCTCTTTAAGGCGACTATATCTTGAAGTTATAGAGTAATTCAGCACACGAGACCTAAAACCAACTTGGCGTGGTGATTTAAAAATTAACATGGACATTTCGTGAACCAATCCGTTATTACACACCGGATATCCTATAGCGATTACCCTTTAGCCATTACCATGATTACCTTAAATGATTCGCTTCTGTTTCTTTGTGTTAGTGTCAATTCTAGCACTGACTTACTTACCCACAGTTAAGCTGAGAATCATACATTTTTTAGCCATACTCTTTCGATCACAATTATTTATTTATGAAATGGCGCTTCAAGGCGTTACAGGGGAAGGTATACCTAACCAAGTACTATTCACTTAATGACGTCATAGGGTCATCAAGTTTAGATAGTATCCTACTTTGAACAAAAAGATTATTATCTAAAATATGAAATTATTTTCTTGGAAGACGACTCAGACTGTTTGCTGAGCCTGAACGGAAATATGGAACCAGTTTGAAATTACGTTGAATGTTATTTAAACGTTTTTATACCTATAACCCGATATTTCAACGTTTTCTGAAAAACGTTTTGTGTTTGTTTGGAATGGGTTAACCAATGATTAAGTCAGGAGCTCAGAACGTTTTTTAAATCTTGTACTTTTTGCGACGTTAAACTCCATTCTTGACTACGAATTGATCAATTAACCTAAAAAACAACGTTTTAGCATCCTCCAAATTCGTTGTTTTGTTTGCGGAGTCGTGTCCTCATTATTATTGCCTCTCTCACGAACCGTCTGCTGAACATCCCTGTTCAAAAAGGCTTTTGGCGGACAAAGTAAATGAATATCTTGATAATACAGTTGTACTGAATGAAAAAAGTTCTTTATGGCAACTGTACGTACCTGTGTATGCTTTAAGAATCCATATGATCATTTATTTGTAATTTAAAGCCGAGTGCACTACAATTCACGCCAAACTTTTAGCAGAGTCCTCATCTATCATCTTATTATCATTTTATGGATTCATTCATTCATTCATTCATTCATTCATTCATTTATTCATTTCCACAATTCACATAAAAATACAAAATTCGCATTAAAATATCAGTACATCAAAATACCATCAAAGAATCATGGAGGAGATGGCCGAAAGGCCAGTAAGGCCAGAGGTAGCCATCCCTTTTAACAGAAAAGTTACCAAACAGAAAACTCAACAGCAAATAATAAAAATTAAAAACATCAAACAAACAAACAAGAACCAAAAAAACTACAATGCTCGTCAATTAATCATATTTTGAAATTAAGTGTCTTTTGTACACGTTCCGGAAATGTTTCACTGAATAAGACGCTCTTAAAGATTTTTGCAATGAGTTCCATAATATAGGACCAGCTGTACGGACAGCGTGATCGGTGAAAACCCTGCTATTTTTAGTCAAGTTATAGTTATTAGCGTTTCTTGTTTGGTAATCATGAATATTAGATCGTAGGGTAAATAAAGTGTCAAATAAGCGCGGTAATTCATTAATACTGTACTTATACATAAAAACTCCCAATTCTAATTTATAGGTGTCATTGTTTGCTAAAATGTTATATTTGGCAAACAAGGGGGCTGTATGACTTCTGTAATGACTACTGGCTACTGTCCGTATCGCCCATTTTTGGAGTTTCACAATTTTATCCAAATATGTTTTGCAAGTGTTTCCCCAAATTAATATTCCATAGTTCAAATAAGGTGAATAAAGGTACAATATAGAGTATAAAGAATGCGATCTGGTACAAAGAATTTGAGTTTGTTCATTACACCAATATTCCTTGAAATAGTTTTTGCTATACAGTTAATATGACACCTCCATGTTAAGTTTTCGTCTATGAGTACTCCCAGGAATTTGGTATTATCTACCCTCTCTAGAACGATTTCGTCTAAAATTATCTTAACATCTACATTACAGACAGTTGTTGTTGAATCAATATTGTTCCAATTCTTAGACGTCATATGTGGTGTTCCCAGAATCATATAATTGGTTTTACTGGCATTTACTGATAACTTGTTTGCTCTGAACCAATTACTGACTTCCTTTAGTTCATTGTTAATTAACCAAAATTTGCTTCTTAAATCTTTATGCGAGTATAGTATTGTGGTGTCGTCTGCAAACAGAATAAAACTAAGCACGTTAGATGTGTTAACAATATCGTTTATATAAAGTATAAATAGTAGAGGTCCCAATATAGAACCTTGAGGGACACCGCATATGATATCTTTCATTTTGGACTCACACGAGTTATAATATACATATTGTTTCCTGTTACTTAGGTAATTCCTAAACCAGTCCAGTACAATGCCTCGGAATCCGTAGTGTTCTAATTTGTGGGCTAATATGTTATGGTCTATAGTATCAAAGGCCTTTGAAAGGTCTAAAATACTCCAATAGTAGTTTCATCTTTTTCTACCGCATTATTAATTTTATCCACTAAATGTATAATGGCCATATAAGTAGGGTGATTGCTGCGGAAGCCAAATTGATTATCATTAAGTATTTTATGACTGTCAATATAAGCAATACATCTATTAAAAACCAATCTTTCAAGTATCTTTGAAAAACAAGGCAATACCGATACTGGGCGATAATTCGAAAAAACTTCCGCGTCTTCTTTTTTGTAGATTGGTATTACCTTTGCTACTTTTAATTTTTGAGGGACAATACCTGTTGTGATAGAGAGATTAAAAATTGATGCAAGTGGCTTTACAATTTCGTTTGCTACCCTTTTGATATGAAGTTTCCAATATTATCGCAACCAGCATAATGGATAACATGGACTGAAAGATTTCCTTGTCCAAGAGTAATGTGTCATTTAGGACTCTCATTGTCACTTGTCCAGATGTCCCCTAAATTAGAAATTACCTGAATGAAGTCAAATTGTCATTTTTGCATTGCATCTACATTTCGAGTTTGATATGATTTCCGGCGTAACGTGTAGATTGGTGAGTAATAATTATTGTACGGTTTGTCGTGACCAAATCGCGTAATATGTGTGTTAATGTAGCGGATAAGACACACACTCTAGAAATACAAATACTGCCTGTGCAAAAGGGCACCAACTTTGCGTAGCATGGCCTGGTATTTATGTCATCTGAATTCAGCATAATTGCTTACAATTTCATTTATCTACATATTCTACTAACCAGAAAAAAATGTCATCGACAGAATTCTAGATCTTGATATAAGACCAGTGTACTTCGGTTATACATATATAAATGTGCTTTTATAAATACGCATGTGACCACCTCCGCGCTGCCATAACAGCTTATCCGTAGACAGTAAGTCTCGAAGTGACCTTCTACATAGCGAGTGGTCTTTCTATACATTTGAATGCAAAGGCGGAACAACATAAGACTGCTGTGCAGCAAAATTGTCTATTTTATTCAACTTTGTGATCATATTGTAAACGTTTCCGTCGTTGAATGCTTTCAAAAAAAAATGTTGTTTTTGATAACATATTGCAAATTCGGAATTGCCAAATGTGTAATAATTTTGCAATTTAATTAATACATAAATTTAATGATAATTATCTACAGAGTTCCTATCCCTTTCTGTGTAGTGGTCAATGCATGAGGATTTAGTCACGCTTGCATGCTGATCTTGGTATGTCGTGCCCATGGGTCACGTACGTATTTATAAAAGCGCATTTATAGATATAACCGAAGTACACTGAAGACGGTTAACATCCAAACCCAAAATGTCGCTACCAAGTTATTAGGTGATGAATATAATTGAGTCAACAGTTTGGGTTAAGCGTTCTGCACCATAAATACATGAATAATATTTATACCTCATGGCAGGTCGGAGGGAAGCATGATCTAGCAGTGTTTATAATGAGAGAATATTGCAGATCCCGTGTCTTGATATATGGGTATTGGGGTATCATTTCTGCCTTTTGTGCATAATTTTCTTGGGTGGGAAAAAATGTCATAAACTTTTGTTTTAATAGCATTATTTGTCGTAACTCAAGAACTGCAAGAACTAAGAAAATTTAATATGATTATTCGCTTCATTTCAAGATGAATGTATTGATATTCAAAAGTACACTGCATTTTATTGTTTAAATGGCAAAAAGTGGAAAAATATGGTTCCTGCCATCCCACTCACCTGAAACAAACAGTTCTTAGATTTGATTGCTTATGATGGAATCCATATACACAGATATGTATTGCTATATGAGCGTGATTATAAGCACAGCTGTTCTACACTGATTCACTAGGTGTCTGCAAACTATCATTCACCGACAAATCCATCCTCGACAGTCTCTTATCTGTAGCGTAACATATATAAATTATTCTTTTGAATGTCAAATATAGTGATACGATAATGAGTTATTGCCAGGTGTTATGATGGATGCTTCCAATGACCTTGACTGCAACATGAATTAGAAACAGTCAACCTCTCTATATCAACCTATTGTAGCTGTTCTGCTAATAAAAGTATCACTGACACGTTTTACCAGGAATTAGTCAACTGTGCGCACAGATTAGTACACTACACAAACTGGTATTAAGTTAACTGTGCCCTCAGATATGTTAACTGGGCGCAGATTATAAGTTAAAGCAGATTTATAACATTTCCATAAAAATAGATTAGTATTTATTTTCCATAAAATGTTTTAACTGTCAGTAATCCCCTTTTAATTTTGAGCCGAGCAAGTGAGGTAAAGCAAAGAAAATTGCAATTTACTACTAGCGTCAATGCATGTTACTCCAGCGGTTGTAATACGGTACGACCCTCTGGGGTGTGTGTATGTGTGTCCCGCACGCCGTGTACGTACTGTGTTATGCATGTTATAAATATCGCATACGTGTTCGACTAATATTTCATCGTAATAATAAAACGACGGTTCCTAATTTTTATTCAAAATCTCGGATTTTGACAAAACTACAGCACCTAAAGTCTTGATTTTTGCAGAGCATCTTTGTTTACTAAAGTACATTACAATCGTGTAAAAACCAGAATAAAAAAATTTAAAAAAGACCGTTCTCCTCAGCAATGTTATTCAAAGGCACTTGTTAAGACTCGCTTATTTGGCTAATTTTCTTTTGTATGTGTATTTGCATTGGATTATAAATTATTATGCTGTTTGTGTGTGGGGGTGTGGGGTGGATGTGTGTGTGTGTTCTATATTATAATGCGAGACGGGGATTAAAATACGCTGGGGGTTCAAAGGTTCATTATTGGTGTCGGGTAATAATTTATTCAACGGGCGCAGAGATAAGTTAACTGTACCCACCGATAAGTAAACCGTGGCCACAAATTAGATAACTGTGCCCCGATTATCCGATATTAGTAGACTGAACGCATAACCATAAGTAGTTTAACTGGACGCAGATAAGTTGCCTGTGTTTAAATTCGCCAAATGTCAACAACAAAAAAGCCGACAATCAATCAACCATTTCGATTTTCGACCAGGTTATTCGATGATATGTCACTGTTCTTGTCTCGTCTCGTCGAACGTGTTGGCTCTATAGATGATTTGAAAAACGAACGACGTTTGACCCGGATTTGCTTGATTTATCTCGACAACGGTTTGTGTTATAAAATAAAATATTAATTTGTATAGCTACTTTGGATATTCTTAAATTGCAGCATTTGCTATTCAACAAAGGTTAAGTTTGGGATGTTTTTTAAAACAAGTGCTTTGGTTTTTATGTTGTATTACTTTCATCGGAATTGTCAATTAAAACTGTTTGTTGGCAATTCATACTACAAAATCCACTGTTTGGTAAATACCTTGTAACAGATTCATGCTGATACGGAGCATTTCATCAGATTTGGTTTGCCATTTTAATTCTTCTTTCCTCAAAGTAAAATCAAACATGCGCTGAAGCAATACGGGTACCATAAATGGGCCTTCAACAATAAACGCAAGGAAAAAACGATCAGAAGCAAAAGGCCAAAATGAAAAGCGAGTTCCAACAGGGTAATAGTCGAATAGTTGTTGTAAATGATTGTCCCATAAGTCTGAATGATTTTCAACAAACATGGCGTTGCGACGACTTTCAAATCACACAAAACAATTCGCAATATTTAAATTCATCCCAAGAACAAACGGGACATATCACTAACCTCAGACTTTATCTGCAAGATCCCATGCGAGAATTGTAGTACTAAATAAGATTTAAATTGACATAACGTCACACTAATACGTATCAAGGAACATCACAAGTGAAGCGGGAAAACCATCACATAATATCCATACCCGGTCACAAAGAAAACAATTACTCGTAGAAATAAATAAATCGGCTATTGCAGAGCATGTTTTGTAAAACAACCCCGTCATAGCCTGAAAGGACGCAGATCAAGAGAGGCCAACAGAAACAAAAGAATATTTTCGACCACCTTCTAGCGCCGCCAACGGCATCAACTACAGGAACGAATCTGATGAAGTGCTGCGTAATAAAACGAAACTGTTACATGATAATCCCCAAAAATGGATTTGATCATTATCAAAAAGCACTTTTTGGTTTTTAGATTAGAACATAATATTACATGTCGCATGGATAACTTGATCGATTTCTTCTTTTTAGATGAAATAAAGATTAAAATAATATTGATAAATATATTTTTTTTTTAAAGTATGGTTTCATCGTGCTCAATATAATATATTTTACACATTTCTGCTAGCTTCGAACATATTCATCAATTGTTACAACTTTACGTTAAACCCACGAGGTTATTGTCCCTTAATATGTATATGGCATTTGCCAATGATAACATTTCGCCAGACGCCAATGTGTTTGTACCCAAAAGCTGTGTTGACATTCCATAATACTACATGAGATCTTCAAATTGGCTGAGATTCCCGGCTGAGATTATCCGTAAAACCAATGCTCACGATGATATTGACCATAATAATAACATTTACCTGCTAGTGCCACCTATATAAGGCGAAGCCATAGCAATCCAGTCTAAATTAAATTACAGTTATTGAAAAATAGGATTCGTAAGGATACAATCATCTGAAAGATTCGATTCCAAAATACATTACGTGTGGAAAATGTTGAAACAAAATAAATTTAAAGTATACAAAATCAAATAAAATAAAAGTTATTTTTTTGATATTTTCACTATTCTTATGATTTTATAAGAACATATCAAACTGAAGATGCACCAGACAAGGTACATTTGTGTATCTTTTTTCACTTTGTAGAAAATAGCGAGCGAGTAGGTAGGAAGAAGGAAAATCAGTCATTAAAGAGTCATTAACATAATTTTTGGCACTTCCTGAACGGTATAATTCAAAAATATATAAGAAGTGACATTCATTCAAGAGGTGCAAAAGCGTTGTGGATTGGTATAAAATAGTCCAAATTAACTGGTAAAAATGGTCTGAAGATTTATATAAGTTTATATCAATAACATTCTATATGTTTACCTTTGTGCGTATTTCGCAATTAAGGTAGACCGACTTATAGACGAATCTCATTTCACGCATTCCTACACCTCACTGGCAGCCATAACTGGGTCTCCGTCGGCTACAATGCACCCAAAATATGAAATGATTCGGCCTTGGCGGGAATTTTAAACTGCATTCCATCACCAGTTATACACTGTGGCGAAAACACACGTAGACAAAAGAATGATGAAAGTTTACAACACAATAGAATTCCCTTCGGCAAAACATACAACTTCTACATGGTATATTGCCTTTTACGTGCGGTACAAAAAAAAAAGTCATACACCATATCAAACGCTACTTCAAATGGATGTCTAGTACTTGCGAACAAAAGGACTATGTATGAATAGATGCGACTGGAATTTTGCTGCAATTCTTCCATTTTGAAAGGGAATTCCATGGCTTTACTGGAATAGCATTAGGGGGAACTTTTCACTGATCTTCTGGAATAGCCCATCGTATTCTAGTTTAGAGGTATTTGATAATTCGATAAGTTCTTGAATAGCATTTATATTTTCAACACTCACGCTTGCGCAGCGGTCTAAGACTTAGACTCATATCCCGAGGTAGCTCGAGGTCGTGGGTTCGAATCCCCGCGGAGTCAACGTGTTGTGGACTTAGGAGAGAGTCTTCACCCCATAGCCTCTCCCCAATCAGGTTTACAAATGGGTACAAGTTTATTCAATGCTGTGATGGTAACAGATTTGCTGTGTAAGCGGTGTAGCGATCCCACGTAGCAGCACGAAACGGAAATTTGGGTCAGTCGCTTCGAAAGAAAGAAACTTCGTCTCCATTTTTGTTGATTGGTAGTCACATTTATTTAATTTTAAGATGAATGCTGCTATCAGTATATAGAAAACGTTTAACCGAACAAAGGCACCTCCTTATCATGTTTACAGTAATTTATATCCTGATTGAAAGTCAAGTCTTCATCGGATATATTCAGATTGCAACCAAACCCAATCCAGTTACAAGGCACAACCTATTTTCAATCAAATTACCCAAGGATTTGTGCCTAAAGACCTTGGAAATAAGTTATTCTTGATGTAAGTCATCCACTTCCTTCTTCGTATCCTATCATGATTATACTCTGACGCTGCACAACACAGAGAGCAACGGTCGTTTCTGAACTAGTTGTTATCATGGGTGCCACCAATGAAATATTTAAAGTTATAAATCTTTCATTCAGGCTTGTGTATTTCTCGTGTGTTAGTTGTACGGAGAATCTAAATAAGACGATATAAAACATAATCAATTTTATTCATTTTAAAATGCGCTTTGGTGTTCACTTGAGATTCGCGTATCGAAGGCTAAAGAACTCAATTTGATACAAGATGTTGAGCGATCTATGCAACACTAACAACAGTATCATAGTTATTAAAACTGAATTGATATTACATACGTTAAAACTAATAAGCGCATCTGTCATGACTAGGCTTTAATTGGGTTTGATGACAGCTTTAAGCATGTTTTATGAAGATCTAAGGCTAGTTTCTGAATTTTAAATCTTGACAAAGCTACTTCTCTAATTATTGTTTGAGGCCATGTGCAAGGAATTTCACCTGCCTATAATTTGATTTTGATATGATATGTTAAGTAATTATGAATTTGTTAACATCAAAGCATTCATATCTGCAAACAAACACGTGGGACATGTAGTTTAAAAGTAGGCTACTAAGTAGGTCAATCTGATTGAACCGACCGCGACGAACGGTACCTATGCCTCAAGGGCTTGTAAGTTTTAGTGATACTTGCTTAATGTTGCTATCACTGTTTTATAAAAGAAATCATAAAAGCATAACTAGTAAAAGAGTATATTCAAACCTTCATATTTTGTAGAATATTAATGTAATTTATATTACAATAATAAGAATATTCAAATATAACATGGTGTTCTTTTCCTCTGAGGATTTTACTGCCCATCCAAAGGAGTGGTTTCACGTTATCTAGGTGATAGTTTGAAAGGATGGAAAAATGTTTGAAGACCATACATATTCCGCACGAATCAAAATCTATACTACTTTTTATATGAGAAAGGATAGACATATTCTTTGAATGAATATTAAACAAGAAGGAAGTAGATAGAACATCAGCAATCAATATCATCAAAACAGATAAAGCGCCATCTACAGAGTATACCATATTGACAACTACAAATCTATTCTTGTTGATGTACATAAACAAATGAATGAATCACTGGTATCAGTGAAAATAATGCGAGAGAAACCAGGGTCAGGTAAGCCCAAATTACAGCATCCCATAAGGCCTGCACTGTGCACAGGCTGCAGACGTGTTTTGATGATTGCTCTAAAATCTTGTTAATGCTAGCCACTAGCAATGCTTATGTTTCAAACAATACATGGAAACAGCATATTGATCGACATCATTACTGATGATAACAGTGGATTTAATGTGTAACCCATTCAATGAATCCATCTATGGATTAACCTATTTAAAGGAGTATTTCGTGATCCTAGCATCCTCTTTTTATGACAGTTTTCAGTAGATATCCACGAAAAAAGTTTATTCCCAAAATTTCATTTGATTCCGATTTTGCGTTTGCGAGTTATGTATGATATTGTTGGTCCAAGCAGCCAAAATATCGATTTTCAATATCTCTAAAATAATATCTATATTGTCATTGAACTCAAAAACAAACATGGGAGACAACAACATTTTGTGGTGGTCATGTTCTATACCAACCGAGAGATCATTTGGTTTATTTATAACGAATATCCTCTATGGGATTTCTTAAGTATCTCATACCAAAGAAAACTGCCTCTACACCAGACAATACCATAATCTGCGCATATTTAAAGGCACAATATTTCTTTATGACGTTATTATCATTCATATATAGAATATTTGATTCTTACATAACGTATCACATACATAATCCGCACTACTTGGCACCATATTTCCAACTCCATGGAAAGTACCCAACCTGACGCAACATGAACATAATCTGCGCTAATTGGCACCAATATCCTATGGAGTAAAAGCCTAAAAGCCGTGACAAACATAATCAGCGCTGTAATTGAGCCCAAAAGATCCCAAAACGCAGACAAAACAATCACGCGCATTTTAATTTCAATTTAAAAATTGAAAGGCCATCCCATTTGGAATTCTTATCGTGTGTATTTTATAACACCCAATTCCAAGTTTCAATAATTAAATTTCAATTTGTGTCCCCAAGGAAACCAAATTAAATGTATCTTAGACTGCTTAATCCTGTACTGTATACTTGTAGTTCATTGTCCTTTTTTGGTCATTGTTAACTCTAGTGATGATCATGCCGTTTCCAAATAAAGTTTGCTTGACTTTGTTTTGTGACTACAAACTACTTGCATTGGTTTTTGTTTTCATCTGAGCTTTCATCAAATGCCAATTCCATGCTGTCACACCCCTGACAAATATGTTGATGATGCGGTGATGCGACTATTAATATGTAATCGACTGTGCATCGATTTTAACGGTTTTCTCTGGTTTACAACATCGTTCACCTAAACACGTAATAATTCCTGCACATGTGAAACGTTCGCACATCCGGTCCTTGCGATTTGGTAGTTCACGGCACCTAGCTTGCAATTGGTGGTGAGCTTTTGCCGAAATTGCCTTCATCCTTTCATAGCAAGTGTGTAGAAGAATTTAAATATCACAGATACACATAGGTCATGTGGTTCTTGAATTATGTTGTAACGAACGCTGAAACAACAACACTTTTGTAAGACGTGTGGAGGTACCAACTCCTTAACAACAATACAATAATCCAACACGTTTTCAAGCTGACGTTTTCACGGTATATGATTTGTAGAATTAACTTTGCAAAACATCAACGTTTTATTTTTCCATGATATATTGATTTAGATAACGAATCGATATATATCCAGGTGTTCATGCATGTCCACACGTTCCTGCGTGAATTTGTTTTAATTTCCATGAGCTCAGGAACTTCGCCTTGTGAAGTACCGCCAATTGTCGCTTGTTGTAGACTGAACTTTATACCATGCATGATGTCCGCTACACATTTTGCCATGTCCCACACGATATTGTTCATGTTCGTAATGTTCACAAGTGGCTTATGCTAATTCCACAACTTCAACATTATGAATTTCTGAAATGAAACAAAAATACACAGCAAGAGACAACTGATGCTATACACTGTATGTCTTATAGGCCTACTACTGTTTTATGATATGCAGATATGATTTGTCTGTTGGTGTCTGTTCTGCCATGTTTCTTTTATAGACGTCTGTAAATTGTAACTATAGGCTTACTCCTTTGTTTTTATTTTTAAAACGCCTATTTGTTATAAAATTGTTTGACATTGTAGCTCATTGTATGCATGTGAATTCGCAAACGTGACCTTTGCCCTTTCAACTTAGGCTTGTTTTGTTCTCTTACCACATTAGTTGTTTAACTATAATGAAAGTGGTGGCTAACATCACAACGCACTATGCAATTAGTGGCTTCCTCATATAACTGCCCCCCCCCCTACTTTCTCATCTACTTTGTATATTAAATCTTGCCCGTTGCCTACATACATATACCTCTTAACCATATTTGATGTGTCCGCATACTTTATAATACCACCTATAAACATGAATGCCTATATACATAATAGTTCGGCTTTTTAGTGTAGGCCTATACTCCAAAATATATTTCTTGCCTGTACGAATATGCTATGTGGTCTGCCTATGTTCCACACTATTAGCCAGTACATGAATGCCTATATACATAATAGTTCGGCTTTTTAGTGTAGGCCTATACTCCAAAATATATTTCTTGCCTGTACGAATATGCTATGTGGTCTGCCTATGTTCCACACTATTAGCCAGTACCTAAGGTATTTGCTAGCTTTTGCTAACCCTGTAATAAGCCTAAGGGTTCTCAGATTTTACATTTGCACAAGTCAGTTTTTGTTGTTGTTTTTTTCTTTTTTCCATTCTTTTTAACTAGGCCTCTCGTTCTTGCACTCCAAACATCCTAACCATCGATGGAGTATAACTGGTATTAAATTGACAACCACCCGAAAGAATTTCTTTAAATACATGCCAACTACAATATTTTGATATGCCTATGTTCCATATTATTAGCCAGGGTATTTGCTACACACTGTAATAAGCATTTAAGGGTTCTCAAATTTTACAATTGTACCAGACAATTTTTGTTTTTTTCATTGTTTTTAACCGAGCCTCTCGCGCTTTACTCGATACTTGCACTACAAACGTCCTCAACCATCGGTGGAGTTGTGCGAATGCACGAATTCAATAATATAACTCGTATTAATTGACAAACACCCAAAAGAATCTCTTTAAACGCATGTAATTTATAATTTTTGATATTAGGCCTAAGGCCTAATATACTCAATTCCATTTATTTTGTATTTATTTTTTCTTCTTGCACTATATTACCTGTATGTATTCTTTGATATAGTTATATTAAATTGTATAATGCAGATCCACTAGTCAGTCATTTCTACCTTGTTACTAATTTATGTTTTTGAAGGACTATTTATATATTTTACTGCATATCTATATTATATCTATCATTACCCTTACAAAATGCGTTTCATTTTAATCTACTAGATGCTATTACTGTATCTGGTATGCTTATTATTTTTATATTTATTAAGTAATACTTATACTTCATTTTCCTTATTTGTGACCTAAGTGACCATCCCTATTTGTTTTAACCTCCATAAAATAAGATATTTTTTCTTGTTGGCCTTCTTTACTTCCCGTTTTTATATTTTACTGCATATCTATATTATATCTATCATTACCCTTACAATTGGGGTTTCAATTTGCTATTACTGTATCTGCTTATTATTTTTTATATTTATATTAGGCCTATTACTTATACTTCCATTTTCCTTATTTGTGACTTAAGTGACCGTCGATCCCTATTTGTCAGATTGTTTTCCCTTCATTTACTTGATAAGATCCAGACTCTGCCATTATATAGAGCTGGTCTATCTCTCTTGATAAACAATAGTTTTTCTTTCTCCTTATTCTGTTTTTCATTAGTAATAGAACCATTTAGTGTAACCTCCTTGACCCTACCATTTGTTGCTTAATTAATATTGTTCCCCGCTAGTTATCCTTGTACTTATTGCCTACCGTAATTACTAGCCTACTACTATTAGATCCTGTAATATTCATGTTTAGGCCTATGATTTTTTGAAGAAACCATGTCAAACTGAAGCGTCATTAATAGCTATTAATTCGAACTTGTGGGATATTGGTTTTACGTACTCTATCAACTCGCATTAACTCGAAACTGAATCTGACCGTGCATTTGTATAATAATTTGGATCCCACAGTACTTCGAAAGGTACCATATGTCATACTACTTGCCCTCCGCCTTACCTTACCATGACTGTGCTCATGTGTATTAGGCATGTTTGAACTTAATCTATTTAACTGCATTGTTCATAATTATTCGATCACTGAAGTGCCCACGCTGGCACTATTTAATGTTTTAAACCACACCTTATCTTATGCCTTTTACGCACTCATTTCTTGGCACTGCTTATAAGCTCTTATAGCGGGGCTTATAGATGTTATATGTGTAGGCCTATGCATGTAGGCTTACATTTAATAAAATTTCCAAGAGATAAGGGATACGTATAATTGCGTAATCTTTTCTCTACATGTATTAAATTAATTAATCGCTGTCCTTCATATTGATCCTCGTTAGTGCTATTTCTGTTATTTATTATTATCATTATTATTTCATCGTATAATTAACAGATTAATCATAACTTGCCTACTCAAGTACATTGTCCCTTCCATACCGCCGAAAGACAAAGATTCCACCATGATGACGCACCGTCCTGCACAATCACGATCTATGTTACAATCACACCCTGATTGTTTTACTGTTGCCATTTTATGTTTTTAGATTGCTATACATTGCCATAGAGCGAATGCAAGCATTAACATGTCACTGTTTTATATTGACATGCAGCTATTTAACCATAGATGCTTTAACCTTTTCAGTAGACGTTGATCTCTCGATGATAAAACATGATGTGAGTCAAAAACCCATTTGCATTTGACCAGCTACATTATGCCAAGTGATTGGTTGTATCATAGCAACAACAAAGACCTTTAACAAAACCATTATGCTTGCATTATAACCATGCACCTGTTTTAACATGGGTGAACGCATATCTGAAATCAGTGATGTGCATAACTCCAAGTGGGTGAACGGCCTAACCCATATTATACACAAGGGTAAAAAACCCATTTATACGCCTGGCCAAAAATTTTTCTCCCCATTGACAATTTGGTTTTAATTCGACTTCGCTTATTTAAAAACCATTATTGACAAATAACACTTGTTTGGTAAAAGTTCATTCTACAAATCATACGCTTTGAAAACTTGCATGATTTATTGTTATTAATGAGTTAAGTACGTTTTACAAAAGTGTTGTTGTTCCAGCCCTCTTTACAAAATAACTCAAAAACCACAACACCTACAAAAGTATATGTGATATTTAAATTCTTCTACACACTCACTCCGAAATGATCAATGCAATTTTTGCCAAAGCTCACTACCATTCACAAGATGCTGTGAACTACCAAATCGCAACAGTTTAAAATAGTTGCTAACCTTAAAGTGCAGCTACTGGATGCTACATCTATTCTGTGATCAATGTTTTCAAAACATTTAATTAAACTACAATTACTTGAAGAATTGGTGAACTCTATATGAATTTAAGTCAAATTAATAATTTATTTGAGTAACTAATATATTGGATTTGAAGTAAAATGTATTGTTTATTTGTTATTAAATCATCTTTATTAATCCTACAAAACAACTGAGATCTAAATCGATCTCAGGCAAAGGAAATTACAAAAAAAAAAGCTAATACAAAAAACAGGAAATACATCATGGCGGGAAATAAATGAATTAAATAATTTCTTGGACATTCCATTTGGGCTCATATTTGGAATGGAATATGGAATACGATGACATGAGAGCCGGATTGGATCTTTGATCTTTCAATTGCGTGAATATTGTGGATATGTTAAGTGGTTTTGACGAACGAGTCAGTCTAATTTTATTTATTATAAAACTGGCCTCAAAAAGAAACTATAATTGTTCACAAGGTCATATCTTAAAATCCTGTCTATAAAATGAACAACAATTACACACAGGATTACTTCAATACTCTACTCTAAACACATGTCAGTAACCAAGCAGTTGTCCAACTGACACAACAGCAAAATGCACTGACATGGAACACCTTCCTGGACCACATTCACAGCCCAACAGATTTCTTTTGCTGGGTTCCAATTATTCGCCTTTGAATGTGGTCCCGGAAGCTGTTCCGTTTCAATGCATTTTACTGTTGTGTCAGTTGGACAACTGCTTGGTTACTGACATGTGTTTAGAGTAGAGTATTGAAGTAATCCTGTGTGTAATTTTTGTACATGTACAGGCGAATAATTGGAACCCAACAAAAGAAATCTGTTGGGCTGTGAATGTGGTTCAGGAAGGTGTTCCATGCCAGTGTTTAGAGTAGAGTATTGAAGTAATCCTGTGTGCAATTTTTGTTCATTTTATGGAGAGGATTTTAAGATAATGACCTTGTGAAAAACTATAAGTTTCTTTTTGAGTTTATTTTCATTGTTTTCAATGAAATTCAATTAATTTAATTCAAAATAATGACATTATCTGCAGAATTTGTCAACTCAAATGAAACAAACTAAAATAATTCATTTGAATAAATCATAAAATTATTAAATGTGGAAACCCGGAGCAGTCACTAAATCAGTGTTTTGAAATGCTTTAAATACAAAACTCACAGAAGGGCACTCTAGACTGTACTACTATGATATTAAAATAACACTTTCTGGTTCATGACATCCTCACGACTTACTCCGAAACGATTATTCGGCTACGCTTTAACTAAACAGATATGTATCGCTGCATCCAGTTTGTTTTGATACACAAATAAACGAACAAATAAAATATCGGTTAAAATCGCAACTAAAGAGGTAATGCAGTATTGGAATAATACTTAAATAACACCAAGGATGCAACTACAAAGTTAACAATTAATCCGTATGCATATGATAACCATAATAATAAGTCTTTGAATTATACAATATATTAAACCACTGAAAAATAAAGCAAAAGTACACTATTTTAGGTTTTTATTTTTAACATATTATTACACAAACTTTAATGTATAAAATCGTAATAATATCTCACTGTCGAACAAAGGGGGCTCCGTTTCCAATTGTCACATTGTCACACCCGGCACACAGTGTCATCGCCCCGATATCTTCATGGCAGAAATCGCCATGGTAGGTTGAATCCACCGCCACGCATGGCCATTTTGTATCGACCTGTTTAATAGTTTTAAGACGCATAATGGGCCGAAGGACATCTGACTAAGGCTACTGACAATAGCCCCGATTAGCCCGGTGACTGACCTCGCTGTGTGTGAGTCGAGCATGGTACGCCATAGGTCATATGCTTTTAGACTACCTCCACGATTGGCCTATACACTGCGCTATATAATTCGGCACATATAAAATCAGAGTTATTGTCCGTTTTTGAGTTCAAAACGCAAGCTTCTTTCTCAAGACGCAAGCTAACGACTATCATATCTGTTCAAAACATATTATTCAAGTGCAAGGAACCACATCTGGTTTCTTTAGACGAAATCATTTACGGGAGATATTCATCATTTTCTACCCCGGTATCCAAAGATTTTCGTCTGTATATCAAAATCGTGCATAGCACATTCACGTGTATCGATCCCGGGTATTGATTTTAGTATCTCTGCTGACAAAGTAATTATTAGCCAGGCGATGTCGGTGTGCGGCATTGCGAGACATTCCTCGCCGTCTGACGTCACATCCTCATTAATGACTGATGCAGTCCGATGTCTTCGTATTAGATGTAAAGCAAGTCTCCGGCAATCATAACACTTCGCCTTATATGTCAGAAAAATAATTATCAAGCACGAATTAACAAGGTTTTATTTAAAATAAACCCATATCGACCATAAAAACGAATAAAACAGCCGGCTCTCAGCACACGATACTCAAAATTCCCGCGCCGAAATTGTCTAGTGCAATAACGTAATAGTTATTTGTGTTTAGTTTAACAAGGTAATACAGTTGATCCTAAAGGCCCATTCAGTGATTTACTCATCCGGACGATCGTAAAAATTATCAAAATTTAGGTTTTTAGCCAATGTCATAGTTAACATAGCCTGGAAGTGGTTCAGCCAAAAGCTGTCTATTTAAGACAAAATAACGGCTTTTAAATGAATCTGTAATTTATATATACTGATAGTAAACTATATAAATTAGCTAAATGTATTTGCTCCTGTTTTCTTCGTTGTTTTTGCCAAATCTTTCATTTCAAAAATACCAAATGACATTTTGAATGACGTTATTCTTTATAAACAATTTGAATTTACAATTGCGCTGGGATCACTGAATGGGCCTTTAAATGCGGAATCGTGGGTAGACAACAATAAATTACCATCAGTTATTCTTACTGCAGAAATAAATTTTATTTATGAGGTATGTTCATTTGAAATCATAGGCAAACGAAAGTGAAGGATGATTTTGAAATTGCTAGAAGTAAAGATCTTTACTAACGGATATGATATTTCAAGAACTTAATCTAAATGTACTATTTGTAGATTGAACTCCAGCATAAGTAGGGCGCAGGTCATGTAACCATGATTGAATGCTTCACAAATAGGATCGAAGCTTGAATCTTGTCGATGAATAGATTCTCAAAGATAACATTCTTCTTGTAACTGCTAACATTTAGATACCTTGCCGTTAACCGAAGGAGATTAATAATTGGTCGATTCGGCTTCCAGCGTTGACTTTGTTCGATATGAATCTTAAAATGAGATCACCGTTATCGGATTCTATATGTAATCAATTTGTTGAATTAAAGAGAAATATTAGTCTACTTTATAAAAAGAACGAGGTCAAATTGCGCTCTTTACAGTCAAACTTGATAATATGTTGTGTCATCACGTATTTGCTTGTATACCGGTATGCTGTAGCGGTATCAATCAACGTCAAAACTTGTTCTTATACCTAGAAATACATTCGACAGGTGGTGTAAAAGATGAGTGCCGCAGAAAAGTTCTCATTCATTTAAAATTTGAATTATATACTACAATTAATTCAAGATACCAGACTTGTACCCGAGTCCAGCTTGTCCGAGTCCGAGCCGAGCCGAGTCCATTAGTATCCGAGTCCGAGCCAAGTCCGAGTCCTTTTGTGTCCGAGTCCGGACTCGAGTCCAAGTCCGGGGTGCCGAGTCCGAGCCAAGTCCGAGTCCAACAAAAATAAGACCCAAGTCCGGACTCGAGTCCGCCTCGAGTCCGGGCTCGGTCAGAGTCCATGCCCAGAGGGGGGGGGGGGGGGGTCATTCAACTTTAATGTGACATGTATCTGCCTACTGGCATTGCTTAGTAGGAGCCTATTTGCACCAAAATGGGTCATTGGGTATAACAAGATGAAAAAGGGGTTATTGGGTATAACATTTTTAAAGAAGGGGGTCATTTGGTAAAATTATTTTTTTTTAATGGGTCATTATTTCCAAAAAAATGGAGCAAAATTTTATATTTTGTTTCTAATTTGAAAATTTACAATACAAATTTACTGGAAAAAAGAAAATTTCAAAGATTCCGCATAATTTTATGGCATTTTGATGATAAAATTGAAGAAAAAGAAGGTCAGTGGTCAAAGGTCACTCACTACACCATAGCACACACCGCTTTCCCTATATATTGTACACACCCACCCTACCAAACCCCACCCCACACAGTTGACATTAAAGACTCAATCCAAGTCAACCCACCAACCATACACACAATACTTCACAAAGACCCATGCATACATGTAACTTCTGAACGTATGTATCAGATCACCTGTATCAGACAGCAGTCATGTTGGGGTATTTGTGTGTGTTTGTGGCACACTACATGTACATGTAAATGAATTACAATGTATTCAAAATTTGAAATTATACATTACAGAAATATAAGATCATCATCATCATCACCTACGTCATCATCATCGTTATCATCATTGTCATAATAATAATACTAAACAGAAATTCACCTGTAATTCTAAACATCTTTTCAAAATTGTCCCACACAAATGTGCAGTGAGCAGCAGTGTAGCACACACAATGGATGAGTACCATTTTACTGATGGGAGCTGAAATGTAGGGTCTTGTGTGCATGTTTCTCTCTTTCAAGAGTTTAATTTTAATGGATTGGAAAGTTCTATGAAAGAACTCTTGGATATTTTTTGTAGTCCAAATATTTAATACAATTATCCATTTAATTAATTATCAATTAATTATCAATTAATTATCAATTAATGATATAAATAATATGATTCTGCCAAGTAACAGATGATTCTAAATAATTTGGTGGATATGTAGGATATATGACAGATCACAGATTTCACAGCCTCAATTAATTTGGAAAATGGCCAAATTAAGTAAAGTTAACAAATTTGAGATCTATTTTGACATTTTTAGATAATCATTTCACATTTTACATGCATTTATTTGGACTGGACTCGGACCGGACTCGGCTTCGAGTCCGAGTCTTTGTGTCCGAGTCCGAGCCGAGCCGAGCCAAGTCCAAGTCCAACATAAAGTGGACTCGAGTCGGACTCGAGTCCGAGTCCGACTCGAACGATACATCACTGCAAGATACAAGATTTTCTGCAGTAATTTGTCAGACGTAAACACACATGTGTATCGTACTTCACTTATGGCGCTGGATATCGTTCTTAATCCCTCTCTCTGTGTCAGATGGCGCTGTGTAGCGCTGCTGTGGTCTTCACAAGAGTACGCCATCTCACTCGATCTGATGCCAAGTGCGTTGCACCTTGCATTCCTTGGTTAGAAACCAGCTTCACGTCATTAGTCCAAGATGTTGGTGGACGTCCTCTTCCTCGTCTGCCTTCCATAGCCCCTTGCAAATTCTGTTTTTCTACACCTCCATGTTTCCTGACAATATAGCCAAAGTACTTCAGCTTTCTCTCCATTATGCCGCTTCTGATGGTTAGACTTGTACCAATCTTGTCGAGGATCCAGGAATTTGTTCTCCTGTCTTTCCATGTCACATGTAGAAGAAGCCTCCTGTAACACCACATCTCAAAAGCATCTACTCTTTTCCTATCATTCTTGGTCATAGCCCAAGACTCGCATCCATAAGTGGCAATGGAAAACACAGTTGCACGAAGTAGGCGTACCTTGAGGTCAATGATAGGCCTATGCTTGCACAGTTCCATCTATCACAAACTCATCACTTTTCCGTTCTTTGTCTACAACCATTATTTTTGTCTTCTTTGTGTTCAGGAGAATGTGTTTTTTCTTCGCTGGCCTCTTTGATGCGCTTCAAAAGATCAATCAGCTCTACTCTGCTGCTACAAATAAGAGTGGTATCATCGGCGTACCTCAGGTTAGTAATTCTTGTACCGCCAAACTTCACTCCACCTTCTAACTCCTAAGCTGTTCTCATTATAGATGTTAAGACTGGTCTGCTGTATAAATCAAATAAGTGTTGGCAGACTTCAAAAAATGATTTTTCTTCAAACTTTGTGCATGGATGCACCTTGGGTCAAAGTCAACAGGAATGACATTCATGTCGCCTCTGCACCTTTGGTTGCCATGGCAACTGCCAAAATGTAAATTTGCCCTATTTTCAGCATTTTCAGCATTTTCACATGTAACAAAATGTAGAAATATCAGGTCAGATTTCAGGATGAAGGAAATCATGTTCAGTACCCTTCTTTTATACAGTGAATAAGATATCCTTCCTCTCTATTAAAATCATGTAAACACAAACAAATCACTTTCAGAAGTGGGTGAAACCATTATGTAAAATAGGGGTGTTTTTCATTATTTTCGGCCATGCCAAAACTTGTGTTGGGAAAATTGATGTAACCCCCAAAGGAACACTTTTCTCACAATTATCTGCTCAGGGTAAGTAGATAAGATGTTGGTCTAGTAATATCATGAAAAAAAAGTTTTGGTAATTTTCATACGTGGGAGCAGTGTTGCCAGGAAAATTGCACAATTTTCAGTTTTTCAATTTAATATATTATGAAAAATAAGGGCTTTTATCCACCTAGGGGATGATGATGCATTTTATGATATTAGTATGAAGACATTACCAACTGTAGTGCATGAGTATCAAGTATTTCTGCCTAAGTGTTGCCAGAAACCTCACTTTTTTGACGTTTGAGATTTTATTTACAATGGAAAATGCTGATTTTAACAGACAACTCTCTTGTTAATTTTATGCAACACTCTAGTATTGTTATTTGGATTAAGTGCATGGTGTGACATGATTTGCATTGGTTTCAACACCAGTGTTGCCAGTAGCGTTGCCTTTTCAGGTGTTGTTATAAAGTAATTTCCATACGTGGGAGCAGTGTTGCCAGGAAAATTTCATAATTTTCAGTTTTTTTAATTTAAAATAGTATGAAAAAAAAAGGGCTTTTATCCACCTAGAGATGATGTGGGCTATTTCATTATAAATGACACGTTAACAAAAATGGCTTTTATCATATCTGGTTGATATAATTAGGGTGATAATGCAGTGTTATTAACTTAATTCTAAGTATGCCACAAACTACAAGCTACATGAGCATTTTTACAGAATTCTGTCTATTTTTGTATAAAAAATTGCCAAAAGGTACATTTTAACCCAATTTTGGAGTCCCATTTCATTTTGCCCATGTATTCTGAATTAATTCTTTGAAAAATTAGGTACATTCTATGGCAATGTGCTTGTTGCAATGAAAATATGATATGTGTGGAACATCATGCAAGTTGAATGGTGAAAATTGGTGCAAAAATGTTAAAATTCCGTAGATTCTTGCAAAATTGGCATTTTGCGTTAAATAAAAAAATGAGTGTCCTCTCCAATTCATGCCTCCATTTTTGTTAACATTAAAGAGGAAATATAAACCCTTACCCTACCTGTATAATCTGTGTTATATTACCAATTGATGGGACAGGGCACTGATTGAGGAATTCATTTATTTTACATACAGTAGACCACTTGTTCTTGATACCACAGTTCCGCGTTAAAAATTTGTCCTCTCCAGAACTGAAGTTAATTACTAATTGTTGAAATAAGAAGGGTTATATCATAGAATGTGAAATTTGTAGAGGAAGAGTGGTCTTCCTTCTACCAAGGTGGCACATGATTTGGTATTTGTTGCATTTTTGCAAGCCTGTATCCACGAACAACATTTATTTTCATTTTAGACTTTTTATAGTCTATATTTTCTTCATTTCAGCTTAATTTAGCAGTTATCATGGTTGTGTGCAAATTCCTATTACTATTAGATACGTTGTAATAAAACATGATTTTAAACATTTGTATATTACTTTTCTCTGAGGGCTTGCAGCAAAATTGATATTTTATTTTCCTTGGTATGGGTTTGTGGCTAGTAGTCAGGTAATGATGATGATATGTGATGATGACGACGACGACGACGACGACGACGATGATGATGATAACGATGACGATGACGACGATGATGATGATGATGATGATGATGATGATGATGATGATGATGAACAAATCAAATCAAATCAAAGATGATAATGATGACGATGACGATGATGATGATGATGATGATGATGATGATGATGATGATGATGATTAATACACAAACGAAAAAGAGGAACAATGCCTAGCATGTAATTCTATTTTTAACATGGAAAAATTTGACCTCTTATCTACTCGCAAACTGAGATTATGCATATCTTATCTCTTCAATAAACATTATAAAAGTCGATTTGGCCTTGGCACGGGCCCTTGCTGTAAATATGTCACATGTTGTTCGGATTATAAAGACACAGTTTGTTGACCCTATAATGTTTGTGCACTCATAAATTGACCTCTGAGTGTATTGGGTATAAATGTATGTCCTTCTATAACAACAGGTTAACTTTCTTGTTGAATGGAGGCCGCGAGGTCACTGAACTGTGTATTTGGAGATGATGTATTTTTGGGTCATAGCACACGTGTTAAGCAAAAACATATACTGTGACTGATACCATAGAAACGTGCTCTTTGTTTAAACATTGCAAGTAACATGAGTGGCAAACATTAATGTTTCATATTGCTTACAACCCCCCCCAAAGCAATGTTGGAGCCAATACTAGACCAATTGTCCGTTCTTGTCTCAGTATCAAAACAACATTGACTGGTGGGTGCGGAGGGGGGAGAATTTCATACTAAATTAAATCCCCCATCACTGCCATCACCGTCCCCATCCCGACTCTAATAATCATCTGACATCAG